>NW_028262358.1:67339776-67688110 GCF_047370975.1 Nipponia nippon | reverse complement strand
CGATTTCCCAGTTTCTGTTTCCAAAAATAATCTTTCATCCAATATTCCAGAAATGGGACTTTATAGTGTGGAACGGTGCCCTTTAGTGGAAACAGTGAGTCTGTGACCTTTGTTACTGCACCTCAGGTATCGACAGGGAGACATCCAGATTATGGACCTGTTTTCTTCTTTTAAACTCTTTAATATGTTTACAATGTTGTTACATGTTTCTCTACTATTTTGAAAGTCCTCCCTGAATTTCTACCATTCTTTCACAGAAAGTCCTTATTACCTTTATCTCCCTGCCATTGCTCTTGCTCTTTTAGGTTGGCTACGTCTTGATTTCTCAGGTCTTCCAAACACCACCGCTCTGAGAATCACCTTCTCTTAAGCTCCTGCCATCCAAAACAGCCTTCTTGTATATCTGCTTCACTGCCTCACCACTTATTCCAAACCTCAACTGAAAGCACAGTTTCTTTTTTTGGCTATATTAATATCAACTCCCTCAGACATTGACCTGTAATTCAGTGCTTTAATATCTTCACCATACAGCCCTACTTATTGTAAACCACCATCATCTTGTAACCTAGATGAAGACGACTTTTTTGTATAACTGAAATGCCATTTGAACACGTGGCATTTGGTTTAATTTTTTTTCCATGTGAATTTTTAAAAAAGATACAATATGTACATTGTTAGAGTTGTTGTGCGAAGAGGGAAAAAAAAACTGGCAAGCTCTGGGCTGTTAGGTATGCTCACAGCCTTTTTTTTGGAGGGGGGAACGGGGTTATCTGGCTCCTTGCTTTTTGCTCTGTCAGCAAGTCTGAAGATTTCAGAAAGAGCTATACCATATCCTATGCAGGAGAAAAGGCAACGATATTTCTGACTTTATGGGAGTGACAGAAGATTTCTTTTTGGTTAATGAAAAGCAGGGCCTTCTGGTGCCATAGTGAAATTATCCAGCTATACTATATGGATAGCGGTGGGACGAGGAATGATATGATACTCAGCATGTGTCTAGGCTTGTTCCCCTAATGTCTTAATACTAAATGCTGTTGTATAAAAAACCCCTTGTTCAGGAATTGTGCATGTATTTTATTTAAATATGGGTGAGAGATTTATAGAATAAGTGAAGAACAGACAATATCGCACAAATCAGTGGAAACTGATTCAGAGTATGAATTCTGAAGGTTGTGTACGATGATAATGACGGTGATCTACATCGAGAAAAAACAACTCATCAGCATCGGATGATGTTGCTTCATACGCTGGCATTAGGAAAAAGAACTCTGGCAATTAAAAATAAACTTTGATTCTAAAGTTCAGTTTCAAAAAATAATTGGGGCACCTGGGAACCTAAATTTGACTGGGAATTGATAGGGCCTGTGTTTCTTGGAAATCTACATACCTTCCAAATTTCTGTCCCATCGTTATTGGAATGAAGCTGAATTCCAACAGAGCCTAAGTCAGGGGATCTTCAACAACTTAAGTGATGCATCTAAAGATATTTCAGGGTATAACTAAAAATGGCAGAAAAAGTCTCAAAGACTAAATGAACTCGTTATGAAAGCTGAAAATTCCACAGCCTAGTATTCATCGCTTTGCAACAACAACAAAACTGCAGCATTTCTGCAGCAGTCTCTTAGGACTAAAAAGTTGTCTTTGAAAGAGAGGAATGTGTTTGATGGTATGAGA
This sequence comes from Nipponia nippon, assembly GCF_047370975.1. Classification (NCBI taxonomy): domain Eukaryota; kingdom Metazoa; phylum Chordata; class Aves; order Pelecaniformes; family Threskiornithidae; genus Nipponia; species Nipponia nippon. The sequence goes on along the minus strand of NW_028262358.1, from coordinate 67,686,436 downwards.
GACAAACGCTACTGTGCAAGAAATATAATTTATGATGAACCCGAGGTGGCGAACAAATTTTGGAGGTGAGTTTAGAGGAAACTAAGACATCTGATCTGTGTTTGTCTCTTTTGGAAGATCTTTCATACTGACTTTAACAGTAGAGTCCTTTGTGGAGCTGATGATATTCACCCTTATCACACTGCCCTTTTCTCATGTGGTTTGGAGCAGGTCGAGGTGACACCATAGTGTAACCATCTCAGAGTGAGTCTATACCTGATGTCTCAGCATGTGAACAGGAGCATGTACATAGTCAGTCATTTGTGCTGAGATAGCATGGATTATTAATAGTATGAACCAGAAAAAAAGAATACTTTTGTAAAAAAGAAAAATATTGTAACTTTTCTTGGGAAGAATTCAGATATTGGCATTTTTGGTCAGTGAATACAGTTTCATGATTGTTTCCACATACTGTTGGTATGTTTGGTGAAAGATTTCTGTGGACTGTGATTCAAACACAAATTGGTGGCTCTTATCAAACACTTGGAGCTGCTGAAGTCCGTCATCTGAGCAAATCTGGCTTTGGGTGTTATCCTGGTTTGAGAAGACACACCCTGATGCCAAGGGTCTCACAGTGGCACATGTGATGGGGTCCTGGGCTGCAGGGAGACCATGAAGCCCTTCAGTGAGGCAGGCTGGAGAGGTCTCCCAGGTCAGTTCCCTCGCCACACAGTGCTCACAAGCCTTGCTGAGCTGGGCAGGGCAGGCACCTGACTCCATTAGGAGCCATCTCTGCATCCTCAGGCTACGCGTCCACTTTTACGGCTAAAAAATGTTGTTTTGGGGACCTGTCCTCAGTGTGTTTTCCAGCACAGGTTACAACGCATTGTTTTGCAGGGTGGCAGTACAGGCGTCTGTGTCAGGTTTTGCAGGTCATTCCGGGAGCACCATGTCCATCAAAACAATACTGGGTGCCTGTTCTGTGGGGCCCCCAGTCGGCCGGTAATGCCCCAGCCTGCTAAGAAAACACACCACATCGAGGCCGAGGTCTTTGGGCTCCTGAAAAGAGAGAAAACCTCCCACCCACCCCAAATTCCTGCCTGAGCTAGCTGGGAGATAAAAATACCACTGTTACAAAGTGAGGTGGGACCCCATTTCTTTCCCCTGCCTTGCAGAGGATACCTCAGCACAGGTACAGATCAGGTTCCAAAGCTCTGCCACCACAATCTGGAGGGAGGTTCAGACAGAGGTTTTCTTTGGGTTCAGTGTCGTGCAGCGTGTGCCTGTGTGTGACGGGGGTCTGACCCAGTGCTAGCAAGTACACTTTCTATCTTGAGACAACCCGAACAAAACCTCATATTTTTTCATACAAATTTTTTCCAAAGTAAATGATCTGCAGGCATTTACCCAGAATATCATTAACACAGAAAAGGAAGCTGAGTTTATTGTGCCCAAATGTTACACTTGTGTTTACAGGAATTCTGATCTTTAAATTTGTTGCTAAACATAATCTATTTTGTGTATGTTATAGTAACCCTGTCTGGGACTTTAAATAATAACAGAAGACTATATAAACTAAAATTTCTTTTTTCAACTCATTAGATGCATTTATAGATTTAGAATATTCTGTATACTCCATTTTCTACTTCAATATACAAAAATTAAAAGCCTTAGAATTTAACTAGAAACACAGAGCTAAACAATGTTTTGTTTATGGCCTGCATTGTATTAACATCATTGCTTTTCATTATAGGGTGATGCTGGGGAAATGATGAATTTTGTTGACAATGTTATCAATTATGTACTTTCAAAATAAAGCTTTACATTTTATTACTAATGGGGGAAAAAAATGGGCCAAATTTGACTCATGTAGCTTGACCAAATCACTAGCATCATCAGATTTACGTCAAGGTTGGGCTGGGTTGAGTGTCCCCTCTCTGAGGAGAAAGCTCAAAACTTTTGGCACTTAACTGGGAGAAACTCACAAACATTTAAATGCTGCTCTTAAGTAGGATTAGGCAACGAGTACAGAGTTCAGTGTGTGTATTGGACAGAAACGGGCTTTGGGAGGCTCCTTCTGCAGGGGTTAGTGGCTGATCAGAGCCTGGAGACGTGCCTGGCGGGAGGCTGGGGCTTGGGCAGCCTGCAGGCAGGGCACCCTGATGAGGTAAAACAGGGGGTGTGGCAGATTCACCTTGCCCAACTAGCATGGGAACAGCACAGATTGCCCTGTTATTGTAAGACTTTTACCTTAGATGAATTATTTTGCAGGACTGAAAGAGATTTGCAAGATTCCTCAGCCCCATACCTAGACAGCCAGGAGTGCTCCCTGACTCCCACCTGGGGACACCACTGAAGTACGGGCAATGTATGAAGTATTTCCATCCTGGTGCCTCTTATTCCCTGGTTTCCAAAGGAAGAAAACGCAGAAACATGGGCTGGAAATATGCTCTGGACTGGTTCAAAATCCTAGCGGACAGGGTGGGAAGAGCTCAGGAGGGCACGCTCTGTCATGTAAAATCTTTCATGATCCACCACAAACTAGTGATGAATTCTGACCCCTTCACTAGAAAAAAGTGGTAGGTCCAGAAATTCACCTTTCTGAGAGCTGAAAACCTATACCTAATTTCCAGCCTTAATGTCTTAATAGCTGGCTTATATCTCTTTGTTCTTATGCCAACTCATTGTCTTTAAGCTTAAAAAGCTCTTTCCCTTTCCTGGTGTTTATCCTCCAGCTGTATTTACAAAGAGTGACTGTATCCCCTCTCAGACTTGGATCTACTTGGCTAAATAAGCCACTGTCTTTTAATTTCCTCTTGTAAAATAAACTCTCCGTTGCTTGGATCATCCCAGCAGCCATTTCTGCACCTGTTCTGGTACGAGTTCCCTTTCCGTCAACGTGGGTGACCTGAACGGCCAACAATACTTGAGGTTTCGCAAGGGCCTTGTGTTGGTGGCTTTCACATTCCTAGAAACACCTTGCTGGTTTCATTCTCAGATCACATTGCCTTTTTCATAAGTGCATCCTGTGGTGCGTAGGCATCCTGTGACTGACTGGTGTATGCAAGTTTTTCACTGCTGAAGAAATAGCCAAAGAGTTTGAGTCTAGAAGCTCACAGTAGCCCTCAAGCTCTTAAACTCCAGTTACGTGATCCCAGCTTTCAAAAAAGTACAGCTAAATGCCCAGTTGCAGAGCATGAACCAAAGCAGTCAAAGAGCAGATGTCTTGTTTATGATATCAAAGTTGCTTCCACAGTGTCCTGTCAGTCCTGGCAGCATTTGCATGTGAGGAGATGTAATTTTTTTCTCTAAGCATGGTGTTAGACAAAAACTGAGATGATGGTATTAATTAAGCAATAAAGCAATGCCAAATCTGTGTGGGACGTAGGTAGTTTTAAAAGGATTAAGCGCTTTGTAAATAAAGTACATCTGGAAAGTAAAGCTTCTGGTACCCGGACGAACTCCCTCCCACCCATTGAATTCCTTCTTGGCTGTGCTCGCCTGCCTCAACCAACGCGATCCAGCAGCGGGCTCGCCTCCCATCACTTTGCGCTTTCTCATCACTGTAATCCAAATTTCAGGAATACCTGTCTCGTGCAGTTTTTCAGGACATTTGACGTTGTTTAGGATTTGTTTTGCTGAAGGTTTGTGTGTGTGTGTTTAAACAGAGGACATTTCAGGTCAGCCAGTGGGTTCCTTAACTACTTCAATCTGTGTCTCAGTGGTAATATTGCTCATATAAAATTGTTTGTTATTGCTCAAAATTTCAATATCTTTCATGCGATGATGGATTTAAAAGCAAAATATTGTTATTCAGTTAAACAAGACATGATCAATATTTTCTTAAGGTGTTACATCTATTATAGAGCTGACTCACAAATATCCACAATATCAACAAATCTGGAATGCCTTTTTTTAATTTACGGGTCCTTCTGGACTTGTACCTTCTTTATAATCTGTTAGAAATCCAAATTCATGCTTAGTACCATATGTACCATAGAAGAATCTTTGTTGGAATTTACTTCCCATCCAATATCACAACACATATGTTACACAACACAGAAAAAATGTGTAATATTTCATTTTACCCTCACAGTGGCCCCATGCTTTCTTTGCTTTTTTTTTCCCCTTCCAGAATGTAACTCAATGTACCAAATATTGGAAAAGTAGTTGCCGCTTGATAAAGAAAGGCAGCATAAATGAAACCTCCAATATTCAGTCAATTATAGACGTGCTAAAATATTTTTATTTAGAAAGGAGTCTTAATATCTGCCATTATGGTGATGACTTAGGTGGGAGAGAAGAGTATGCGAGTGTGTATGTGTGTGTGCACGTGTGTTTGTCTCTGTGTACAAGTATGTACATATATGTGGTTGGAATGGAAGACCCTGCCATTTCCCTGCTGGCTTCTTATTTAGCTGTGGTTGTCACAGACAGGATGAAGTTTCTGCTGCAAAAAGAATAATTCAGGTCTTATTACCAAAAGTAATAATACTTGCTGGTATTAAAAACTCCTAAAATCTGGTCTGGAAAGAGCAAAAATAAATAAAAGATCATATAATAGGGGTGCTAGCTGCCCATGCCAGGAGGAAATTGCTTGGCAAAGAAAATATCTGAAATCCTTTAAAAGCTGTTTTGTGTACCAGTTTCAGGGTGATGCTGGCCTGACTTCCAGCTGACTAATGGCAGCTCCATGGAGAGTAACATCAGTGCCCATTCCTTACTTATTACCAATAATATATCACTTGGAAAATAAACAGAAAGATAAATAACAGGACAGATGTCTAATGAGGCAGAGGTTAAGGAGTGTTAAACTGTGCTGGACACCATCCGACATGCTGGTGTTAAATTATGCTGAATGCCCTGAGCTCCCTCCCCATAAAAGGTCAATGCTCTGGGTATGTTCCTGGATGATTTATGAAATCAAAGAATGGCCCACATGCCTATCTCTCTGGGAGGTGAGCAGCTTGCAACATTGTCAACCGCAGCCCCATAATGAACCAAATTTAAACATCACTCAAATCAATCCATCTTCGTCACTTGCTCCATTGCAAGCCCTCCTCTGTCTTGTTCTCACCAGCCAGCCATGACATGGTGTATTGTTCTTCATATGTGTCCCTGTAGCTATTTTAGAAGCCTGCAGTGTTCTCCGCTAAAGTTAGAAACCCCCTGAAAATGGCTGTTTCTTTTGGACCAGGTCAGACTTGCTCAGTCTTTCTGCTATTTCCATGTCGTAAGTGGCTGAGTAGATGGCATTTGCCTGTCCTCAGAATCATTTGTCCTGTACATCTAGGTTAGGTGCAACTATGGTATTTATAAAGAAAGTATTTTAATTTTGCGTTCAATATTTAATTACAGCAGAATAAGCTAGCTTTATCTTTCATGCCTGAAGAGTTAGATTCCCTCTACCTAAAATCTTTCTGAAGCGAGTCTCACACTGTGCCACCACAGGAATCCATTTGTATTGCCTGCAGTGCCATGGGCAATGAGATATTTACTAGTTGTAGTTGATGTGCACAGTAGTGGTTTCTGTACTTCTTCCAGCTGGTGCCCACTCTTTCAGCTTCTTTTTTTTTTGCACCGCAATATCTACTTTCTGCTCAATGGAAAAGTGGTAGATAACTAGAGTGTATCTTTGGTAATTTTGAGGTTGCATAGCTTTATAATTTTCCATGGATTTAACCATGGACACTATTGCACAGGTTGTCAATGAATGTGAAACACACACTGCAATCAAGCAAGCCAAACAGTTAAAGCCTCTTTGGTATGGAGGACGATGGCTGAAACAGAAATATGGGGAGGCCTGGCAGATTGATTATATCACAGTCCCACAAACTTGCCAGGGCAAGTGCCATGTGCTTACAATGGTGGCAGCAACCACCGGATGGATGCAAACATATCCTGTGCCCCATGCCACCACCCAGAACACTATCCTGGGCCTTGAAAAGCAAGTCCTATGGCAACATGGCACCCCAGAAAGAACTGAGTCAGATAACAGGACTCAATTCTGAAACAACCTCATAGACACCTGGGCCAAAGAGCATGGCATTGAGGGGGTATATCACATCCCCTGTCATGCACCAGCCTCCGGGAAAATTGAACAATACAATGGATTGTTAAAGACTACACTGAAAGCAATGGGTGGTGGGACATTCAAACATTGGGATACACATTCAGCAAGATCCACCTGGTTAGCCAACACTAGGCTATCTGCCAATCAAGCTGGCCCTGACCAGTCAAAACTTTTATGTACTGTAGAAGGGGATAAAGTCCTTGTAGTACGCATAAAAAATATGGTGAGGAAGACAATCTATCTGGGTTACTCCTGCCTTGGGCAAAGGCAAACTCATTCATGGGATTGCTTTTGCTCAAGGACCTGGGCACACTTAGTGGGTGATGCGGGATGATGGGGAATTCTGATGTGTACCTCAAGGGGATTTGATTTTGGGTGAGAATAGCTAATGAACTGAATTGTATGATGTTAGTTGCTATTTAATACTGCATGCCATCACTTCTATGATTGCTATATTCCATATCAATGGTATTACAGTAAGAATCACCCAGATTAATGAAGAATGAACTTTGATGAAACTGAGCAAAATGCAGCAGTGATGGAACCAGAACTCACTTCAGCATGCAACAGTCCAACACCACACACCATCTCTCCTTCCTTGAAAGACTGTTATGACAGATGGAGCCCAAAGTCATGGACTAAATGAACTCAACAGACATTTTAGAGGGATGGCCCATAGACAAAGGGAACGATATCTGTGTGTATATATCAAAAGACAGGAAAAGTGGTGGTGATTAATTGGAATGTATTGGAAATGGTAGGACCTGGGCATGATGTAGATGGTGTAGAATAAAGGGCGGATACTGCCTTGGTTTTGGCTGCGATAGAGTTAATTTTCTTCCTAGTAACTGGCTATGGTGCTGTGTTTTCGATTTAGTATGAGAATAATGTTGATAACATACTGATGTTTTAATTGTTGCTAAGTAGTGCTAACACTAGTCAAGGACTTTTCAGCTTCCCATGCTCTGCCAGGTGCACAAGAAGCTGGGAGGGAGCACAGCCAGGACAGCTGACCCAGACTGGCCAAAAGGCTATTCTATACCATATGATGTCATGCTCAGTATATAAACTGGGGGGACTTGGCCGGGGGACAGTGATTGCTGCTTGGAGACCGGCTGGGCATCGGTCAGCAGATGGTGAGCAATTGCATTGTGCATCACTTGTTTTCTATATTCTTTTATTATTATCATTATTTTCTCTTCCTCTGGTGTCCTATTAAACTGTCTTTATCTCAACCCATGGGTTTTACTTTTTTTTTCCAATTCTCTCCTCCGTCCCACTGGGGCAAGGGGGAAGGTGAGCGAGCGGCTCTGTTGGTGGTGCTTAGCTGCCAGCTGGGGTTAAACCACAACACTCTTCATTCCTGTTTCTTAAGATACACTATAGAACTCACCAACATGTCCGAGTTGCTAGAGGAAGCTTGTGGAAGAAGAGAAGCAGATACTTGTAAGACCATTTTGGCTTTAGTTCTCCACCTGCAGAGCAGGCATGCTGAGGGTCAGCACTTCCACCTTCTGTCTGCATCCTGACACAGCCAAGGCAAAAGGAGAGACCCTGGTGAAGGAGTGGGGTACCAGGAGCCAGTTTTCACTACCTTTTTAAGCAACTCATTTGAGAAGCTGGAGGTCTCATGTGGTGCAGTCATTTGAAAGCCTTGTTAACTTGAGGTGTTTCACAAATACTGAACATAAATATGGTGGCTGAGGGTGAAGGACTTTCCTCTTCAAAGAAATCCCAGATACTGCCTGTTAGCAGATGCTGCAGGTACCCCTAGCCATTGTTCAACAGAAGGGCAGCAAAAAGGTACATGTTCTGCCTCTTGCCTGGCTTTTCCATTGGGTTTTTAGTATAATTCGCCACTGAAACTGGTGTGAATTTTGTACAGAAAGAGTCACAATGGTGGCTCGATGCTCTGTGTGTGTTTGCTGCTGTCCAGCGGGACGATCTCATAAACAGGGTGCGGGCTCCTGACAGCCGCTGGAAGTGCTTCCCAGAAGGGAGTGGGGACTTTCCAGATGGACAAAGTAATTTATTACCAAAATAACTCAGAGGGGTGTGACTTAACAACTGCTATAATTGAAAAATGGGACAAAAGGCACAGAACTTGTTACAACTGCTTGGACTGAAGTTCTGATAATACATTGTTGCCAACAATGCTGTATTTTTCCTAGCTTTCTGCTTTATTGGTCACAGGATCACAGGACATCCTTGGGAAGGCAGAGGAGCATGAGGGATGTCTTAGATGTGATCAGATCTAAGAAATGGAAAGTGTCAGAGAACTAGAGGTCTGGTGGAGAAGACACAAGATGGACTCAGAAAAATATTAGAAGACAATTTTCTGCTAAGTCAGTACCTATAGGAAATTCTCTTGAAAAATGTGCCGCAAAACTGGTACAAATACCTTTTAATCTGATCAGTTATCTGATTTAATTAAAAACCCTCAGAAGCTAGTATGTGCTGAACAAAGATACCAAATTTACAAAAAAATTTATGAAGAAATGAAATCAATAAAGGTTTCCTCTAGGATAAGAGAGAGCCTAACCTGCATATTTATCAGTCGACTGGAGTTTAATGTGACTGCTGAAAACCTCGGAGGGCATCCACACTAAAAATAAAAGCAGGTCGATCCTTCCTTCAAAGTGCACCACTAGTCATGCTTAGTTCTATGCAAATAGGTAGGCCTGGGCTGACGAAGGAAAGGTAATCACCTAAGGCTAAGCACATTATTCTCTTAGTTGCCTGACTACAGAAACAGGCATTACTCAACCATGCTAACTGAAGACCTACAAGCCCTAAGTAGTCAGCAACCCCTCTCTTTGCATTTCCTGCCTTCCCGCTTTTGCTCATTTTTCTTGCTTGCTTTTGAATCAGGTTGCTCTGCTCAGCACACCTTCAAGTTTTTCAAGGCTAAGGTAAGTGAAATCCTCAGCCCACTTTGGCCCATCTCCAGGCAATAAGACTCTTCCTCACTCTTCTTCCTCTGATCTTATTTCCACTAAAAACCCCTGTAGACAGTGCATCATTTAAAGTCAGAAGACATGAAGTAGGATTTATATTCTAATGGCCACCAAGAGGGAATCTTGCTAGTGTCAGAGGTCAAATACTTATGTCAAGAACACTTTATTCAGTAGCAATAAAAAATTCATCCATGCACCAATAAAAAAGCCCTCTGGGCCTTCATACAGCTGCGGGTATTATATGTGTTCCTCTATATGAGAACAATAAGTATTTTCCTGTGTTTTGTTCCTCATGGGCTTTACAGTTCTGTAACCTTTTTGTGTTTTCAATGAAAAAAGATTAGATGGGGCCAGTTGAGCAATAGCAATTCTAGTTGCAATCTCAGTACTTTAAGTCTTTTCCAAAAAAGTGATTTAGAGGCAGTCAACAGATTTGAGTGTCGTCCAGTTTTGGGATACAGGTCATAAACATTGACACATCATAATGGTATGGCGAACTATTATAATGGCGCCCAGTAGCATGGTTGTAGCTAAAGAGCTGTCAGCAATTTAGAGCTGTGTGAAGAAATTTTGAACATGAAGTACAATGGGTGAATTTTGGCTTTATGCCTGTGTCATCAAACAGCAAAAAAGCACTTTTAAAGTGTTCAGTTTCTCTGGATGTATTTTCTCTCTCCTTTGTTTGTTGCCAAAAGGGGAGCTATTATTTTAGTGGAAAATACTTTCCTCTCTCTCTGTCTCTCTCTTTCGGTTGAGAAGGGGAGCCAGTGTCATAGTATAGCACTGGAGCTGAGGACAGGAGGGTAGAAAAGGGTCAAAGAGTAAAGTGTGCTGTCTGCTTGGAAAGGCAAAACTTTAACAATGTAGCAAATACCACTCTGAGCACTTGTAAATAAGGAAAAAAGGATGCCCTGTATTAAGATCAGAAAGAAAACCTGCTAGTATAACTTGCCATGCAAAGAACCCAATTGTCCAGTGTCTCACATGAAATACATTTCGGTTGCTTAGAAAGAATAAAGGAGAGTGCAAGATTTGATTTTGATTTGGAAAATCCTCTTTTAGGATCTTTTATCTTCCTGCAGATATTCAGGTGTGCACTTCAGTGACTGTCCTAGATTGAGGAACTATTAATTTAATTCAAAAGTATTCAAATGTTTCTGTAGAGCAGTTGAGGCCAAGTCTACACAGATACCAATTTTTTTTAATGGTCAAAATTAGCCAGAGGAACAGAGGGTGTTTACCTGTGGTGGTCTTTCTGTTTAAGAAGGACAAATTATGTTCCAGGGTCACCACTAATAAAACTCTCAGCAGCCCTTTCCGTTGTTATTGCATGCAGAGGTTATTTGGAGAGGGGGTGCAAATGATGTAGTTGTGTTGATGCCTGGGCGGTGGTGCACGTTCCTTAAAGAAGGCAAATAAATTGCTGTAACTTTGGGAGGTGCCCCCTTTCTCATTAAAAGCAGTAAGTTAGTTGGATCACTGAGTTTTTCCCCTTTCCATTTACATCTTGAAATCTGATCACCTTCTTCTCATAGAATTAGACGGAAAAAATCCTGTTGACTGTAACACTAGAGTTTTTTTCCTGAGGAGAAAGAGTGCCTTCTTGCTTAATTCTTAACTAGTTTTTGTACCCAAAACTATAAATCTTTCAGTCCCAGTTTCCTGACACACTCAAGTGGAAACTGAAAAATATCCGTATTTTAACTTTTATTACATATCAAATTTTGCAAAGGTTTCTCTGCCAACACAAATGACTACAGGTTGGGAAGCAAGACTGTGAAACGTCTGAAAGTTGGTGATATTCACTTAATGAGCAGTACAGTCTTGCTCTGAAATGCATTTCTAACAGCAGAATTCAAATCACATACTTGTAAGGCTGTTCAAAAAAAAAAAAAGGAAGAAAGAAAAAGAATCCAAGTGAGAATTTTCACAGCTCCAATTAGCAGTTTCAGGCCAGATCTACATTTTTGTGATCATTTCAGATTGTTTGGGCTAAAAGCCGAATCGTGGGCTGTTTATTCAGATTTAGGGAGGGATTTTGTCTATCTTTCATTTATTTCCACATACTTAAGACAATCTGCTTGATTTTCTGTGGCCCACAACAATCACTTTGCAGTGTCAGGAAGAAGGAATTATGAGGAAGGACACAATAACAGTCTTTTGGGCATCTTCTGTGCTCAGCAACAGTTCATGTCTCACTGATTTTGTGATGAGATCAGTTTCAAGGTGATCCAGCTGTAAATGATTACCTGGTGATGCAGGCTGGAGAGTCAAAGGTGCTTTGTCCATAGTGTTAAACAAATAAATCACTTGGATTGTTGAAATAAGCCTGAAGATATTTTATACAAAGTGGAACAGTCTCCAAAGAAGCAGGATTAAAACTTCCCACCTGACAGGACTCTACAGGCAGCTGCTCAGGCCACTCACTGGAGTGGTGGTTGGTTACACTTCATATTCCTGCAGGGACTCAATACTCCAATGTTTTTTTGGTTTGGTGGTTTTTGGTTTTTTTTTGAGTTACCTTTGGAGAAAAGGTAAACAACCCAGCAAAATTAAATTTAAGCACAGTTGTTGGGTTTTTTTTCTATTTCTCTGTTGAACCAAAGGTTATGTTATCTCCAAGGATCTACGTGTGACCAAGCAAGGGTATGTATACTCCATTTCTGGCATGGCATGGATTTTGCTGTCAGCGCAGGGGAAAGCTGCTGAGCCTTCAGTTCAGTAGAACCTTAAAACATGAAATTGGGAATCTATTGTGTACTTAAAATCAAACAACTGGCTCAGTACATTACTGAATTGAGGCTGTAGCCTCTGCGAGGGGAGTGTCTTTGTATCTATAAAATGAAAACAGTGTTTATTGGTTATATTTTACAGGTGCACTGCAGATTAAACTCAGACCCTAAAGAGACTTGAGATCTGGGAGAGGCACTGCAGACAGGAGAGAATACTATTAAAAACATCTTTTTCTGATGACTTTTGGCAGTAGCTTCACTACCTGTTTTTACAATGTATTGCTTTTATTTGTCCAAGTCCCATAGTAAGGAATAAGATGCTTGCACCATTAAATCTGATAGCTCTTTGCATAATTTGGCAAGGATTTGGAATGACCGTGTGAATCAAGAACAAATGTTTTTACACCATGGAGTGAGAAAATACTCAGGGCATTGAACAGAAGGATATTCAATGTTTTCCTTTGGCATTGTACATTTCCAAATGAGTTGTTCTGCCAATTATTGCATATTAGACCTATAAAAAAGAAATAAAATATTTAAAAGGTGTTAACTTTAATGGCATTGTGCTCCTCTTGCAGTTGCATTCTGAACAGACAGCTGGAAATGACAAATGCAAGGGCCTGATTTAGCCTGATGTTATTTCTGCAAAACTGGTGAGCTAAATGGAAAGTAAGAGAATATATCTTGAGATAGCAGGAGCCAAGGAGACAGTTTTCTCCACTCTTCTCATAGAAAGATGGCTGTAATAAAATTTCTGGGGATGCTCTGAGGATATTCCCTCTCTGGACTGTAAACTCGATTTGCTCCTGATTCACACATCCATTCCAAACTTGGATCAAATGCTCCATCTCCTCTCCAAACCACCAGAAATGTGACATGTTATTCCATGAACAGCTGAACAAGTGAAGCCTATTCTGCTGTGGAAGTGTATATCTTCCCTTTGCACCACAGTAATCTTTGCTCTCTCTGAAGCCCTCTGTCTTTCCCACTGCAATGCCTCACTCTCCCACTCACCCTGTACTCCATGAATTATTATTCTTAGGTCTTTTCTACACTCCCCCTCATCTAAAGCCTCACCATACTTCCAGTCCCCCTTCTCCACACCCTTTAACCTGGCTTTCTTCTCACCTTCCAAACTGTCTGCCTGCACAAAGTTATACAGAAGCTGCTCCCAGTTGGACTCAAATGTGGATATTTTTCCCTGATGCAGCTGCTGACTTATGTGAAGCCAAAGAACTTTATCAGTTGAGGATTTTTGTCCCTTCACCATGTTTGTTTGAAATGAGCTGTTGTATTCCAGTGTTATTTGGGTGGCATGTAGCTGAATGGACAGTCTGACTGCAGAAGCCCCTTTCTCAAAGTTGCTAAAATAATAGGATATTTGTCTTAGTGTCCTTTCTTCTGCATGGTGACCTTTGACTCCAGAGTGGATTTGGTTTGAATTACTTTTTCAAAGCATACGTTTTTGCATTCAGAGGTTTTATACCTCAGCCACAGAGAGGCAGGGAGAACAGATGCAGACCAAATGCTGTGCCAAATTCTTTCAGGGGAGTTAGACAATAGATCCTTGGGTAACTGCACTGCTTGAGTCCATCTCATATGCTAGTTTGCCCACCAGTCCTCCAAAGACTGGTGGCCAGAGCAAATCTCCATGTATCCAGTTTACTCAGATAGACAGTAATTGCAGGTCTGCTGTCGGAAGTAAATAATGTGGGCAACAGCACTTTATTAAGGTCCTGTTTGAAAGTATCTATGTAAAATTTTTATCATCTTGGAAGATGAAGACTGGCCTCCTGAAGCTTGCTAGTACTCTCATGTGAAGGAGAGAGGACTTGGATGACGCAGTCCCCCAAATAGGTATCCCTACAGCTAGAGAAAGCCTGCTTGCTGACTACAAAAGCTCAACAATGGCTTTGCCTGCTTAGACCATGGAAGCATGTCTGATCTCTGTCAGACTCAGCCCATGTCTCCTCCTCTGGGACACCATGTCCCTTCTTAGAGTTGTCTTGGGATTGTTTCTGTTCTGACACCATGAAGAAATTGGCAGCATATATTTAATTTTTATGTTTGGTGGTACTGAAGGAAAGTCAGACCTGTTATAGTAGGATATCATTTGGCAACCATTAATTATCTAGAAAAAAACTAGAACATAAGTGGACAAAATTTAGTTGCAATTAGTCCCGGTCAATGCTGCATGGGAAATGATTCTTTCTTGTAAAAAGCTTACATTCTCTAAAACTTTAATTAAAAAAAAGGAAAAGGAAAAAAGAAAAAAAAAGAAAAAAAAGAAAAAAAAGAAAAGAAAAAAAAACAAAAAAGAAAATCTACCCACACTGGGACAAATCCAAATATTTCAATTTTTTTGAGATAGTATCTACCTTCTCCCTTATTCTTCTCTCTTTTCTCTTTGGAGTAATGAAAATTGTATGAGTAGACATTTTCTACCACTTCTTAAGCCCTGGAGGAGGCTGTGGAGTCAGTTGAATTTCCCTCCTTTGATGTCTGAACAGGCTGAGATAATTCTTTTCTTTTTGGTCCTTTCTCTCTCTCTTATGTAGGTGTGTTTAACACCTACATAGGTGGATTAAACAAGAGTGTATTGGAATAATCATCATAAAGTCTGGTGCCTATCAAGATTTTAGGCTAAGCCAAAGTGAATATATTTCAGGTCCACTACCTATAAAATTTTAAAGATCCAGTGATCCATGCTTACACATGGTGGGATGTGAAATACAACTGAAATCAGGACTTCACTTTCCTGTTCTTCTGGTTTTCATTAAAAGTAATCTTACATTAGATGTTTTCAACAAAACCTTTCGGGCTACAAGCAAAAACATCCACAAATAAAATCCTAGTTTGCTATCCTTATTTGTTCTAAGCAGTTATTAAAAAAACAAGAAATCAAACCCAAAATCTAACACTCCCTCCTCCCAAGCTGAAACATTTTGGATAGAGATGAAACGAACTCAAAATTGGGCCAGAAGAATGAGTCTTGTTAATTAACATACATTATCAAATGTTTGCATTCATGGCCACAGGATGCTATAAAGGCCCACAGTATAAATGAGTCCAAAAATAATTACATATATTTAGGGAAGATAGACCTATGCATGGCTATTATAGCTGATAGTCAGGCTTCAACATCTGCCTCAGCAAGTCCCTACGCTATGGTGTACCGCAAGGAAAGCCATTCTCATAATGTCTCCCTGCATCCATTACTGGCCAATATTGTACACATGATGCTGGACTTAAGGGATTTTTGTTCTGATGCAATACAACCATTCTTATTCTTAAGATAAATATTCACATAATATAACTGGTAACAAGGTAGGCATTTAAGCTAGCTTTCAAATGTTTTTCTTCAATGAGATGTGATTCTAAATAATTAAATCTGTCATGTCTTAGGACATTAAAATGATTTTATTTTCTAGTTCGATTTTATTTTCTAGTTTCTGTGGAAGTTTCGTTTAGTTTTCTAAATGTGCTAAAGTATTTCTAAGATTCTTATGAGTTTTGTTATTATTCTGTAATTGGGAATTTTTCAAAAGCTAAACTTGCCTCACATGCTATAATCATTATATCCCAGTGTGGGCTAGAACTAGAGCTATATGGAGAACAAAAAATCTATTTTGTGGAGAACTTCAGAACTTTGTTCTAAATCCTAGTGCCAAAATGTCAATTACAAAAGCTGAAAACTACTTTTAATGGCTTGTTTTCATTTTGACTTTTAAAAGCATGTAATGTACCACAACATAAAAAGTCATTTGCAAAAGAAATATTGATATGTTTTTCCCCAAAATACCAAAATGAGCCTTCTTTTTTTTTTTTTTTTTTACATTTTCAGAAGTCCTTTCTCCTTCAAGAAAATTTCACTATACATTTTTATTTGGATAGAACTTAATTTTCTGACTGTAAACCTGTTCTGTCAAAGTTGACCTGAACAGCTGTAAGCAGAAATGTAAAGAAACCTAGAGCCAGATTCAGTGTCAGTTTTTAAAAATGTCCATAAACTCAGACTTTCAGATACCAGTTTATGCAACTACAGGTAAGGGTCCTCAGAGAAAATGTGCATCCCCTTTCAGGCTCTAAATGTCTCCCAGACTGCTTCCCAGTCTTTGATCAGTTCAGATTAGTCCTTCATTTCATATTTTTCCAGACAACGTCAATGGTTTTTACCATACTATCACTGAAATTCTGTTTCTCTGTTATTAATAACCACTCAAAATAGATTCAGACTAACGGCCAATACCATGATCACCCATACTTTCCTACAAAATCATATTATAAATGTTACCTATGGGATTGTTTGCAGTGCAATCTGGTTTCTGAAGTTCCCAGACAAAAATCCCTCTCCTAGTTGCTAGGGAAGCAGACCAGAATGCTGCTTGAAAATTTTTTTTCTAAATGCAGTTGTGCTTGTAGAGAGGTAGCTTTTATATTTTTTTGCCCGTCTGACTTTCCTTGCCTGACGATGACTGTGCAGTGTAATGTAACTGACACCAATGGATTAGGGAACTATCTGCTTTTCCTGTTTCAGTGCTTCTTAGTCCTGTCTAAAAAAGTTATTTACACAAAGTGTAAAAACCAGACAAGAAATCTTTTCTTCCAAATGAATGCTCAAGATGAATGGCAGCTGTTAGGTGATTGACAGCCTGAGAGAAGTAGATCCTATACCTTGAGCTGTCTCTGGCTGCCATTTGATAATCTTTCGGAGAAGAAAACACCCAAATACATATAAGCGCAGTACTAAGGTTTTAAAGGCCAGTTGGATAGTTGATGCAATTTCCATTTTGTTTGGGGAAGTTTCTATTTCAGTACTTACATCATGTAAGAAACTAAGAATGTATAAACATCCCTTAAAAAATCGCTTTGTAAGTGATTTACTCAGAAGTGAATGTATACTGTTATTTTTCTGTCATCTAGCTACATTTACAACCCATAAGCTCTTGAACTAACTTGTCATTTCTGCTACTTGGACTTACGTAAGGGAAGTTGATCCAAAGCTGCTGAAATTAGGAGAAAACTTTCAATTTAGTTTTGTTAGGTTTTTCTTTCAGCCATATTTCTTCTAATTCATTCCTCTCAACTTCTTTTCTTTTAAGTTCCAATTTGTAAAGTAGACAAGTATTTTGTGGCCAAAGCATTCAGTAGCAACAAATTATAATAACATATTGTCTATCCCTCTAATGAAGGATACACCTATTTGAAATCGCCACAGTTTTATTTATGTGTATTACTGCTAAAAACACGAAAAGTACGTGCCCGTATATATCAAAGAATATTGATAGGTGATGCAATTCATCTTTCATGGTACTGATACCTAGGAAGTATCACCCTATCACCAAATGCCAAAATATAACTAAACCGTTTGGATAAGGTATTAGAAGAGTGCAGGCAGTTGTGGGTAAAAGCGATAGTTGTTTTTCCATCAGCTCCTTCCCTGCTGGTCTGATCTCATGGTAAATTCAGGACCAGCACATCATGCTAATATTTTATAAGTTAATGGGTAAGAAAGTAAGTTCTAATGAGAGCTCAGCACTGTGTTTAAGTATTTACAGCAGTATAAATTCATAGCAATTCCACCAATATTTGCAAAGTTCAGGTATAAATAAGAATCTGTCAGTGTACAGTACTCGTGCTTTTTAAAAGGAAATGTCACAGGCAGAAATCTTTCAAAGGGAGGACTGGATTTTTGTTTTGAATAACGTTCCATATATCAGGAAAGAAATATTGCTTACACAGTGCTTTCCCAAGCACAAGGTCATTTGCAAAGTGGTGTGAAGGAGGCAGTTGATCAAATTTTCCTTTGTGCGTTAACAGCATGTCATCAGGAATGTTCATTTCTTGGTGGTAGGACAGATTCTTGAACTAAGGAGACATTTTCAAAGGGTCGTTAATCTGACCTTTTGCATCACAATAATATTTTGACACAGTAGTGGTCTAAGTCATGGTACCTACTCAGAGGAATTCATTAGGTGTCTCTCTGCCCACTAGTGCCAAGTCAGCTAGCCAAGCCAGCTCTTTGTGCAGTAGAGAGGGAGAGAGATGTAAGCGTGGCATCCATTAAAAGCAGCATTCTGTGTGGTGAATTAGTGAGAAATGTAGAGAATATAGATGAGTTGAAGTTGAAAGACAGTGCTTCTCTCTACTTTGGATTCCATCTCTTAATTCTTTAAGACAGCCCTTATAAAAATGTGAGAGGAGATCGTGATACCTACTGTCTTCTCTTGCCTTTCAGGTGGATTGATGAAGCATTCAATGGCCCAAATAAGGAAAAAGGAAAACAGATATAAAGACTATTATATAACAACTAAGGAATTCACCTGAGTTCTAGTAAACTATTTTATTTTCAGGGTTCATCTGATGATGACTGTAATCTGTGTCTGACTCCTCTTGATGAGTGCCTTCACCATAATGCTGTAGGGTCAGAGTTACCAGCTCTCCCTCATGTCTTTGCCCAAAGACTAAGTAATTGTTCATTGGTATGTAACTTGATATGAAATAATTTCATCATAGATGATATCAAAATTGGCCAGGTACTTGGATACTCTTCTGCCTTGCAGGGAGAAATGGCAAGTAAAGACAGGTCCTCTAAATCGTGACTGACTGCTCTGTTCACTGGGTTTTCAGTTTTGAGTGGGTGAACCTTGACAAAAGGAGGGTATTCAAGGGGGAAAAGAAACAGATAAAGGGAATTACTTATTCTTGCCCTATTTTTTGTAGAACCTGACCCAAGTTAGGAGTGGAAACTTTTTTATTTTTTTTGGTGTGTCCTAGATATACCATAAGGACCTGTGTGCTTGGGAATGTCCATGACCAGAGAGTTGGATGCCATGGGAACTTCACTGACAGCAAATTTGACATCTAAGGGCTCCATATGACATCAGAGCGACAATATGAGAAGTGTTTCATTGAACTGTGATCTGCACACAACCCATCCTCTGATAATCAGAAGATGTCAGACAGTCAGTTGCAACTGTCCATTTAATTTAGTTTGTTGAGTTCTGACTTTATGAACTGCCCCCATGGAAGTGAAGGCTAAACCTTTAGTGAGTTGTAAGTCATACTTATACTTATGCCATAAAAGATGAGACCACATACTGGACAGTACAAATCAGTAACAACAAAGAAGCACTCTTCCACTTAGGGATATATTTACTATCAGGTTTTGGGTTGTGGGTTTTTTTTTATCATCAGGTTTTAAAAGCTTTTACATGTTGGCTTTTTATGAGCAAGGTGATCTAGTTAAGTTATCAGATATATTGGAAACAAAGTGCTCTGTTGCTTATGGAGGTCTTCTCTGAAACTCTTTGATATGGAACACAGAATGGAGAAGTCCTTATGCCATTACTCTTTAGTTTAGAAGAAGAATAACCAGTTCTTCATTGACTTCCAGTAATACTTCTTAATTTCCAAACTTTAATCAATGAACTCGGGAAGATTTTTGTTCTGTCTGGGAGAAGTTATATTCTGTTCTATAATGTCCTTTGTCCCTTGCTTGCCCATGTATCTCACTGCTTTTGGGCCAATATTTTAAAAAAAAAAAAAAAAAGTTTTAGCTTTGAATAATTTCTGGTAAGAGTTTTTTACTATCTCTGAAATTTAATCCTGCAGAGACCTTGAGATTTTCTTTCATTTTGAATAAGAAGGTATCAAGAATGAACAAGGGAGTTTGCCAGCAACCGTGAACCAAATTTAATTAAAAACATTGATTTGGGATGGAGGATGAGGAGGAAGGATTTAAAGGAGAGAAAGAAAGTATTCCTTCTTGAAAAATACTCTGAAAGTGTAAGAAATTGGAAGAAATTAAACAGATGGGATCAAAATTGCAAGGAGCAGATTTTGATCTAAAGGATCATTAAATATTTAGAGAAATCTTAAAAGAAATAATATCAAATCACTGCTCATATTTAATGGAGCTGAATGAGCCACATTACCCACATATTATCTTGAAATATAATTAAGGGGATATGAGTACTTCATACTTTTCTGGTGGTCTGGATATGAATAAGGATTAACACAGCAAGACATCCTCTTGGAAGCTGAAGTAGCAAGAACATCAGGGTCTGTCCTCTCTTTCATTAGTTGCCATTAATAGCAGAATATGAATTTGAACTGGATTATATTTGCAACTCTTTGGGACTCTACTGGGATTTTTGACAGACTTGATAAACGTGACATGTCGTAACAGTTATGAGTGTGCCATATGTCAATGTACAATCGTAGGAGAGCTTTCTACTGGTCACTTCTGTGTGACATGTCTCGATCTAAAGGTACAATACTCTAATGGGCAGAGAGCATCCTGTGCTGGACTGCATTTCCAGTGGAGAGAACGTGTGCTGCAAGCCATTCTGTTGCCTGCTTGGTGCTCATGACCCAAGCTTTTCTCCTCTGTTTTGTCTTTTGTTTCTGAAAAGAATTAATTCTCCCTCTTCCCCATTTCATTTGGCAAACCTTGGGAAGATAGAATTTCTCCCTCTACATTTTTGTATACCTTAGGGAGTCTTGGCTTTCTGTGTTTTTAAAATTCAAAAATTCTGTACTTCCCCTAGTTTGGGTTTGGAAACTCATTTCAGACTTCCTCAGTAAAAAGAACCATGAACTACTGCAGAGGGTATTTCTGCTTTGGTTATGTCAAGATATTTTAACAGCAGCAAGCCTGTCAAAATATGTTTAAGAACCAGCAGCACTTTTGAAAACTAAATGTTGTTTTTTTTAAGCCTCTTTTCTGTGGAGAATTTGGAACTTTTTACACACACACAAAGAATACCATTGGGGAGACATAAAATTTTAAAGAATTATTGAATATGAGCACCAGCTGCCCCTCTCCTCAGCCATGCCCTGGATCTCTTGTTTGTGTTACGCTTCTAGCCTTCAAGCATCATGTCTGTAAGGGAGATTTTCCATAAAGACTTCGGCTTTTTTCAGTGCAGTTCCAGAAGATGTAAGGGCAAGAAGGAAAAGAGAGCACAGCGTGAAGCAGAATTTTCTTTTGAGTGCATTGCCTGAAGGTGGATATTTGTTATGTCACCCACTTTTCTCTCTCCCCTCCTCACTCCAAACTGTTCTACCCTGTGGCTCCTGCTATATGGATACACAATCCTATAAAGAAGTCCCAGGAAGCAGAAGGAGCTGCTTTCTCCACCTAAGCACAGATTTTTGAATGAATGTCTGATCCTGGTCTTCCTATTCAGCCCTAGAAGGACTTGATCTTGCACCCACTGAAGACAGTGATAAATCTTCCATAGGCTTTAGTAGTTCAGAAAAAGGGTTTATTCCTCTTTGCTCTGGGAGTCCTTCAGTCTTCCTAAGCTACACAAAACCAGATTCGTCTTGGTCTTGGCTGGGAGCGGTGACAGGGAAAAAGAAGATATTTCAGTGTGATCTGATCTTTCTTGAATGTTAATCAAAGTGCAGTGTGATAGTATGAGATATATGTTTTGTATGTGTGCGTATCTAAGTATCATATGTACATGCACCATTTAAGATATATGGCATAAATCATGCACATAACATTTTTACACCCTCCTCCCCCATGCGTCTATACATGCATACTTATTGTACAAATGCATATATATTTTTCATATGTGCATGATGCTGACTATGTGCTATTCTGTAATTACTGTCCATGTGCAATCTGCCAAAATATGATTCTTTAAGATCATGGCTCCCTTTGCAAGTGGAAAGCTGCTAGCTGTGGTGTATATAGCTAAGTTCTAATTTGGCAGTGGTCTTCATTTCTACTGCAAAACCCTCCCTCCCACACATACACATTTCCAGTCTGTTTTTTTCTTTATTTGTTTCATTTTAGTTCCTACCCTAAGCTATCTGGTAACATTGCAGTGTCGAACACAGCAGCTGTTTCATGAGTGTCTTATTTAAAGAGAGCACAATCTCACAAATAAAGAGGAGCAAAGAAGGGAAGAAGACTGTGTGGGTTGCTCATTCTGGAGAAGACAGGAAGGAAACTGTAAATAAAAACATTCATGATGAGCCTAGATGTATAATCTGTCTGGCTTTATACCAGCCACTTGTGTCAAGCAGTAGGAAGACACCTGTCTACTGCCTTGCATAGATTTGAATGTAAGGTCTGGTAGGATCAAGGACTCTAATGTCAAGTTTTTCTAATGTGCATTTAGACCATAGCCCAGTACTTGTGATCAGGCATGTGCAATGATTACTTTTGCACCAGTGTGCAAAAATACCCATGAACCACTGCTTGGATTCTCCCAGAAATGTGCTCACGGGTTTTTTTTGTAATGTCCCTTTTGGACTGTATTTCCTCTCTTTTGTCCCTGCCTCTGGAGGAGTATTCTTTCAATACTTAGCTCTTCTCTTTCTACTATATTTTCATTTGATTCATTTATGGATCTAATCCAGAGACTGTTAAGTCCACAGCAGAACTACACTAGCTTCAACAGACTCCTAGGATCAGGTACTTAATAGGCATTCAAGAAAGGTGTTAAGGAAATTGCTCTGGGGTTTAAAATCCATTAGACATCCATGAAGCAGGTATAGTGATGTTTTTTTTTGTCTGCTCTATTCTGATTAATATGCCTTTCACTTCCCAATCTGCTTTATTTCATCAGAGGTTAATTCTGCAGGACTTTATAACTCAGTAACAGCATTCCTTCGTAATTATTTTGCATTATCTATGATGTGTGAACAGTCGTGAAACATGTGGGTTTCAGGAATTAATAGCTTTTTCCTCTTTTCTGCCTTCTGTTTCAAAACGTGAAGGAGGAAAGCATAAGATTTCCAGGCCCCTGTCAGAGTGTGCTTGAGGTAAGGGAGGCAGCACTGCCAGCGTCCCCTGCATTAGCGTTAGGAAGTTCCACCTCGAACGGCTTAAGCAGGCAACGTGGCGATTGCCGAAAAGGCTGCTCTCATGATCCCATTAATCTACCCCTAAGGGTTCCACAGCAATTATAGCAGTTAGTGAGGCCCAAATGGAAAACCCCATAGATGAGGGAAAAGGGAGAGGCAGCAGACATTTTCAGGACTGTATATGAGCTGTGCTGTAAATGTCCCTCCACCTGCAGTTTCACTGAGAGGGCTTGGTGCTGAGTCTGCAATTGCATCAAGTGGTCCCTTTACATATTGTGTGGGATCTGATAAATTTTTGCAGGATTTTTTCCAGCTGTGCTCTCATCACATTGATTTAATGGCCCTTAAGAGAAACCATAAAAGTGCTTTCTGGTTAGTGGGCCCCAGCTGTTCCTCATAGTATTGCATAATACAGCAGGCTGAGTTAACTATAGATTAATGATTATGAAATATGTTGCTTAACCATATAATTTTTCAAATGTACAAGGCATTGGACAAAATGCGGTTCACTGAGGTAACAAGATGACTACATTCATGAAGGAAAAAGGCTTAAGAGGTGAGGTATATTTTAATCTAACCAAGATAAGATTTTCCACAGGCCAGCCATGGCTCTGGCCAGTCATTTTGTGATATACGTGAGCCATATGTGTGTGCGCATGCACATGCGTGCATGCTTGTGTGCTTCTCCTCACATGTGTGTTTTCCCTTAAGGACTGAAGGGTGATGGCTCACTGCTGGAAGCATTTCTCTGTTTTCATTACCAGGCAACAGTGCAAGAAGCCAACAGTATCATTTGAGGATTATCAGGCTCTCTGATGAGGCTAAGAACATTGCAAGGCTGTATGAAACTGAGGACTCTTACGTCACAATGCCGTATGAGCTCCTGCTGTCCTACCAGCTCCAGAGCAGTTGAGCAACTAGGCGGCTGGTGAAGCATCGGGGCCTCATCCTACTTCCACTGAACTCAGTGGCCAAACCTCTATTGACTCGAGTGGGGAGGTGGGGTCATGCTCTGTGTGGGGAAAGCGTGTCCTATGGGATGCTGCTGTACCAAGAGGCTTATTTATAAAGTTTCATAAGAGCTCAAGGTCCTCTGTGGTCCCTGATCACCATAAAGGGATAATATGAGTAAAGGAAGTTATAAAAGCAAGTGAGGGTCCAGTGTTTTGCTTTTGGGTAAGTAAGCCAAAAAAGTATGTACAGGAAAGCTAAAGTGCCATTCACGGATTATCGAGGAAAAATCCGCATGATAACAAGGGACCAGGACAAGACATTGTTTAAAGTAAAATAGACCTGATGAGACCCTGAATTGCTTCTGTCCCACTGCTTCACCTGCTACTACAGCACTTCAGTGGCTGTAGAAGTAATATGTGCTTTTCTCAAACTACAGGCAAACTAGATAATGAAACATAATATATAAGCTGTTATAAAATAGATTGTGAAAAGTGAATAGCAATTGCATTTGCAGGCATAAAACGACAGAAACCCAAAGCTGTCTCTGGTGCTCTAAAATGCAAGAAAACCCTAATTTGACATTCTGAAATCAGGTGCAGATTCATTTTGTGCCCTTTTTGCCTAGAAGTGATGCAGCCTGCAAGAGTGTTGATGGGGTATAGTCCAAGCATCTTATTTTTTCAGGTGATCTTGAATATTTAAAGCAAATTAAATAATGTAAAATGAGAAACAGTCAGCAATATTAAGCAACCTAAATTGAAAAGGGATATTAAAACCTGAAAGCATAGATTTTTTGTGGTTTACTTTTTTCAAAGTTGTTAAAATGCAAATGAGAAAGCTCCCTTCTAAGTACCTGCAGCTCAGCAGATGAGTATCCAAAGTTGGGACACTACACTATAGATTCAGTGGCTGCTGTCAATCATCGGTTATGAGCGTGTGGATCACTTCAAGCAACTGAACCATGAGGTTTTTTTCTTGGATCTGGCAAAGCTGGATAGTGAGGACATGCAACATGTCATTTGGAGGAATTTCTTTAAGGTTGGCTGCCTAGATCAGGGCATTGAAATGGTTACTCCTGAATTTTTTTAAAGAGCTTTTCAGTATACACCTTAAACTATCTAATGAAGAAACAGCAGCATTAGAAATCTAGCTGCTACTGATTTTTTATGCATCCTTGGCTGGGCTTTTAATTTTAAGCAAAAAGTTATTTCATTTTTTTTGAAGATGTAGCATAAAAATTTACATATTTGCCTATCTTTAGAAAGAGTTTTTTTATACCTAAGAACTAAAGGAGATATAGAAAAAATATGTATTGTTGTCATCTCTATTTGTTGGTGTCATCAAAATTTGTACTTCTGCCAGGCGAATTTTCCATTGTTTTAAAATAGAGACCTGGTGTGTATTTCAAGAGCTGTATTTTGTCAGCAGTTGGATTTTCATGTTGGGTTACTTGAGCCTGAATTCATTTCAGATACGTGTAAAGTAATCTTGGTCTTTTAGGACAGAGCTGGCTGCAAAAGGAAGGACGTGGCTTACACACCTTTCCTTATGTTTGCCTACAAGCAGCAGCCTCTTTCATGCACTTGTGGGAAAAACCAATTGTTTCCTTCCTCTGGAACAGGAAACCACAGTCTGTTCATTCTCGTGGGTCCACTATGAGCATATTCCATCAACAGCTTCTGCTGATGGCAACAGGGAATAGAGTTTATTCTGGATTTCTTCCTAATGCAATTAAGAAATTATTTAAATTACAGGAGGTATAGTGATTAGCACAGAACCATTTGAAACATGGCACATTCAGAGACTGAATTTCAATCCCACCTGGATCCTTCAGGGGTGAATATGGCCCAGTGACACTCTGGGATGGACTTCCTAACCAGATGCAAAAAATGGCATTTGGGAAATCTATTTGTAGACAATCTTTGTGCAGGTATAATGTCAACATAAACAGAAGTGGCGTAGATGTTATAGGTATGTAACAGTGAGGGAAGTTTGAAATGGAAAGATGGAAGTGGAAGGAGTCTCTTGAATTGTTTTTTCTCGCTCAAACCTATAGGACCATATGCAGAAGCATTTCTCTTTCTGTAATCTTAAGCAACCTTTTTCATGTCTGCTTAACTGCCTAGTGTCAGCCAATCTTTTGAAGTGTTTTTCTTGAGGGACAGTACAAGGGAAGCACTGACTGAAGCAGCAGTTGAGATAAAGCGCAGAATCGTTTCATCTTCCACAGACACAGTAAACAGTGATGATGTATGAGAACTCATCAGAGACTAGTTTTCGGACTTTACCTATTATTTTGTACCTCCAATTCTCAACTTATTTTCTGTGATCTCTTTCAGTCTAACTTCTCTACTGTTTATCTGTTTGGAGTAGCCATTAAAATATCCCCATGATGACGTGAATTAGAGTAAATCAGCAGGTTGCCTTGGAAATTGAATGCACTTCTTTCTTTGTTAAAAACTTACAATGAATGGCTAGAGCTCTGACCAAGTGGGTGAATGGTGCTTAACTATTGTTTGCAGATTATAAGACAAATTCCTTTGTGAAAAGAATTGCAAATGATTCTTCTGAGTTGAGGAATATGAAATAAGAGTGAATAATCAGAAGAAAGTTTGTCTTTCCTAATGTTTGTTACATGACTTTTCTTTGGGTTGATCCTTGCATCTGGTTAGGACATCATGTGCAACGTGATGTGTATAGTCAAGCTTCTGAGCTTCTAGAATAAAGAGAAGATATTTGATTGTGGGACTGGAGAAACACAGTAACCATCTCACAGAAGTGCAGTGAGGTCTAGAGCAGTGATTCATGGTTGAAGGGACTACCCTGTTTCACTGGTGCATCATGACAGAATCTAACAGAAGTCCTTGCAAAATGGACTTGTGCACACTGAGTTAGAACAAGGGCTGTGGGGATTGAATTGTGCTAAACTTCATGCATGCTGGTATGTTAGGAAACAACAGGCAATTTTTTCATGTCAAAAAAGTAGTCCAGGCATTTCAAGAAGGAAATACTTTCTGCAGGAATACGATTGCAGACTATCATTTTGCTCCATGGACATTGAATGGTTGCATAAATATTTGTCCTTCTAATTTAATGCTACATTGCTGTTTTTAAAATTTCATAATAATAATATATACTGGATCATTCTGAGAAGGAATTCATATGCAGCTCCAGCAGTCTGATTAGGAGACCATATTAACATAGAAGTTTAGAGACAGACCCAAAGGCTGATCTGCTGAAAAGCACCTTTTTAATTAAATCAACTTGATTATAAATAGGTGCAATATTGTATCTGTAAGGAAGGGTCAAAACTGGAAAAGAGGAAGAAGGTAAGGATTAAATACTTAATTGGGGGTCTCAGCAGGGCCATTACACCCTGTCTAGAGGAACCTGCAAGACATATTTAGATCTAGTTGTGGTCCACTTTGTGCATAACAGTCAAAATCATGTTGTAAGTCTACCAAGAAACTCTGTTCTGGCTTATAAATATAGCACTATGAGGGGGGAAAACCCCTAACTCCCTAATATGGTCATAACTTTTCCACTTTCTTAGGGTAAAGAAAGCCATCCAAATCCATGTTTCTTAGTAGTATTTTAAGATTATTTTTTAGCAGTATGGGATGGGCTCAAGCCCATAGGCAAGAGAGTACCTCAGCCTTTCAGTCTGAAACTGAACAATGAGCAGCACAATACTAGTAATACAGCAGCCAGTACTCTATCAAAAACAGTAATCAGAGGATTTATGAAGTCATCAGCATGGCCACAGACAAATAAAAGAGTGTCCTAACAGTGCTAATTAAGACTACGTTTAGTCTAAAAACTGTTGGACTGTGTGACAAATTTAACTTGTCCTTGGGTCAGGAAGAAATAACTTGTTATGAAGATGAGTGGTTCTGAGGAAATATTTTACTGATAGTCAAGATCTTCATTACCTGATGATCATTTATTCTAAAGATTTACAAAAGCAATCTCTTCTGTCAACCTCCCCAAGCTGGATGTCACAAGATTAAATACATGTGGGAATCTTGATATTAAATAAATTGGGATGAGTCCTAAGCTAAAGATTTTGGATGTGAATGTTTATGTAT
Organism: Nipponia nippon; assembly: GCF_047370975.1. Taxonomy (NCBI): domain Eukaryota; kingdom Metazoa; phylum Chordata; class Aves; order Pelecaniformes; family Threskiornithidae; genus Nipponia; species Nipponia nippon. The sequence continues at coordinate 67,658,826 of NW_028262358.1, read as the reverse complement.
TTTTCAGCTCAGTGTTTGCCCATTTATTTACAACACTTTTACTCTATTCGATTTCCACTGTCAGAAGGAAGAGAATGAATAGTGAGGGTCCTGACCACAGGGGCCTTGCTGTGCTCTGTCTCCATCCAAAATTAAGCAGTCTCATGCTAGTTAGATGCTAAAAGGTAATATAAGTGAAAGCTCCCAATAATTGTCCTGTCACTTTTAACTGGTTTCCAGAATCCAAAAATTCACATTGAGCAGTACAGAAAAAAAGCACCAGCATCTGTTTTGTTTCAAAGACAGCCAACATCAAGTGAAATTAATTGGGATTTGTAGATTTACCCTTGCGCCAGCCTTCAAAATAGCAGAGGTTTGGAAAATTAATTTCCACCTTGAAGAACAGACTGGTTCCATTTTTATCAGTAAAACATATTACTTTTTAGTAAAGAAAACACCATTAAATGGATGTCTGGGCTAAAGTCTTTTCAGTAACGGAGAGAATGATATAATCATGAGAGAAGGCGGCTTCATTATAGTGTCAGCATTTAATGACTGGACAATTTGATATACTGTCAAGCTCCTCTGAAAGAATTAAAACCTGCTGAATAGATGAATTTTTTGTTATTAAAAAAAATTATTCCCTTAGCATTTTAGGAAGGACTTTTCCTATATGACCAGCCACAATGTTTTCATAGATCAAAACCACAACGCTTCAGAGTGTTTAAATTGTTCCATCCTTCTCAGCGATATGCTAACTCATAAAACAAGATCAAGCATGAGTGTAAGCAAAATGTACATGCAATGGCACACCTGATTTACATGTGCAGCTGAGAAATATATATGCCAAATGACTGGACTTACTGCAAGAACAGCTCTGGTAACAAATCGCACTTTTTTAGTTTTCTACAGAAAACTTTTTAATGTTTAGTCTTTTCCAAAACCTAACTCAAATAAAAGTGTGAGACTTGTGGATTACAGGAAGAATGTCCCAACTCAAAATCATTAGTTAAAATTTAATGATTTTTGAAGAATTAATTTTATATTTCTACAGGTATACCAAAAGAAATAATATAATGGAAACCATGACGATCCATGGCGTTTCGGTTGTGTTCAGCAAAATAAATCATTACAAACTGAAACTTCATCCAAATTAATCAATTTAGGTGAAGTTTGATCACATTTAATTAAAAATCCTTAATCAAACCAGTTTCACATGGTTCTAAATTTCATGACAAATGTTTTTAATAGCTTTAGAATTTTTGTAATTTACATTGTATATAACATCTGTTTAACCTATGAAATCGAAAGGCAACACAAACACAATTTAGTAGAGATTTTCTTCTGAACTATGAGTAACACAGTGTAAGGACTCAGAAGCTGCATAAATGTACGAGCTAAGGCAGCCAAATGAATTTGCTGAATATGCATTTTAATAATGTTAACAAAATAACTTGTACTTAAATTTTGGCTAAACATGCTTCCAATGATTTTTTGTGGAAAAAGCAGTACAAATAATCCAAAAAGCAAGTATACAATCAGTTTTTCAAGTCTTGCAGATAGCAGGCGTGATCTCAAAGTGACTTTAGTGATGATTTCTATTAAAAGGTTTCACATTAAAATACTTTGTATAATGTAAACCAGATTGGCTTGGCTGAAGCCCGATTTTCAAGCAGTTTTAGAGAGCTATTGTTAACAGAAATGATCACTTTGGTAAGCTAATGGCAATTGTATGCAAATTCTGGAGTATGCCACAGACTTACTATTTGTGGTAAAATTGTGGCAACTTTCTTAACAAGACTGACGGAAAATTGCCAGTAGCAGGAATTGCTGGCAACCTCAAAACTGCAGCTGTGGTTATCCTCTCAGATTACTGAGAAATTATAGCAGACTTTGTAACAAAACTTTAGCTTATTACATTGAGACAGACGGTGAGAGAGGGGACACTGAAGAGATAAGTGCAAAGGCAAAGGGAAATACCAATACTGCGTAGTCCTGTTTCAACTTGGTGAAGACAAAATGGCTGCCATCTCAAAGGCTGTCAAGCTTGATAATTATAACTAATTTTAAACTACTCATTTGTTATCTTATCGAAAGATTCTAACTCAGCTTACTTACAAAGGAGCTAGAATGACTTTTGCCTTTTTGTAAGGATGCAGTTGATGTCCATGGTTGAGCTTTCAATCATTTTAATAAGTCCAGAGGCTCTCCTCATCCCCTCTCATGTCCTGACCCTCCACTGATCTCTCTGCTCAAGCCAGCTACGTGCAGGGATGTATCCATGTCCAAAGCCTGAGCTGACTGATGACAAACTAGAACAGAAACATGAAATGGTAAGAAATAGATGTGAGATCTCCATCCAGTCCTATGCATTTGACTACTGCCACTGCAGTCACACTAAGTTAAGCGTTGACTGCCTCTAAGAACTTCCCTGAAGTCTTGAAAGGACTAACTTGAGCAGCAGTTCAGTTCCATAGTTTCTGTCAAACCTGGCCAATCCTCTAGATCTCAATTCTCTTCAGGCTTTTTCTTGTGCATCATGAATAATATTTCATGGATATAAGAGAGTTGTCTGAAAGCAGTGAATGTAAATCTAATAGAGCACTGAAGTAATTGGTTTACTGAGGAATGAATGCCAAGTGACTTAGAGAGAGAATGAGCATGAGAGAACCAAGAAAAACAAAAAATTAACAGGGTTTATATTAGATTACACACATCAACTTCATTTTTATGAGTATAATATGTTCAACATTTAACCCCACTGTTTCTTTGTATTACAGTTATCTTTAAGGGTGGCATCCATGAAATTTCTTAGATAAAGATACCAGGGTTTCCTTTATTCAAGTTTTTAAATTCATATGTTTCATTTCACTTGTGGCTGAAGCTAATTCCTATTGTGATTCCAAAAAAATGAGGTGGCCCATTTTTTTAACATTGATGTGTCTTCTGCAAGAAAAATTTTCACCTTTACCTAAGCTCTGGAGGGTTGCTCATTCATAGAGATTATCTAATCAAATTTGGAATTTCTTGGTACAGCAATACAATAATACAGAAAACCCATAGTTTAGTATACATATAGAATCATTTTCAATATGTGCACAGGAAGAAGCAGAAAATGTTAAATAACAGGTAAATCTAGGTGAATTCCAAAGAGGGGATTCTCTGCTTGGGTGTTGGGAACTGGTGAGAAAATAATCTTTGAGATCTCTTGCACTGAAAGACACATGAAATGCTAATTTCTACTACCAGCTAGTTTGAGTAGATGATTGGGTCAAAAGATGTATCAGATATAGAAATCTAGTCAAATGTTGTCAGAAGCTTAAGTTAATAATGTTTATGCTTCAGGAGCTGCGTGTTGATCAGAAATGGCTGAATTAATAGCATCAGCACTTTATTTGCCTACCCACTGTAAAATCAGGCATTGACCTTGATGGCTTTTGTCCCCATTTATATGCTATTCCTAGAAATTCATAATTTCTTGACAGTACTATAAAGTTAGATGCCCACTTGCAGGCTCAAGGCCTTATTAGACTGTTATTTGAGATATGAGAGAAAGTATATGTTTGAAAGAAATGATGTATCTTTTCAACAAAAATTCCAGAGAATAAACCTTTGGCCTTATTCTATTCCTAAAGGCTGAGGAACTGAAGAAAATGAGAAAAAAATATATTCTCAGTGGTTAATTCAAGTTTAAATTCCAACCTGAAAGTTTATGCTAGGCATTGTCTTACACAGTTTTTAGCGTCTGATGACTTTACACAGGTCTTTCACTGTTTCTAGAGCTTAGGAAGGATTCTTCTCAAACAATGTTGCCTCATTAAATCTTCTATGAAAGTCATTGTTTGACCTTATTTCTCACAGACTTAATGCAATGATATTTCTTTGGACAGCATTGAGGAACTAAAGATAGATATATTCTGTAGAAGTATACAGGATTTGCTAAAACTTGCATTTGGTCTATGTGAATTCATTCAGTCTGTGACTTGATTTTTCAGGTCAACGGCCAAAATGGAAACTAAGAAAGGTTACGTGGTTTGAATTCAGAATTTTTACCAGTTGTTGCTTTTTTTCTTACTTTATAGCTGAGAAGGAGAGTGTGGAGATGCTTTTTCTTTACGCTTGAGTCAGAGCAGGGATCTTCAACCAAGGCTGTGTACCTCCTAACCACCCAGATACTGGGAATTCCAGGGTGGGTTGAAGCAAATAAACTTTCATAGGGACAGAAAGGACAAGTCAGAACGACTCTTTTGTTCAAAGGTGAGTGAGTGCCCTCTCCAGGAAGACAGGGTGTTCAAAATGCTCCTCATCTGGAAACAAACTGCCCAAACCTTGGACGGTATGCCATAATTTTCTTCTCTGGCTGGTTTGCTTTGTTTTGTTTTTTATGGAATATTGTTTAATGTGCTTTTTGAATCTAATCCAGAAAAGCAAAACACTTCATTTTGGAAATGCTGAAATGAACTGTTTTGAAATTTCTGCATTTCTTTCTTATTAATCAGAAACTTTTTTTCTTTTCTGAATTTAGCTATAATTAACAAACAGCTTTAGTTCAAATAGCGTTACCATTTTTGGTGAATAAAAACAAGTGGGAGGGCACGCATGAGTCCTTCCCCATCTTCCACACAGCCTCACACAGATGGTCCAGCCATACCGTATATCCATGCCATATAGCACAACTGTTGCAACACAAGTAAGTAGTATGTGACTCTGGCCGGGAAGAGTTTCTTGAATCTTTCAGATATTCAGGTGAGATTAGTGGCTTTTTGCTCTGCAGGCTCTCTGGGGTAGTCTTTGGGGCCCAATCCATGACCTTTTTAAAGTCAGTGAGAATCATAACCTATCTTAAGAGAACTGAAACCTGTCTACTGAGCCTGAAACTCGTCATAATAAGAGCAGGTAAGTGGGACAAGACTTCTCTCTTTGACTTTGAGCGGCTTAAAACTACTTCACTTCCCTGTGTGGTGGTCTATTTGTGAAACAGGCAACAGTTTACAGTGTGTCTTGTACTTGGAATCTTAAGAGGCTTAACAAGTATCTGACTTGCTTTGACAGTCCTGCAGGAAAAACACCACCGAAGAGGTAGGTATTGCTGCTGTGACTTTTTCTACTAATTCTGTGAACATAGAGGGTATGAGTGCTAGAAGGGCATCTGCAAAAGCCCACTAAACAAGGAGCCATCAAATCTTTCCCATGGAAGGGCTGGGCCCCAGCTCTGCCACAGGCTTTCGTGAGCAGGGGCAAGACAGTGACCCTGAGATCTTAACTCCTGTGCCAGCCGCTTCATGGAGGACAAGCTCTTCCAGCCCTGGCTCATCCTGTAGGCATGGTGGCCGCTCCCAAATGCCCACATCTGATTCAGCTGACCTGGTGGGAGAGACCTCTCTTTTCCAGGCTGAAAGCAGACATCGTGTTGGTTCCTCTGTGGGAACGGCAGCAGGATGGGCAGAGCTAGTCCTCAGGGCTGGCACCAGAGCTGTGCTGGGTGTATTGTAGCTTACCAGATTGACTCAGTTTGACTATGCATTGCTCAAAACCTCACTGTAGACAGATTTTTCTCTTTTTTTTTGCAGAAATATGTTTTAAAATGTATTTGCTCTCAAGTTAAGACTTTGTCTGCCAAGTTTCACCCAGAAAACATTTTTGCAGCCAAGTTATAAACCCCTCCAAGTAAGGGTACACAGCATAGCAATGGAGAGAGCCTAAAGCATAATGGCACCAGTTAGCTCCCTGAGAATGCCACCTTTATGATCTGTTATCTTCCTTTGCCAGCTTCAGTTTGACATTTCATGACAGCTCGGTTGGGCAATTCATTTTAAGCTTAGTTTTGGACTTAGTTATCAAAATAGGACAGTAAAGCTCTCAAACATGCTGTATGTTCTTGGAAAACACTGCAGAAAGACAAATATTTCACTTGGACTGAAAGGAGATATAAATCTCACACAGAATGCCTGTCAGCAAATTTAGCTAATATGCTAATTGTCTGAGGAGTAGACTGATGGGATATCCTATCTTAAGACCTTAATGTGGAAAAATACATATCTGCTTTATACTGTGAATGTCATGTTAAGAAGATTCATATACCCACTGAAATGTTTGTCTAATCACAGAAATAGTTTTGGTATTTATTTTTTTTTTTAAGGACTAATTTATAATCTGTATCTGTTAGTTTGGCCAGAGAGTGTTCAGAAACTGAGTTCTGACTGGGATTAACATGGGGACCATTAAATATTTTTGAGCATATTGTTTTAATTGATGACAGTTTGCTCACAGAGGCAGTATTTATCTAGAGATTACAGGGCCAGTACTAGGGCATGGAGAATTCTGCAGTCCTGTTTCCACCGATTATACAAATGCATCCCAAGGGATGTAATAGTCGGTGCTTAGTCAGTCCCTGCTGGTGTAGTTGGAAGTAAGGACTCCACCAAAGGCCGTGGAATAGCCAGCACGTGCAGGTTATCTCGAAGGAGATGCTCTTCCTCCTTTCCTGGGTACACCCAGTGTAGCTGCCTGTTTCCAGCCAGACAGCTGCTGTTCTCCTAGCGCTGGGGACCCATCTGAGATACATATAAGCATACGTGACTGACCTTCAAACCACGTACAAGGGGACACCAGGGCCCATGACAGACCTTGCTGGCAGTGTGTCTCTCAGGCGGCCACGAGGAAGGGCAAGCACTCGGGGAGAGGAGGTTAGGGCAATGCAAACTACAAAAGATACAGGTTTTTTATTCTGCGGTGTTGTCAGCATAACATTCACCAGCGTCTGGGGAGAAGACGGTTGGGAGCTGAAGAGCTAGCTATTCTGTTAGCAGTGCATCATATTTTTCAATCACTGCACGTCCATTTTATGGCACTTTTTAGGCACTCTGGCTACAATAAGTTTTAAACTTTTTAAGAAACAGTCAGCACTAAACATGGAAAGACAGTCATGCCTCTAGTACGGCCAGTACTTCAGGAGCGAAGGCACCTTGTATTGAAGAAATTCCCAGAAGGTGTCTTGTTTGCATCTCTTTCCCTTCAAGGACTGTGGACCAAACACTGTTTGGAGAATAAACCCCCAGGATCAGTCTGCCATCTTTGTACACTCCTCACAGGTGGTTGTGCTTCTGGTGTGATTCCCTCTGATGGAAAGGAGTCCACATATAAAGCTCAGGTTTCTCCAAAAGCATTGTGGAGATTACCACTTTGCTTTGAGGAATGGTATTCAGAGCTCATAAGAAGTGCAAAAGGGAAGGTAATCCAAACATTACAGAGGTACAATTCTCCTTTTCAGTGAGGTTTTTAGCTCACTGGTGCCAAACAAACGTGGCCAAAGCCTACTCACTTTGCCCTCTGTCAGTTCCACTGATTTTAGAGCAATAATTTCCAAACTGAAATGGTTCAAGGTAACCATTCCTCCTGCTGGCTTCAGCACTGCTATGTTAGCTTCACTTAAGCTCATCTTTTCATGAAAAGACTGCACACCTGAAGAAGAACCTGGAAATAAATTCCGGGAGCCCTCTTAGCTATAGGGTAATTACTGTGCTGACTGCAGACATTTTGCACGGCTGTGACTTAGTTATAGACTGGAAGATTCATTGTAATATTCATTTTAATAACAGGAAAAAAAGGTTTATCTGTAGCACAATGGACTTCCAGAGTTATTTTTTCTGTTTTGTGGACATTATAATGAACTACATCAATATCACTATGATGGTTTTTATTCAGAGCTCCATGAAATTTGGAGTATTTGTGCATCCCTCATAAGGAAATCTCTTATCCGATCAAGCTTACTGTTGTCTCTCAACTTAATTAACCTGAGAAATATTCTTGAAGTCAGGAGGATTTTCTCTGAGGATACACAGAACATATTTTCAATTGCTTTTACATTTATAATTCAAAATATTTTTTCAATATTACAATGGCTGTACCTCAGTGAGGAACAGATAAGTGTACATCTGAAAAACATACACCTTTCCTGAGCCAATGCTGGGACCATTTTCATGTTAGGTTGACAGAGAAATAGAAGGAGGCATTTCTTTTAACTGCGGGGGAAAAGTCTTTGTTTGTGTCATGTATGGACACGTTCAATATAAAAAGATAATATATTCTGAAAGTTTTTGTTTTGGTTTGTTTTTATGAAAAAAAGCAATATAGGCTTGTAAATGAGACTTGCAGCCTTGTTAGAGTTCACATTAAAATAAGTGTAGATGTCCTGAAGGACTGCCATACGCATTATACATTTTTCTTCTAAGAAGTAGCCACCACAACTACCAGAGCAGACAGTAGATGTCAAATCTTTTTTGCTGCTTTTCTTTCCAGAACAATAATAGTGATGCGGAAACAGCACATGGTTTTTCTAAAGTTATATTAGACATATCTGATCTTCATGTTTGCAGTAATCTGACTTTGGCAGGCTGTTTAAAGACGGGCTAGGGAGTATTACATTAGACAGTGGTGCTAGGCAGCCAAACTTATGATATTTTGCAGTTCCAGAAAAGAAAGTTCAACACAGCCAAGATCTGAACAGAACAGATATTGTATATTAAAACAGACTGGAAAACCTAGGAGAGAAACATCCAAATGTTGCCCAACTGAGCAATTGCACTGGCAGCTCGCATGGAGCTGAAGGTCTAAATCAGATATGCAGAAAATGGGGAGATTGTAATCCTTTTAATATGGGAAGTATGCCCTGTGGGGGACTACTTCTCCCAGCATGCAACTGCAAAATGGCACAGATCTCAGCCACCCTTAAGCAGAACGGCTGAAAAGCGTGCAAAATTGCTTTGACACAAATAATCGCATATACAAAGTGGAGGCCATTGCTTCAGATGCTGCTGGAAAATAAATCTCCTGTCTGTGTCCAAAAGAGATGGAAGAGATGTGAAATTATGCTGACAAATATTTTTGTCTGCTTGTACACCATTTATAAAGCTGTTTTGAACTCATCGCTGTTATTTGAGTTATGGTACTCTGAAGGAGAAATTTATTGCAAAGGTACTGAAATTAGTCAGCTGAGAAAGTAATTTTTATTTTTGGCAGGAAGATCGTTGTAGAAAATGGTATATTTTAAAAACAGAGACAAATAAAGGAAAGGGGTAACGGCTTGCAAAATAGGCAATGTTTCTAAATAATAAAAATTAAAGGATGATGCAACAAATACAAAATGTTTAGGGGTATTTCTTTACAAATTAAACTAAAATCAGTCAAAAATGCTAGAAAACTTTGAGCTGTATATCATCCTTCAGCTGAAATATCTTGCTGATATCACCTTTCAAGGTAACTGCCAGGGCAGACACTGACTTCAGGTGGGTACAGATGGTTCATGCAGTGATGGGCTTCTCCAGATGCCTGCCTGCAAACACACCTTATTAGGGGAAGAGATTATAACTTCACTTCAATACTGGAAATAAGCTTCTGGATTGCTGTTTAGCTGTTCTGCATCAAGTGACTGAACGCACATACATATTCCAAGATAAAAATCTACAATGAGGTTGAGAGTACATACATAGCAGTGATTTGGCATGAAATCCCTTTATGAGGCTGTTGTGGTATTCCTAAAACAAACATTATAAGACCAGAAAATATTATGAATATAAGATTAAAAAAAAACCAATATAGAAGCATGTATATTTTCACATGAAAAGCTACCAAATAACCTTACCTCTGCCCCAGCGTAACATGATATATTAGGTATGTATCAGGCATCTTATTAATTATAATCTGAGAGTAGATCAAAGCAACTTCGTTAAGGATTCTGATTTTCTCCTGGTAATTCTGGAGGATGAAGCTTGTATTTCTAGGTGTTCTCACATAAAATAGACACAGTCATGTTAATTTTCACCCACTTCTGTAAACTGCCTGAGTTTATAATGTGATTTTTTCTTAATTAATTCTTACAATAACCCTGAAGTACAGTACATTTTTTCATAAAAAAGAGGTGGTAAGTAAAACACAGCTTTAGTTGCACTCCAGAGCTGTATTTTGCTGTAGAACTTCCTTTAAAAATATATGTATATCACCACTTCATACATGAACGCTAAAGAAGGATTTGTAGGAGAAGGTCACAATGTTTTATTTCTCATTATTTTTGATGCACAATGTTTCCCTTTTGACTCCTTTATCAGATATTTATTTGCTCTCTTAGGCTACTTTGAACAAGAGGGCAATCAGTAGGTTTGGCTTCAGGTGGGAGCACTGCCGACATTTCTGGTGCCAGTTCCCTGCCGCTCACACGGTTCCCTGTGTGCCCGCACCCCGCATTGCTTCCCCCAGCACGTTTTTGCCCCTTTACGCATCGCGGGTTCTGCCTGCCCTTCAGAGCAGAGCTGACTGAAGAGTGCTTCCTTTGCTCACCACTTAGTACATGGAGGCAGGCTGCGGCCGGGGTTAAATGAAACCCTTGGAACTGGTTTCCGAAAGAAGGAGGAGAAAACATCCCTCTGCTGAAACGGCTGCCAGGAATTTCCTGAGGAAGGACAAGGACAGCCATTGCAGCAGCTCCTTGGGCAGTGGCTCTACCAGCAGCTCTGCCAGCACTGCCGGCTCTGCCAATGAGGGAAGTTCACAGAGGCTGCTCGGTGACTAGAGCTGGTCTGGGCACTGGTGCCTTGCTGGGTTTATTTGAACACTCCTTTACATCTGCTCTGCCCTGTCAGCAAAGCATTTGTGGAAAATTTTCAGAAAATTGACTCTATGGGCAGGCAAGTTTTGTAACTGTTAAGGACCACAGATTGAGCCTTCAGTCACCAAACCTTTCCATTTGAGAAAACTGAAGTCACCCTGAGCTACTGGCCATTACGCAGCTGGTCCCGAGGTGCTGAGCATTAGCAACCCACCTGGGTTTTGTTGATGTTCATGGGTGGTAAGAAGTATTTTAGAAATATAAAAATGGAAAACCCATTTTCAAAATGGCATTTTAAGTTATCTGATCAATGGCTTGCTTTCTGAATCTGGGAACTCAGCCTTTCTCTACATGGATTTTATGTGATGAAAAGCATTGAGCAGCCACGTCAGGCAGAGGAGATGTACTCAAGCCACCCAAACTCAAGGGGACACATTCCACATTATAGGTGGAGATCTCTGCAGACAGTCCTAGATGTACTGTAAAGTTGCAGGTAGATTTCTGTTATAAACCGCCCTTTCAAGAAGCCCATCTTTCCACCTTTTACTGAGAAAAAGCCTCTGCAAGGCTTATTTTCTGAGACTCCCTCTCCCACTTCTGGTATGCTCTGTATCATCTAAAGCCTTTAAATACTTTTGTAAAATACATACCACAGTTCAAAGAAAGGTTATGAGCTTGATGTAAAATTACCGAGTGAGTTTCTTTAACACTGTCATCCTATAAATAAGATTTTGTAATCGTGATAGTCATTATTATCTCCTTAGGCCCTACAATTTCTGAAACATCGGGTTGTCATTAGCATAGCTAACTAAAAAGATATATACCTAATTTAGTTCTACTGTCTTTTCAGACTTGTCAAGGAAGATGCAGCATGCCTGCTTGACACCTAAAATGGGACCTGTATAAATTTTAGGTGCTTTGCCTTGGGAAAACCTTTTGAACACCCTATAATCCTATGAAAGCCTCAACCCAGATGCTGTTGCAGCTCAGTTGTATGTCCATTCTCAGCCTGCATTTTCCCAGGGTGCTATAAACCAGGTGCCTTTGAAGGTACAAAAGCTCCCAGCTCTGAGGAAAAAGATGGTTAACTCCTATCTAAATTGTGAGGATCCAGAGATGCATCTCAAGACGAGCCTAATTTTGAGCTGGCTGTCAAATTTTTGGCTGTATCTGGGATGGTACTGAGTCCAGCATTAAACACAACAGACACGGCTATGTTAATTTAAAAAAGCCCAAACAAGTGATGGTGATAACAGTACCTCAGTATGCCAAATCATTGTCACATCTAAACTGGAGACTGCTGAAGGGATTCTCTGTGCATTTCTGTCGCTCAGGCGTAGGTAAATCTCTTACCATAATTACTCACTCAATTTTGGTTAAATCCACCACAGTGTGGGTTCCCAGGGAAGTGCTGAGTACCAGCCATTTGCTGAAGTGCTCAGAAATGGTGGGACATGTAGCGCAAGACAGCCGTGGTTTGTATATCATTCCAGAATAAGGGTGCTTTCTTGAATGGAAGCCACAACAAAATTACGTGAAAGTTATTTCACACTGTAAATATGAAATATTTTGGTCATGAAAAAAAATGAATAAAATATTTTACCATGGTTCAATGAAGAACCTTCCATATGGAATGAAGCTGAGAGCACAGTCAAACCTTTTCTTCCTTCAGCTGCAGAAATGAGTGACTGAAACAGACCTTTTTGGAATATCTTTTGTGCTTTAAAAACATGGGGTGAAATCACAGCAGTATCAAATGCAATGACTACATTTCCTTTGACTTTAGTGGATCAAATTTTAGCTCAAGGAAACTTGTCAGATGATTACCAACAACTTACCTGACTAAGCTGCAAGACAAAGAAAAAACCTTCCCCTAGATATTGCTATTATCTCTCTGATAAAATGTACCACAATTGCAGGTAAAGCTCTGAAGTAGGTTATCCTCTTGATAGCACAGAAGGCAAAGTTCCCTTTCCACAGCAGCCCAGTAGAAATGTTGCCAATACAACCTTTCCTACTTACAGAGATAATAGCAATGAAAGAAAGGTCAATGATGGCTATATAATCGTTTAAAATACAGCTTTGTCTCTCTTGACATCTGCATAGACTAAATGAGTTGTTGAAGGATTTGAACAGTTTTACAGAGTATATTAAGTTTCATGACTTGCACACAAAAAAAATATTCATTTGGTTACACGTTGGAAATCCAGAGCCAACAATAACTTTGGGATTTATTAAAAGCAGGCCACTGTTTTAATGGGAAAATATTTTTATGCTATGAGCAGTAATGGCTTTTTTACAACTCTTAGAAAAACTCAGAAGAAGAGCAATGAAGATTCTTGGGATGGATGGATTTTGCTGCTCTTGAGTCAATTAGTAGAACAAAATATTTGTTTTTAAGTGAACACAGCACCTGTTTCATTAGCTAGCAGGAAAACTAGAACCTTCTTTACTATTTAAATTGTGGAAATCATCCTATAAAAACTAAAGATGAGCAGGTGTTAACTGATGCTGTGTGACATACTACTTGTGGGTATCTTGAAATTGTCCATTTCTAATAGAACCATCAGCTAACTGGCAAGATTTCGGTAATACAGCAAATTATTACTATAGATTATATTTCACTCTGTCTGTCACACTGCATTAGGCTGCCATTGCAGTGTCTCTCTTGGAACTGCCCTTTTGTCTGGATTTCTCCTAATATACAACAAAGTTTCCAACCACACTGAGACAGGAGTTTTGGTATATGGTTTTGTTCAGACAAACTATTACACTCCCAGTGTGCCTGTGGACAGGTTCCCTCCCATCCTGTTCAGCTGAGCCAGGTGATGGAGACTTGTGCCCACTACTGAACCACTTACTGAAAATACCCAGGCTGTCGCAAACAGCTCAGCCTAATGCAGTCCAGCCCAAGCTGCTCTCTATTCCAAAGCTGTTTTTCAAAAGGAAAGGAAAGGAAAGGAAAGGAAAGGAAAGGAAAGGAAAGGAAAGGAAAGGAAAGGAAAGGAAAGGAAAGGAAAGGAAAGGAAAGGAAAGGAAAGGAAAGGAAAGGAAAGGAAAGGAAAGGAAAGGAAAGGAAAGGAAAGGAAAGGAAAGGAAAGGAAAGGAAAGGAAAGGAAAGGAAAGGAAAGGAAAGGAAAGGAAAGGAAAGGAAAGGAAAGGAAAGGAAAGGAAAGGAAAGGAAAGGAAAGGAAAGGAAAGGAAAGGAAAGGAAAGGAAAGGAAAGGAAAGGAAAGGAAAGGAAAGGAAAGGAAAGGAAAGGAAAGGAAAGGAAAGGAAAGGAGAAAGGAGAAAGGAGAAAGGAGAAAGGAGAAAGGAGAAAGGAGAAAGGAGAAAGGAGAAAGGAGAAAGGAGAAAGGAGAAAGGAGAAAGGAGAAAGGAGAAAGGAGAAAGGAGAAAAAGGAAAAAGGAGGAGAACCTACACGTTGCAGGGGTTTTGGCTAGTTGCTATTTTTACTTTAGCGCATACTCAAAGCATGTTGTCTTCTCATTTCTAGCAGAACTCAACCATTCAATACTGCAATAATCTCCTGTTAGGAGTTAGTTGTTTCATTACTTTGCTTTCTACTGCATATGAAATGTGGACTGTAACGTGATAAGCTTGTGTTTGGCTTTCGCTGGATAACTTCCACTGCTTTGTCCTCCATCTACACTTTACTGGTAATATGACTGGAGTTATGTAGTATTCTGAAATTAGAGAAAGTTATGTTGTTACTTTTTTTCATATTTGTTGGAGAGAAAGATATTGAACTTCAGAGAAGGCTGTAGTTGTGGTGGGGACACTTACAATAGAGTAGTGTCTCCTACATCTGCTTCATATGTGGGTGGAAATCCCATACAATTCCCCAGTAACTGATGCTATAAGCATCCCTGAGGTGTTACTCCCTCTCATATGATGATCACTGTGTGTATCCTATCTTGTATTGCAGGTTCCCCAGATAAATCTCCTTCTGCCAAATGTGCTTCCACCTTCTTCAGTGTTGAAATAAACTAATTTCTGCCACCTTCTCTTCCTCATGTATAAATCTGTGTCTATGGCCACATGGATAGCATGTCCCAAATTATTCCTTTCATGTGTATTTCTTATGGACTATAACTTAAACTATGGCAGGTGTTTAACTCACCTGAATCTACCAATCTAGATCCATAACCAGAGATTCATGATGGCTAGTACTGACATAAATCTACCTACCACTCATGGCAAGTTCTCCTCCTAGTTTCTGCTTCCATACTGTTTGTCACTTCGATGTCCTTTGCTTGAGTGTAAGCATTTTTTCCAATATTTCTTCCATATTCCTGAACTTCTAATAAGACCTATTGCAATATGCACCTGTAACCCCTTCTGTCTATCTACAGCTTACCAGGGTAAATCTTCCACCTCTCCATTAACCTTTAAGTGATAATGATGAACTTCTCTCTTCTATCTGGAGCAACCACAAAAAATTGCCTTTTCTTGGGAAGGGTCATTGAGAAGATTAGAACGACGCATGTTGCTCCTAAAATCCCCAAAGGGACTTTACTGGGTAAATTTACATCATCACTTTCTGGGCAAATATTAGGTCTTATAGACTCTCTTAACCGATTCACCTCTTTCCATCCAGTCACAAGTCACTGGCACATCAACAAATACGGTAAGGTTAGATGGAAGCTATTCTTCCCAATAATTGTTTATGTGTGTTCTTGTACCCTGGGATAAATGTGGGATGATGCACAATGCATCACAATGCTCACAATGCTTGTGAGCAACTGTTGTAAGGCAACTGATCTAAATCTGAGCTTCCTCCGTGGTGATTTGTTTGTGCTCTTGCACCTTAAGATACCACTGCTACTTTCTCGATGCACACAGGGAAAAATATTGTGGTGTTTCAGATACCA
The DNA here is from genome assembly GCF_047370975.1 of Nipponia nippon. Taxonomy (NCBI): domain Eukaryota; kingdom Metazoa; phylum Chordata; class Aves; order Pelecaniformes; family Threskiornithidae; genus Nipponia; species Nipponia nippon. The sequence continues at coordinate 67,643,372 of NW_028262358.1, read as the reverse complement.
CAATTGTTTCTTTAACAGAAAACATTGTAAAGGGTGAACTTGATGTTACAACATTAAAAAATGTTTCCAGATCTCATTAAATCTTTCTCCTTTAGACTTGGACACAGAATTGATTTGTCTGCCTGTGGGGCTGAATTTAGGAATACCTGGAAAAACACATAACTTTTATACTAGCTGTAGTCTATTTCAAAATACCCAAAGAACTAGGCATATTTCAGCCTACCTGCTCATTGCTACTGAACAGAGGAACAACCTAGGCCTAGTGGCTGGGAGATGTTCTCCTACTGTTTTCTCAATCAGAATTTATCTCACATCAGGATCAGGTTTTACAGCTACATTTTAAAGGCCATTTGGACATTTACAGTTGCACACAAATACTCTGAAGGCATAATGTCCCCAGGCACATCATTTATATTAATTTCAGTGGAAGTTAGGAGATTTTGGAACTCCCTATGCATCTGTTTACCCATACACCCTGTGAAAATATGCATTTGAATCAGCATTATGTTATTGGGCTAGAGGCACTGTCAATGCATATGTGTTATCTAATCCTTTCCATGGCAAAATTGCAAACTCGCCTAATATTCCATCTGCATTAAAATATGTGGATCTATACAATATATGTGTTTATATAATTCACTTAAAATTTATTGAATGTTTTTTAAGTTGCAAAGTCACAAGCACAAAAATTAGGGGAAATCGGTTGTACTTATATCTTTGCTACTCAGTGTATGGCTCCAGACAATTGTTAGAGCTTGTTGTTGAAGGTCTGCATACCCTATGCAGAATAAATTAGCTCCTGGACATGCAATTCTCATCACTTTGAACCTCAGAAACTGAGATGAGGTAGCAGAATTATTATAATATTAGGTTACGAAGAGAGAACAAAGATACTTCTTTTTTTTTCTTGCAATTAAGCAACACTGGGAAAAGTGAAGGTCTTTTAAAAGCTTCTTTTTTTTTTAAATGTGGTATCACAAACACTGGAATACCTTTGTCACAATTGTATTTTATATTGCAGTGTATGCACATACTTAATCAAAAGAGGAGATATAACCAAAAGAAGTGTAGTAGAAGCCTGTAAGACAAGTAAATTTACAGTTGCTTTGGTATCTCCCCTGTATTTCCACATGCTAATGTATTTAGGGTTCTTAAATTTAACCTTAACTCTGTATTTTCTGTATTTAGAAAGCTAGTTTGCAGATAATTGCATCATCTGTGGAATTACTTTTTTGTCCCACTCTATGTTACTGATATTTGCTTCTACCCATACATCTTCAAAAAAGAAAGCAGCTGGTTATTTCTTACTCTTTGTTTAAGCATATCTATGCTAACGTTAACACTTGACCAATGTCAAGACAGAGTTAAGGTAGACTGCAGATATGAGTAAATATAAAGCAAAACTATGTGCTTTGGGATCATGACATCTTTTCAATACTCGTAAAGAACTGCTGCCAGAAACTCCAGGATGATTCCCAAGGGAGAGGTGTGGAGAAACTTCTGGCTCTTGATTGAGACTTCAGCTCAGTGAAAGTTAAACCATTGAAGCCCACAAGGAAACTATTGCCAAAACCACAAAAATTGGACTTTTTGCTGAATAGAGACCATAGAAAGTAATTGTTCATTCTGAGTTTAGAATGCAACAGATATTTAATTTCAGCTGAGCTCAAAATTGGAGTTACATACATTGCATCTGTTACCTGTTTGAAAAAAGGAAGATCTTAAATGACAGAAAACCTGTCACCATTGCTGTGAGCTTCATTTTATTAGGAACCATTTCCCACAGATGAAAAATAAACAGTAAGTTCACCCCACTGCACCTGTATAGTCTCACCTAAAGTAACATACTTCTTTGTACCTCTATAAAGGCCGCAAGTGCACAAGCGATTTAAAAAGAGGAGCTTAGCCAACAGAAATGTGGCAGAAGCCTATAGCTTACCAAACCGAATAATCTCCAGCAATTTGAACAAATCTTTTCTCTGGGACCTTCTGAAGATAAATACTCATCCATCCAGCTCCCTTCCTGTTTTGTAATGTCTCCCTGTCTAATTTAATAAATGCTTTCTTGCTGTTTCTTGGCATCTTCCAGAACAAGGAATGTAAACTGAAAAGACCATGGAGACTAGCGTTGGCCCAGGATTCCACAATGAATAATATCAGGAGACACAGAGACGAGTGTCTCAGCCCATACCTCTTGCCATGGCCTCTATGAGGGAAAGTTGCTCACTGCTGTGTGAAGCGGGCTTTTGTTATACAATAGTTAAAGCATGTGCAAGTCAGAAGAAAAATACATGCTCTAACAGGTCAGCTGCTAAGACTACTACAACACAGGAAAAAAAATGTCAAAAATAACAGTAGGAAAGGTAATGCTGAGAGAAAATAGTACAGCACAACAATAATCACCAAGGAATTATTGGCAATATTTTATGACACCCTCAGTCAGGTAGAACATGCCAGGAAAGGACAGTAGCTGCTGGATAAATAACATTTATTTATTTCTAGTCTATAGCTGTCTATTATTGTCTAAATTAATGAAATAGGATTTGTACTGTGACAGTTGTTCTCCAAAATGAGCACCTTATCTTTTGAAATCTAAATTGTTTAAAGTTAAGATAATTCCTTTCTAAATAGTATATCTCCAAATATACATGAAATTCATCTCTCTTTGTGAAGTGGACTTTCTACAGTGCACCTGAGATTTATTTTCTATTCATTCATTGAAGAGCCATTGCTGTAGATGCACATAAGAAGGTGTACTGAAAACACTCATTAATTCTGCTTCTGGGTGGCCTTGGAAAGCTATGAAGTCTCTTCAGACTCTAATATTTTGGCTCTGTGTAGATTTGCCCTTCAGAAATAGATCACTCTTGTCTACTCTACTACCCTATTCTTGGAACTTTGAACTATCACAGAAGAGTATTTTATTCATAAAAATTCAATGCTGAATGGCATTCATCTGCAGGTTACATAGCCCTCTGTAGAAAAGGAGAAGTTTTAACGGAAAAGCAGTACAATGTAATATGCAAAGAACAGCATGGTTACTAGCATTGCCACTGGGGATTAGGTATCCCTGAATGAGATCAGTTTGGTGTAGGCTTTCACCTATTTGTAAAAGAGGGCAAGGCTAATGTTATTTTTCTTGAATGATTTGGAATTTATGAAGAAAGACTAATGCATTCTATATTCATATAATTCATTCCTTCATGGCTTTTTCCAAAATTCTGTCTTTGCCCACTTCTTTCGAGGTCACTGAAAGGTTTTGTTTGACATTAGGAGAACATTTTGAGAGAGCACAGCCCTCCCTAGATCCAAGTGCTCTTCAGTACTCTTCAGGACTCATGAAGAGTACTCACCAGTACTCCTTAGCTTACGTTCCTGTTTCCATTCATGTACTGCAGTCTGTTACCTCACCTTTTGACTCTAAAATTCAGGTTAGTGGAGGAATATCCTGCTGCTTCTTTGATAGCTTTGATCATCCAGTGGGAGCTGGGCAGCACAACAGTAGAGCAGTAGTGGATTGCCACTTATCATTCACAAGTTCAACTCTTAACCAAGCTCTTCATTTTTAACATTTATTTCCCAAGTGACTGCAGCATTTCAGGTTTGGAGATAGTGGTGTCCCCTGGGACATCCCCTGGCCAGGAAGCAAAGAGACTCTCAAGCAATTAGGTCACTATTTACCTTGGCTGTAAACAACCCATCTAGTTTTTGTGAAAGACATCCTCCTTGCAGATAGCTGGGGTAGGATTTGAACATACCAAAAGCCATGCATTGTACAAATATACATATAATTTGGCAACAATGGTCTGCATAAGCATGTCAAAAAAAGCAAGCTGTGATCCATTACCAGCTCCTAGTAAGGACCAGAAATGACAGTGTCTCAGCACCCTTCAGTGTTTCAGGGGATGGGAGTATCTCACCCTTAACCATGGTGGTTTGGGTTTGGAGAACAGAATGACAGAGGATGTAGGCATTTATAGAAGCTGTTTGTAATCCTGAACTTTCCGTAACTATGACTATGGGATTGAATGATAGGTCTTTTTTAATCTGTCCACATTACTCCACAGATTCTTTTCTTACATTTAGCAGTCTCCACATGAACTTGTGGATCAAAAGTTGAGCTATTGCACTTCCTGTATTTCTATTTTTATCCCTTTTGGTTGACTAAATGGTCAGAGGTTGGGTTTGGCATCATAAATATTAATGATCTCCACACAGCTGGATGGAGACCAACATTTGTTTGGTCAGTACTTAAAAATTTGTTTTGTTTTCCTATGTGTCATCCATTCGCTGGTGTCTCCTTGTAGAAATAAGTAATGGGGCTGTGGCAATCCCTTGTGCAGACACATGAATAAGTACACCAAAAACATGGATGAGAAAAGGTTCTGGTGATTTTCAGTTCTTTGATGTCTTAAGTGTTTTCCTGGTCATTTATCTCTTTTGGATGTTAACCTTTTTATTCAGCACTCCTAATCCTGAGCTTAATTTTAGGAAATCATTTCCCAAGTGGCTCATGTTTTATTGAAGTATGCACACTTTATTTTCTCACATTGTTCTTTCTGATGGTGTGGAAAGGTGCCAACCTACTAATCAATTTCTGATGAAATGTTGTGACTTTATGAATTAGATTATATGTTATGGTTTCCTGAGAAAACAATGACCTAGGTCATCCCTTCCAGTCCTACTGTGTCCCTATGGGATGAGAATGGATGCAGTTTATGTTGAAAGAATAGCTCTGTTGTTTACCTAGCTTTAGGTGTTCATTTTACATCCAATTTAAACTTTTCCATACCTGTATGCTGGCCTCTTCATTTTCCTTCTGAAAACTCTTCACAGAGAAATAAATAAATAAACAAGCAACCACAAAACAAAAACTATGAAAGTGAAACTGAGAGCAGCAATTCTCAAGATGTGGTAACTTCCACCAAATTGAGGAATCCAGCAGCATGTAAGAATATTTGAACTATACAGCATGAGGTTACCTCATCTGGGTCTTGATAAACTACAAGCAGAGATAAGAGGCAACACATCAAGAAAATATTCAAACCTTCCCAAAGAATGCTAACCAAAGCTTTACAGCCTCCCAGATCACACTGTCATGTATTGGGTATAAGCAAAACAAATTTTAAAATTTCGCTTTAAAAAGTCACTTCAGGAGTGGATGGCTTAGAGTTTTCAAAAATTTTGGGGTAGCTTCATGCTTCATTACTTTCAAAACAGGTGTTTTATGCTGTGTGAGTATTGATAGAACCCTTTGTAATGTAATATGACTTATCAATGGCTAGAAGTGGACTTCAGTATCTAGTGATAATATAAGCCAGAAATAGTCTTTTAAGTTTTTGCTTGTTTCTGTTTCTGCTGGACTACACAGAAACCCTGTAAAGTTATTATGCATTTGCTATGGAAAAAGTTAGTGGTCCATAACAGACTTTTACCTGTTACAGACTGAAACTGAAATAGCATTTAAGGAAGAAAATTAAAAATTGGAGCTTAAACAAGGAGCTGGCTTTATAGACTGATGTGTTTTATATAAGCGGAGGTTGGAGCCATTCAGAATGCTCTTGTACTGGAATAAATCTGTCATGAAAAATGGTCAGTAGCTTTCATCTAACACTGCATAAGGAACTTTATTGTAACAATAACAGTAGAGCTATTCTGCATCTTGTATTCTGTTTCAAATTATATCTTTTGTCTAAAACCTTCCTTTGCTCCTGCTGCTTAGCTTCCTCATACTGGTTATACAAACAGTACAGTTCTGCTTGTCGATGAGAGATGGATTAAGGGGCAGGTCTACAGTGAGGTTAAAGATGTATGAGAAGAACACAGCAGTGTATCATATGGGTGCCATTTACCAAGATCTAGGCACTGGGGGAGGTGTAGTTTTCTGAGCCAACTCCATAATATGCTTCTTTTTTTCCACTTTATGTTTCAGTGAACACAGTAAGCAGAGAAGGAAAAGTCCACTTCCCACCTTATCTCTGACTTCTCCTGGAACGTACTAGTAGCCTAGCACACGTACCACCTACCGCAAACACACAGGGCAGAGATTTGATGGTTGTTCCTTTAACAATTCAGTGTCCATCAGTTACAGCTGCCCCCCATTTTAATGTACTCCATCCTGCAAAATATTTATTCTCCCGGGGATTTGGCATATCAAGTCATTTTTTACATAGATTAACTTACACCTAAAAGATGACACAGGTATAGCTTGGCAGTGCTGTGCAGCCATTCTTAAAAGTACATACTTTTCATGTACTTGTACTTCAGCACTGAATCCCATTCAGCATTTATGAAAGATTCCCATCTATTGCAAGATTTCCATCGTTACTATTCCTATAGTAATGTGATTGCTATAGCACTTTTTAAATTCCTCTTGGTTTTTTTTTCTGTGCTGGGAACCCTAAGTCATCATTAGGGACACTACACTAATTATGTGAGCAATGTTGCTGCCAGTTATTGAGTCAAACACTTTGCCACCATGTCATGTGACATGGACAGTTCAAGAAACGGTACGGTTATAGAATAAGGTGACAAGCTAAATTAGGAAGGCTGTGGATGTTGTCTACTTGGACTTTAGTAAGGCCTTTGACACTGTCTCCCACAGCATCCTCCTGAAGAAGCTGGCTGCTCACAGCTTGGATAAGTGCACTCCATGCTGGGTTAAAAACTGGCTGGACAGCTGAGCCCAGAGAGTGGTGGTGAATGGAGTCAAATCCAGTTGGCAGCCGGTCACGAGTGGTGTTCCCCAGGGCTCAGTGTTGGGGCCAGTCCTGTTCAATATCTTCATCGATGATCTGGATGAGGGGATCGAGTGCACCCTCAGTAAGTTTGCAGATGACACCAAGTTGGGTGGAAGTGTCGATATGCTGGAGGGCAGGAAGGCCCTACACAGGGACCTGGACAGGCTGGATCAATGGGCTGGGGCCAACTGTATGAGATTCAACAAGGCTCAGTGCCGGGTCCTGCACTTGGGTCACAACAACCCCAGGCAACGCTACAGGCTGGGGGAGGAGTGGCTGGAGAGCTGTCTGGCGGAAAAGGACCTGGGGGTGTTGGTTGACAGCCACCTGAACATGAGCCAGCAGTGTGCCCAGGTGGCCAAGAGGGCCAATGGCATCCTGGCCTGTATCAAGAATAGTGTGGCCAGCAGAACCAGGGAGGTGATAGTGCCCCTGTACTCGGCACTGGTGAGGCCGCACCTCAAGTACTGTGTTCAGTTTTGGGCCCCTCACTACAAGAAGGACATCGAGGTGCTGGAGCGTGTCCAGAGAAGGGCAACGAAGTTGGTGAAGGGTCTAGAGCACAAGTCTTATGAGGAGCGGCTGAGGGAGCTGGGGTTGTTTAGCCTGGAGAAGAGGAGGCTCAGGGGAGACCTTATTGCTCTCCACAACTACCTGAAAGGAGGTTGTAGCGAGGTGGGGGTCAGCCTCTTCTCCCTAGTAACGAGTGATAGAACGAGAGGAAACGGCCTCAAGCTGCGCCAGGGGAAGTTTAGGTTAGACATTAGGAAAAACTTCTTCACCGAGAGGGTGGTCAAGCATTGGAACAGGCTGCCCAGGGAGGTGGTTGAGTCTCCATCCCTGGAGGTATTTAAAGAACGGATAGATATAGTGCTTGAAGACATGGTATAGATGGACTTGGCAGTGATAGGTTGACGGTTGGACTCGATGATCTTAAGGGTCTTTTCCAACCTTGACGATTCTGTGATTCTATGATTCTATGATTTTGTTCTACACTGTCACCTGTTGTCATGTGAACGGCTCAGTGTTAGCAGAGAATTGTAGTTTCTTATTTCGGTAATGTAGGCACTGCTGAGAGGAAATTTATAGTAAGTTTTGGTGTTCTTGGGCACTTTGTTATCTGAGCAGAAGTACAAAATTCAGGCACTTCAGAACTTCAGTAGTGTTTTTTTAGAAGATTGCATCACAGATCTCTATTACCATCAGCCACACACAAGAACACTTTAAGAGCATGGTATGTTCATTTGTGTTCCTGAAAAAAACTGTTTATGAGCTACAGCACTTAAGTTGAATGAGGTTTTGGCGACAGATACCACACTGTATAAAATAGTAGTTCCAAACCACTGTCTTTGAAGTACATGTGGTTAAATTACTTGTTGTGAATAAAGTATCTAAAGAACTAAGGCTTTTTTTCTTCCTGTTCACAAAATGTTCTTGAACTTAAGTTCATTTTTAAGAATGGCTTCATTATTTGCATTCCCTGAGAAGTTTGTATGAACAACTTTCTTCCTACAAGGGTCAATCCTAGTTGTTTTTCGTGCATTATTTGTGGCAAGTGATTAATGTTTGCTGTTGTGATGCATGCTTCATTACATTGCTTATATTGTGCAGAAATAGCTTTATTTAAAATATGAACGATCAAAAAGGCAAACAAGAGCTTTTAGTGTGAATGGCAGATAAAGGTCAAGAAATTAGGGAGTTTACCATCTTGTTGCACTCCGCTATCCTGGTATGCAAGCCTAATGAAGTACAGCTATGTTGCACAGTGCCTTGAATTGGGCAATGCTACAGACTTTGCATTGCAATTCTCAAGCCTGTCTTTCACTAACAGCTCTGGAACCTGTAACCTAAGCTGTTGTGGCAGTGGCTTTCCAGAGCATGCTCCAGTCAATGCTAGTTGCACAGGAAGCAGGAATAGGTAATTGGAGTGGTTCCTGACGAAAAGCTATATGGGAACTTCGAGTTACTATGGCAAAAGTACTGGGGGAGAAGGTCACATGCTGCATGGAAGAGAATGTCCAGGAAGGGTGCTTGTCTGGGGAATTCCTGTTGCTCTTCTTGAATGGTCACTGGGAGACGTTCTCCCCAGCCCTTTCTCTATTCGTCCAGTTTAATTTTTCTCCAAAGTTAATATTCAGTGTTAGAGTTGGTGTACGTGATCAGGTACAGACCCTGGCAGTACAGATTTGTGCATGTAAGCTTGTCTACACATACTTTTTTCATTCCTTTTCTGACTGAATCTCTGTTAGTACAGCATCATCCAGAAAGAAAGGTCCATTAAATATTTTCCTAAGAGCTTAAGAAGCCTAGTAACTGAACAGCAGTCATGATGTGTTCCTGATTTCCTTTGTTTGCCCTGTACCGAATATGAAACAGTGAATCTAAGGGCTTTTGGAAAGCCTTTTGGAAGCTTTGGAGTTGAACTCTACAAAGGCAGGAAGTCACTCATCACGTATATGAAGAGGGAAATAGTGCTGTGCCTAAAGCTGGAGTCTGGGAAGCAGGAGATTTGAGGTTTGTTTCCAGCTCATACGGAGGTTTCTTGTTTCATCTCTGATACTGAACAATCGAACTTATATAAAAGAAAATGATCATGAAGCTGCTTATGCCCAGATCATCTGAAAGCAAATGACTTATTTAGAATATCATTAAAAGAATCTAGTTTAAAACATATTGGCTGAAGTATATAGTTTGCAGTGAATGCTAACACTAATTGGTTAGTGTGTTTCCCTAATAAATGCTTTGAATCAAGGAGATTCAAATAGTTGGAAAAAAGACCAAACAACTGAATGCTTCCTTTAGAGCTAAGTGGTCTTCATTGACTGCATCTGCAGCTCAAAAGGGTGGAAGAGTCAGGGGAAGTCTAAAACATTTACAAGCCCTCCTCTGCATTTAGCAAAAATATCTGATGCCCAGATACCGGTTTATCATAATGATTTTAGCAAAGGTGACAGTTTTTATAAAATAAACAGTGCGAGCACATTTGAAAACATTCTGTGAGGCAAGTTGCAGTAGTTCTGAAATAAAGATAGGCAGGTCTGCTTAGCTACACTTATTAACTCTCAGCATTGCATCTACATTTTGCTGTATATCAGAAGGTGGTGGAAGAAATTCTGTATAGTCTGCTACCTGGAAAACATCTTAGTTGCTAGAACAAATAATCATTTTTAAAGCCCTTGGAGCAGCTTACCAGAAGATTATAGCTTGCACATCCAAAAAAATAAGTGTGATTCTTAAAACCAGCTGTGAAATACTTCAGGCATTGTGTTACTGATGATGACACAAATTTGACCAGTTGCTCAGCTGAGGCTCAGCTAGGAGCCGTTCCCAGATGCTCCAGACAGCCAGGGAAAGAGCTTCATGTAATTTCCATGCTTTTTTTCCCGGGGACCCACGGTACTGGGCTCATCAATACAAGAGGAATAAAGTAGTCCAAGTATCGCTGTTACACAGTTATTTGGATTTGCATAGGTACCAAGATGCACTGTCCAAAACTCCCTTTTCGTGAACCAGTATCCTGGACAGAGCAATAGCATGTAAGTTTTTTCTGTGTGTAATGTCACACCAGCGTTTCCACATAGATGAAATATTAATCAGGGCTCAGATTCACAAAATGAAGTACTACCTTGTGACTAGAAAGTTCTTCAGGCCTTCCTTAAATACAGTGTTAATGGATCAGCCCCAGAAAAACTCTGCTTCACTCCGTTCTTAGCATTAATGAAAGTCTTTGTGTATGTTTTAAGCAGCAAGTAAAGAATTAGGCCCAGGCTTATTGTAAAAGTATGGGCCCAAGGATATAAATTGATCAAGAAAAATGTTAGGCTAAGACTTAAAGTATATTTCTAAGCATGACCATTGCCGTTTTGGAGGAACTGCCTAGTAAAAATGGAGGGTTGATACAAAGAAGCAATTTCAAGTAAACTAGGTAGAGTTTGGTAACGGTCATATAGGGGATGATAACCATATGACTCTGTATGGGACTTTCCTGGAGCTCTCTTGAAGGCTTATGTGCCTATTGGTAAGTGAAAACTTTCAGCAGAGCAGTTGTAATATGGTGTTGAGGCCAAGTAGGCGTACACATATATATAAGTCAAGCGTTCGTCCATTTGATAAGTAGTTCACTTTAGTCCATATAGTTCTTTATCTAATCTTGAATTGTTTAATTCTTCTGTTATAAATTGTAACCAGCTTGTGACCAGACATTGCCTCCCATTTTTCATCAACAAGTTCCATTGTGATACTCACCTTTTTGTAGAAAAAAATTTTTGTGGTCATAAATTCAAGTATTACTGAAAGCCATCCCCAACACTTTCACTGAGGAACTTTGTAAATAAGTTTAACTTTGACCATTCTTGTTTTGTTCTTTTATTTTCAGAGTTCCAAGATCCTGTTTTTGTTGAATCAGTTCCCTTTGCTCTTCTTTTTAGCTCTCTACTTACTCCCCAAACCTTTCCTGAGTGGGCTACTTTTTTGGGCATGTCAGGAGCGTTCCCATTTATGTTTTCCCTTTCCTGATGATGGTTACTTTTAACAGGGGATGGATTCTGCACCTCTGCTCAAAGAAGCATCAAATCTTCTTCCAAGTCCTCAAGATCTTCTCATGGGCGTGACTGGAATACCAACTGTAAAACAGCTGAGGTATGGTTAGTGGGACACCTTTGCTCTTCCTGACAACAACTATAGGACAAAAGTTTCCCTCTTTTCTTTCTAGTCTGTCATTTTTGGTCTTCCATTTTTTCAGGTGGCCCCAATTTCTCTTCCTCTGCTCCACGGTCCCCTTTGATTTCTTCTAATTTTCTGTTCTAACCTTTTGTGCCACCTAAAATAAATCTCACCTCTTTCCCTCTGAAGCAAGTGGTAGGACTGTTCTTTCTGGCAGGAGGGAGTGGTTGAAAGCATAAATGAGCTGGGAATAGTGCATTTTTCTTTTCTTTGCGTGGCTTGGAGAAAATGATTGCCAAATTGTTTCATCACAATCTGTAAAGCAGTTTATCAGTGAACAACTGACAATGAAAATATGCAATTTTCCTTAAATAGGAGGCATATTGTCAGGCAATCAAGAAAGGGGAAATATAATTCCATTGCATTCACCACCTTTCACATGGTTCTTCAAGTTGTAGACTTGAATGTTCTTAAATCCTGCAGCTTTAAAATAGAAGTGCTTTCACCCTCTGTCGCAAGGGTGGCCTCACAATAGAATCTCAGGAAGATTCTGTAACTTTGATATATTTTTATTTCTCACCAATACTTTTAGATTTTTGGCTCCACACCTGCCAAATATGTAAGTGACCTTCTAGGCAAGTCTGCTAGGGATGTCTTGCTTTCAGCCTTCTAAGCAAATAGATACCACAAGGGTCAGTTTAAGAACCTAAGTCTGCAGGAGTTTTACCCAAAAGAATGTTTGCTCCTTATTTCCCTCCTTCCCTCCCTCCCTCCTATCCTTTCTTTCTGGTTTTGGCATTAACTTTCCTGGCTGTTTTAACAACTGTAATTTGCCCCCAGCTCTTTAGTTTTGAGTTCCAGTAGGTGTGAACAGATAACATTGGCAAAAGGATTGCTGAGAAATCCTACAAAGGTTATTTCTCTGGGTAAATTGTTAGAGCAAGGCAGCCTCAGAAATGAACTGTGTCTGCTGACTCATTACACCAATTAATCTTATGGTAGAGTGTATTACAGTTCTTCTCTCAGCTGAGGACTCCCCAGCTATGGATGCTATTACATTTTAGTCTGTAATAACAGGCATCTTAGAGCAGAATAATTCACAAAATGGTGCTGCTTGAAATACAAGCTTTGTTATTTCCAAATTGAGAGACTAGGGTCATGGTAGTCCATAAGCTGTATATGTGAGAGATGTCTGCAGTAGCTAGGTTGGGATAAGGAGAGAAGGAAAAAAGAAACAACAATAACCCCCGCCCCCACCCCAAACCAAACAGAAAATAAAAAAGAAGGCAGTTCTGCCAGTCTTATAAGATTGTGACAAAGAAGCAACTGGAAGGACATAATTAGAAGTGACTGAATAATTTGGGGATTTACAGTGTTCATTTTTCAGTATAACTTTACTAAGTATATTGCCTTTTTATGGCTTGTTTGCAACATGACAGTTATTCTTCTCTCTTGCCTTTGACATTAGTAATGGCTGCACTGGCATCAAGGCATGTGTGTGTAAGTATCAGTTTAAAATAACACAGATGTCAATTATATAATTGTGTTTCTCTGTTTCAATATAATGTAAACATCCAATATAAAAAAAAACATTAGGAGCACTGTACGGTTAGCTATACAAAAATATAAATATTTTTTTACATTCCCAGTTTTCCAGTGCTGGGGAGCAGATAACAGTAGCCTTTCTGTATACAGGTAAATCTATCAGGTTACAGAACCTTTCCTATTTTTAAAAGTTGTGGAGGGAGAGAGGGAGTCAGAGAACTAAAAGCTTTAACAAGAATACGTTTATTTTTATAACCTGAAGAATAAACAGTTGGTTGAAGCTACAGAAATTGAAACTCAATATTGGAGAAAGTTGTTTCAACATCTGATTACACCTAGTTGTGTTCATACGGAGTTGAGGAAAAAAAAATAGATGGAGTGAAGTAGAAAGGCATTTTTGGTAAACAAGGAACCTGTAACAGCTTTTACAAGATTGTTGGAAGGGGATACCTTAATTTAGGCTCTAAGTGGCCAGAAGTTAAGGCAAGTAAATGTTCTGCATCCAACAGATGCCAAATGCCCTTGGTAAGTATTGCTGGGTGCTAAGCAGTTCTGCAAAATCAAGTAGATTCTTTTCTATAAACTGAAAAGCCTAATTTTAGGCATTCATTTAAGGAAACTATGTTAAAATATACGAAATAAAATGAAACTCTACTACATTATAATGAAAGTAATAAAATGAAAGCTTTCCTTCCTCTGTGTAAAGAGTGGAAATTTTTATGTTATTAAGCTATTACAGAGTTAGCAGTGAAATATGTCTTGTACCAAAACCAACTAAGAAATTCCAGGGCTGCATTCTAGAACAAGAAATGATTGATACTGCTCTTTTCTGAAAAAAAAAAAACCAAAAAAAAACCACCCACCAAAAAAAAACCCAACCAAACCCAAACAAACAAAATCCACAGTTTTCTTGAATTCAGTGATCTGTGCTGACAAACATTGTTGACTATCTGATAAACTGTATAACTGGCACTGAAATCTCTCTCTGATTAATCTACTGACCTTCATTTTATTTTAATTTGACCCTTAATTTGTTTTGTTTTGTTGTTTTTTTTAATTTCCAGCTGTATCTGAGATTCCCTATACTGTTGAGACCTAAGGTCTTCATTTGTTCATGAGAAGGTTTTTAAACAGTGCTTACAGAGCAGAAGTGGAAGGTTTCTGCAGATAAGGGAGTGTTGTCACACTACATGACTTAATGCAAAGTTTCTCACCGGACCAAAATACTGATTCAGTTGTTGTCCCACCTCTCCACAATCCTTGTTCTGCAATATTTGGCAAATTTGGGATTATTGTGAAACATTATCTCTGTCCCTTCTGAGAGCAGAATAGTGCAGGGAAAATTTCCAGCTTTCCTTTAGAGAAAACGCAAAAGAAAAATGGTGTGAAAACAAAGCAACGGGTAAAATATAGCAGAAAGCCTTTTCTTGTTGAGAGAGGATGTGATGCCAGGAGGCTTATCTTGCTGTGATGGATGGGAGCTGTTTCATTCATTTACTGTAAGTGAGGTACTATGCTCCTTGAAATGGTTGCACCTGACAGCAGGAAGGAAAGGTGCCTGTTCCCTGTTTCTGGTGACAGCTGTTGGGGTTCAGATGGGAGCCTCGGCAGGTGGGAGGACAGCCTTCCCTGGGGACAAACCAACCCGAGCCATTCCAGGGGCGAAGGCTGGGTGTGCAGTGCTGGGGTGAGGAGCGCGGGGGTGGCTGGAGGCCAGCAGCACGAGCGGGCGCTGTGCCTGTCCTCAGAGGAGCAGTGGGCAGATGTGCAGGCTTGCCTCAGCCGTGAGGGAAGGAGCCTGACTTTATCTAGGGATGCAGAGGGAATGTGTGTCATTTATTGCATCCCAGGAAGCCGCTAAACATTCCTGAGCTAAGAGAAGACTGGGGGAAAGGATCCCTCCCCTGCAATGGTGCAGTAGGCAAGGGGACAGGGAGAGATTTATTTTCCTTTTGTTTTGTCATTCCCAGCAGATTGAAATTTTTGCTGTTCAAAAAGTGACTTTGTTTCAGTATGCAGTCAAATAAAATCTAGTTTTAGAGTTTAAAAATTCCCTTGGTGTGCTTGTTTTGAGGAAAAGGTGCAGGCAGAACCACTTCAAAACTTAGGCTGACACAAAGTCAAAAAGAGAAATGATGTTGCTGTTGCAACAGAGATTTAATGAGGGGGGGACCCTGCCACTCAGCTTCTCTTGAGACTGACGCTTGTTGGAATTTTTAGGAATACCTTATAAAAAAGAAAGATTATTTCCCTTAGGCGGCTCTTGTTTTGTCAAGTTATACTAAAAAAGCCTGCCAGTACCTTTGAGAACCCTTTTAAGCCATCTCTTTAACCCACTGCAGGAGCAGCTGCATGACCAGAAAGAGCAGGTTCAGCCTCTTCTTAAAAACATGCAGTGATAAAGATTTCATAGTCTTTCACATCAGTTTGTTCCAGGGATTCACAGTTGTTCCTGTTAGAAAGTTTTCTCTGGTTTCAGACTGAAATCCTCCTTGATGTGAGTTTAGCTTGTCTTATCCTTACTGAACATGGAGAACGGTATATTACCTCTCTCTTCATAGCTGTTCTACATGTATTTGACTCATCATCATGTTTCCCCCAGTTGTTTCTCCTCTAGAGTATATAACTCCAATTCCTTCAGTATTTCTGTATGTTTAAAAACCTCTGATCATTCTTCCTGTTGTTCTCAGGGCTCTCTAACGTCAAGCCACAACATTTAGTTAGGCTCCATGAGATGAATGCGTTCACTTCCACTGCAGCCTTGCCAGCAGTGCACAAAGTAGAAGAACCAAAGCCTGTGGTGTATAGGCATTGTCTTTCTTTTCACAGCTCAGTAACAGAATTTCCCTTTGATACCATAGGAAAAGACCATTAACTTATGTTCACTTAATGATATGTGATAAATCTGACATAGACTTATCTCCACAGATAGATACAGAGTAGATCTTATATATAATCCACTATAAGCTCGTGTTCTGCAACTCAGCTTGCTTTGTAGGTTTTTTTCCATCCTATATTTGTGCAGTTGATTATCCCTACACAGGAGAAGAGCTTGGAAAACAATTCAATAAAAACAAGAAATGCCTTTTTTTTTTCCTCAGGCAGCACAACTCTTGGCAACATCCCTCAGTATATGGCTGAACTTTATTCCTGGTGGGAACCCGGCTGGCACAGAACAAGCTCTATTAAGTGTGCAATTGCATATTGACCTCTACTTGCTATTCATTGTGTCTTTAGGATTTTAATAATGGTCTGCTCTTAAGGATGAGTGGGAGTTGTTTGTCCCTTGCTGCCTCATAAATGCTATTGCAATAACAGATTGCCAGGAATTTTTCCTCATGTTGGAGAGCTAATTAGATTCAAGTATTTTAGGGAAGCTACAAGTTTACAAGAACACATATACAAATGCACAGTGGGAAGTAGGGAATGGTAAAAGTCTGGAGCTTCTTCTTCAACACCATGATTGACAGACTCAATAGGCACATCTGGTAAGTAACTTCATGGCAGGGTCTGCATATGCACGCTGTAAAATTGTAAATGTGGTCTGCAGAGGATAAGGGCTCCTTAGATCTGACATTATATTTACCAGGCTCACGCTTTTCTAGCAGGAGAGGCCCTTCACCTTCTACTGTAAACAGAAAGAAATCAGAGGCTCTCTCATGCAGGGCTGTTGGCAGATCACCATGAACTTGTTTCAGCCAGAGCACACTTCGGCGTCATGGTCAGTGAAAGTCTCTGAGCTTCAAAGGTAAGTCCTGTACTCAAAGAGAGACATTGCGATGACCCAGGACTCCTGGCAGATTTGGTTTCAGTTACTGGAAGATTCTCAAAAAATTCAAAGGCACTTCAGCTCCCTTCAAACTTCAGCAAAGAGCAGTAGACCTCCTAGACAAAGCGCAAAGTGTAGCACTGGCAGTCCAGAGAGAGTCTGCATCTTGATTTCACTAGCGCAGATGTTATCTGCAAGCAATTAACATACTTGTCATCACCAGTGAAACAGATATAGAATTCTTTGAGCATTTTTTTTTATCCACCCTAAAGAAAAGTGTTTGTGCACAAAGCAAAATTTCCACATTAGTATTAAAATAACATTCAGTGAGGCAAGCAGCATGTGTCACTTTTTCAGTTTCTTCCAGTTCCTTTTTTCAAAGAGCAATGCTGTAACACTTAGACCAGAGCTAGAGAATACATTTCATCACAGACGTGTATCTTTTAACAACAGAATATTTGATGGCTGTATTTTTTACTTCACTGTTATTATTTTCAAATGCTACTCTTTTTGTTATGCACAGAGCCGTAGTAGGTATGTATTCCACTCCCATGAGTGTGGTGGGTTGACCCTGGGTGGGCACCAGATGCCCACCAGAGCCGCTCTATCACTCCCCTCCTCAGCTGGACAGGAGAGGGAAAATGTAACGAAAAGCTCGTGGGTCAAGATAAGGACAGGGAGAGATCACTCACCAGTTACCGTCACAGGCAAAACAGACTCAACTTGGGGAAAAATTAGTTTAATTTATTACCAATCAAATCAGCATAGGATAATGAGAAATAAAAC
Organism: Nipponia nippon; assembly: GCF_047370975.1. Lineage (NCBI taxonomy): Eukaryota > Metazoa > Chordata > Aves > Pelecaniformes > Threskiornithidae > Nipponia > Nipponia nippon. The sequence continues at coordinate 67,625,870 of NW_028262358.1, read as the reverse complement.
TAAATCACCTTCCCCCCACCCTTCCCTTCTTCCCAGGTTTAACTTTGCTCCCAGTTTTCTCTGCCTCCTCCCCCACCAGCAGCGCAGGGGGACAGGGAATGGGAGTTGCAGTCAGTTCATCACATGCTGTCTCTGCTGCTCCTTCCTCCTCAAGGGAGGACTCCTCACACTCTTCCTCTGCTCCAGCATGGGGTCTCTCCCACAGGAGGCAGTCCTTCTCCAGTATGAGCCCTTCCCACAGGCTACAGTTCTTCACAAACTGCTCCAGCGTGGGTCCTTTCCATGGAGTGCAGTCCTTCAGGAACAGTCCTGCCAGCAAACCTGATCCAGTGTGGGCTTCTCTCTCTGTGGGTCCACAGGTCCTGCCAGGAGCCTGCTCCAGGGCAGACTTCCTACAGGGTCACAGCCTCCTTTGGGCATCCACCTGCTCCAGCGTGGTGTTCTCCACAGGCTGCAGGTGGATATCTGCTCCACTGTGAATCTCCATGGGCTGCAGGGGGACGGCCTGCCTCACCATGGTCTTCACCAGGGGCTGCAGGGGAATCTCTGCTCTGGCACCTGGAGCACCTCCTCCCTCTCCTTCTTCAATGACCTCGGTGTCTGCAGAGTTGTTCCTCTCACATATGCTCACTCCTCTCTCCGGCTACAGTTATGCAGTAACTTTTTCCCTTTCTTAAATATGTTATCCCAGAGGCGCTACCACTGTCTGCAATTGGCTTGGCCTTGGCCAGTGGTGGGTCCATCTTGGAGCTAGCTGGCATCAGCTCTGTCAGACAGAGGGGAAGCTTCTAGCAGCTTCTCACAGAAGCCACCCCTGTACCTCCCCCGCTACCAAAACCTTGCCACACAAACCCAACACAATGAGTTTCACTACAACATGACCTCAGTGAACTCCGAAGAGCTGCTTTTTGTTTACATGGATATATGAGGGACCCAAGGACATAGCCATGTATCATCAGTGCATTCTGTTTTTAAAATTGTCTGAGTATGCTTTGCAGCAGTCGCATTCCTAATAATTATAAGACCTTGTTAAAATAACTGTTTTAAAGGTTGTATATTAACATGCTTTCCAGAGAGTCTTTTAATTACCTTACATGGAAGATGACATCTACTCCACAAGTCCTCTGTCCTTACTGTTAGTTGTTCCTCTGTCTAGGGCCTCTGTTTGTAAAGACTTATTCCACCAGAAGTGCTTCACCTCCCAGTAATCTAGACCTTCATTTGTGGGATATGGATAGGAAAACCTTATTTGAAAGTTTTTCAGAAGTATTGAGTTAGTTAAGGCTTTGAGAAATAAAACACTTGCTTGTCGTGCTATTTTCAGTCATCATTTTCTAAACCCTGGCAGCATAATGGGATGATTCCCTTTACACAGCTCCCTCTCACTAAGTTCACTTGAGTGGCGGCTGTCTTAGAGAAGTGAAATGATTTCACGGTTATGGTGCTGGAGGAGGGGGAAAGTGGTCTCAGTTCTTGGAACTGCCATGGGATTCTTGTCTGATCTTGTCAAGTCATTTGATCCTGAGTTAGTTTATCTGTAACAGAAGCCTGCTAGTCACTTTTCTCATCTCATTAAGGTCTTCAGAGAAAAAAACTGCCTATTGTTACATGTTTCTGATATGCCAGCAGTTATGGGACAACTCTTAACTGAGGCTTCTATGTGCAACATAAATAATAATAATTTATACAGAGAGGTAGAAAACTTGAAGTCCTTCCATATCCCTTAAGAAGGGTTATTTAACGTCTCAGCTCCTCAGCTCAATGTGTTTCTGAATTAAGCAGTGCTAACTTCATTTACAGAAGGAACTTGCTTTTAGAAGGTCAGAAGCAGGCAGCAAGCTGTAGCATTGAGGGCTAGCAAAAGAGATTGAACTTGAAAGCAAGCTGCTCTGATTCCACTTTATTTAATCTGTTCTCCCTAAATATCCTTCAAGCCCTGCTCTGCAGCAGCTAAGAATCATAGAATCATAGAATTGCTTAGGTTGGAAAAGACCCTTAAGATCATCAAGTCCAACCATTAACCTAGCACTGCCAAGTCTACCACTAAACCATGTCCCTAAGCACCGCGTCTACACATCTTTTAAATACCTCCAGGGATGGGGACTCAACCACCTCCCTGGGCAACCTGTTCCGATGCTTGACAACACTTTTGGTGAAGAAATTTTTCCTAATATCCAACCTAAACTTCCCCTGGTGCAACTTGAGGACGTTTCCTCTTGTCCTATCACTTGTTACTTGGGAGAAGAGACTGACCCCCACCTCGCTACAACCTCCTTTCAGGTAGTTGTAGAGAGCAATAAGGTCTCCCCTCAGCCTCCTCTTCTCCAGAGTAAACAACCCCAGCTCCCTCAGCTGCTCCTTATAAGACTTGTGCTCCAGACCCTTCACCAGCCTCGTTGCCCTTCTTTGGACACGCTCCAGCACCTTGATGTCCTTCTTGTAGTGAGGGGCCCAAAACTGAACACAGTATTCAAGGTGCAGCCTCACCAGTGCTGAGCACAGGGGGACAATCACTTCCTTAGCCTAGCTTCCATGTTGGTTAGTGGCAGGAGTTGAGTAGAAAGTTACTATCATGCCAGAAGACTTGGGGGCACTGAATCTGGAATGAGCCACACATATTTAAATCTAGCTAATGTAGTGACATCTTGAAGCAGCCTAGGGCAGAGAAATTTCCTCTAAACAGGGTTTTCTAGCCCACAAGTCCTTGAATATTTTTTGTGAGTAAATGATCCTGTGGCATGTGCTCTAATTAAAATCATATAGAGCCTGTTCCATATTACCCAGTGCAATCTCTGGAGCTTGCTTCTTCACCTTCCTCTGCCTCGCCCACCAAGACCTCCTTGTTTACATTCCAGTGGCGCAGGCTGTTGAACCCGTCTAAAATGAACCACATGAATGGGAGGAGGAATGCCTGAAAAAATGAAGTTGTTGTATTTCAAACTGTGTGATATATTATAGTCCAAAGATGGTCTGGAAAAGGAAATCATGTGTACAGCCTGCCTTTAGGTACCATGATGAAGAATGGAAACAGGGAAGATTAAATGATGGCTTCTGAAATTCTAATTACAAATCATGCTTTCCCTTTGACTATGAGTGATGCTGTGGTCATGACAAGAGGGCTAGTTATAAAGCTGTAAGTTTGACTCAGGAGCTCTGTATAACATCCTTTTGTCTCAAACAGCACTCAAAGAACACTAAATCTTCTAAAGTCATCTAGTTAGAAAAAGATAATATGAATCAATTCTTTCAGTGGAGATCTGTTTATTTACATGTTCAAATGTAGGAAGCTCTGCTTCTCTGATGGAGGGCAAGGCAAACAGAGTCCATCTACTTTCTTACAGCACGAATCCTCCTTTCAGCACTTCCCCAAAATTCCCCTTACGTTTTTAATTATGACCTGTTCCAGTAAAGCCATGTTGGACCTTTACCATTCTCTCTCCATATTCTCCTTTTGCATGTAAAGATTGTTTTGTACCTCGGGAAAAAATATGGAAAAGAAGCTATATAAGCAAAAATAGACTTCTACTATTTTTTACTGTCTTCATCATGTAGTTTTTGCTGATATAAAAATATAATTAGAAATGTTATTACTCTGCAAAGCTACTGAAAAGCAGAAAACTTGCTACAGGACTCACTGAGTTAATGCCAAAAAACAAAGAAAAGAAGACAAAAATTGCATTTTGGACAGGCAGTTTTAGAACCTCTGTGGCAGGTGCTTGGGGTGCTGAAGATTTTATATCAGTGGAAACTTTAATAATTACAGGATGCCAATGGAGTGCTTGTTTTATGTCTGTCTATGATATTAACCCTTTGAAGACTGCAGTCAATAATGTTTTTTTCAGTGCTAACAGGATGTTTTTTGCCAGGAAATCCAGATTGCCAGAAGCAAGTGGTTAATTATTATTGAAAAGCTAAGCTTCAGAGTATTTCTGTGATCCACTCTATACCAGTGGTACTACGAAAGGGAAAATTCGTCTGTAAATGTCAGAAAAATAGAGAGAAATGGATGGGGGAATAGACGTAGTAAAATCAGGACATTTGGAGAATGCCTGTATTGAAGCAACATTTAGAGACCAGAATTAAGTCAAACTTTAGAAGAGATTGCATCTGAGCTGGCAAATAGATGATAGAAGAAACTACAGAAACTTTCCTGACTGAAGGAAGGATTTACTCTTCATAGCTGTGATTGATTGAAAATTTTGCTTTCAACCTTTTGCTTCTTGAAAATAGCCCTATTCTATCCAAGATGACTTACTTTGCTCTCAAAGTTAGATGTCACTGAGGAAAAACAAAAACACTTAATAACAATTCTAGGAGGCTTACAGTGGGAGTCCACATGGCTTTTGTTCTCTTCAGTAATGTTCAGGTACAGAATCCTCCAACATGACTAAAGATGATAGTATCTGCTCCATTAACGTGTGAGTGACCTCCTGTATTCCTTCAGAATCCATTTGAAGAGTCCTTTTCTGAAAATGTGTGAAACCTATGTGTTAATTCAGTGTAGTTTCCTTTTAAGCACAAACACAGACTGAACTTAGTGAAGCCATGTTACCACAAACGTAACCTATAATTTGCTGTTTTCTTTAAAGATGAGAAGAAGTTGAATATTGGTTATTGGGCTGAATACTGTAATATCCTGTGCATATGCTATAGATAGTGCTGCTAATAAGGCTGGTAACAATTTCTATAAAAATATCTCTAGCAGACACCATCCTACTTCAGGTAAGAGTTTATTCAAGTGATATTACCTTATAGCACAAAAAGTAGTGGCACTGTGAAGAGCAGAGACCTTCATGTGTTGTTTAAAGTCAGTTCATTTAAACACCAGACTTGTTTACATAGTTGAACAGAAAGCCTTATTAGGGATAAAGAATATCCTGGAAAAGGAGGGACTGTATTCTGGAAAAAATACAGAAGAGTTGATCAGGAGTTACCATTGCAATGGCAGAGGATATTATGCCTATATTTTCTGATCAGAGGACATTCCAACTGAATAAGAAATTGTATTACCTATGTGAACTGTATTAGCTGAATTAGTTACTGACTATTGTGCTCAGACTTTATCATAACTATGCTACAAGGAAGATGACATACTAATGGGAGTCAAAGTAGAGCAACAAGAATTATGAGAACCCTAGAAATACTCCTTAACAAAAAAAGGCCTAAGAAGTTCCACTTATTTTCATTTATTTATGCCTGGAAGTAGTTTGCTCACATCCCACTTTTACTGGGAGAAAGTAGAGATTTTTAATAGGAAAATGTTTGTAACAAGATTAAGTGGCTGAATATTAACTGAATTCAGACAAAAAGTATTCATTCTACCTCTGACTTTCACTATCTGCTTTCTATGGCCACATCTGCATGTGAGTTCTTGGGGTTAAATGATGCAAGGCTCTTCCTGGGCTGTGGTAAGAAAATACAAATGGCTAAAGTGGTTTGGAAGTCTTTTGATGAAATAGTTTCATGAGGAAATACTGATTTACTGAAGCTGAAATCCTTTGCAAAAACATCCCAGGTTTAAGGAATTGTGATTGAACCATGGACAGGATTCCAGCAGAGCAAGAACAGTGGTTTCCCTGGCTAAGTCTGTTCTGGTAAATTAAGTGTTCTTGGGGCCATTCTCTGGCATTAAAGCCAGCTGGCATGGAAGATCCCATATGCATATTGTGAAGATCTCTTACTCTCAATCGCAGGATAGCTACCTCCAGTTTACCTGTTGGGAACATTATGTAGCACGTGCTAGTTTCCAGACCATACACTAGAATTGTTTGGGAAAATAGCAGTTGTCTCTGGCAAAAACATTCCCAGGGTTGTTCTGCTATTTTGTGGACAATCAAGTTTCAATGCCCAGGAGCAATTTCTGGCACTGTTTAATTCACTAGAGTAGATGCAGTTGCGTGTGCTGCTGGAGATCCCAAGCCAACAGGGTCAGTGGTTTTGTGCGTCCTTACAGAGTGGACATATCCATGAACCAGCTTGGACTCCAGAACAAGAGATTCTAGAGTCCAGCTACAGCATCTCACTGAGACAGAAAAAAGATAACGTTGGTTGACATCCTCCAGTATTCCTGGTGATGTATTTCACTTCATAAACACTCTTCACCTCAGTTTCCAAAATGAAAAAAAAACCCAAACACCAAAACCCCCTGTAGTCTTAAAGACCTTGACATCAGAAGTTTCATAAGCCACCAAAAGTGACAACTCTTGTAAAATCAAATCAGATGTTTACTTTGTGAAGTGTGGAGAAAAAAAGCCTTCAGCTGATGTTCAGAAGAGTCTTATGACCCAGGCTACTTTGGCTTCTGAGTTCCACATAGACACTTGTGGAAACAAAGTCATTCAGAATTATCAGTGTTTTTGGAAAATCCGAGACAGAAGGCATTAGTTTCTATGCTCTGCAGGATCTGTGTTTTTCTCTTTGTTTTGTGCCGCAGTGGCTTTGTACAGATACTAAATACAATTGGAATAAATTGAAGAATGTTAGAGAATCCTAAATGGACTATGCCTTAGATACAGGATAGAATTATAGTATGAAAGTCTGAGTGCTTGGCAGATGAACACAGAAGTTCCAATGGGATGTGTGCCCTGTAGCCTAAGACAAGAGGTTACACTTTATATTTGCATCTTATGTGCTATCCCACACAAAATCCCAGCAAGCTGCACTTTTTAACAAATAGTTTTATATGCCACATCCTCACCATTGATCACTCTGTCAGAGACTGCAAAAAGATTCCATTAACTTGTTTAGACTGGTTTCCCCATTGCTAAATAGCATTTGCTATTTAATGTTTGGTCTTTACAACTCTCGTGGCTAAAGTGATAGAACACTTTTACATAAGTATTATTTAGTTTTCATTTTTTTTCAGTATAGAGGAAGGAAAATTGGGCGCAGAAGAATTTAAGGAAATTAAATTTTCATTACCCCAAACTGGGCATAGTAAACCACTAGGATTTTGTCTGGGAAATTACTGATATTAAAAATCCTCTTCAAATTCCATTGGGAGGGGTACTAAAACATTTATTAATGTGGATAATCTCTTTGTAAAAGAGCTGGTATCCAGCACCAGGTCCCCTCCCCTTCAGAACTGTGTGGGCTGCCTCCTCTGTTATGCACACTCACATAATACCCCTGTGGCAATGACAGTGGTTGCTCACACAGAAAATTAATACTAGGAAAGTATTTATGCATTTGTACTGTATTGAGTGTGATAAATGTTTTTCCCTTTCTGAAAAACAAAACACTTGCATTTTCTGCTTTTGTTCTTCATCTCCTCCCATCTGTTTTGTTTGTCTTAGCTGGAAATGAGAATAACAGCTGACTCTCTGTGGATTGCCAGTGGTCTATGGAGGGTTTGAAGGCCTCCATAATATCTTTGAAGCTCCTTTTTAAAAATAATTCTGTCCCAGTTCATGTGAAAAGCTGTGTAATTATTTCATCAGATCATAATTATTACAGTGAAAGGACTAGACCTACTTTCTGTCTTTGTCAATAGTGAGGGTTTTGTGACCATGTGGCCCACGGAACATCCAGCATTTTATGTTTCCAACCACACAGAAAGACCAAAAGCATTTGCCTAAAATTCAAGCTTGATATGAGGGTGATATAATGATCTCCTTCACCCAAAGTAGCATACCCAATATATCTTTTCAGATCGCAGTAAAAACATAAACATTGCCTGAGAAGCTTCTGAACATGGATCTCACAGAAAGGCAAATTCAGCCACTGTACATTATTTAAATAGCCTGTGCATTATCTGAAATAGTGTGGGACTTTATAGCTATGAGAACCCCAAGTTTTTAAGTAGAAACCTGTGGTCTTTCGTACTTTTGAATGCGAAATCAGCGCAACCAGAAGGAATAGTTGGGTTATGGTTCAGCGGTGTAGACTACTCTGATGCTTTATCCTACTGAGGGCAAAGTTATAAAAAGTTGAACTGTGTATCACATCAAGTTAATCACAATTGCTTGGAAACTGTAACAATGTGACATGAAACTTGTGAGCTACTTTGCCTTTAGCCACAGAAATTAAATCTGCTGGAAAATGTGGAAATTCACAGGTTGTTGGGGTCATAGGAAGAGAGTTATAACTAAGACCTGTGAAATTTCACTGACACTGAGTGTTTAGAGGTTTAATAAAGCCACTTTAAAGAATATAAGTTTTCTGGTGCTAAAGAATTCATGCTTGGGGGGGGGGGGGGCACTGTCTGACAGAAGTATTTAAAAAACCCAAGTAAGATGCTCCTTAGAGTAGCACATTTTTACACTCGAAGATGTTTGTGTTTTCAGGGTTTTTCACAGACTCTATCATTTCTCAGTAATGGATTTTCATGAGTAGCTTGATTTGGCATGACTACTAATGTAACTCACCACAACTTAACTGCATCTGGCTAAATAAACACTACAACCATTTACAGGGCAGTTACTACACAAATTGGAGGAAGGACCTGGCCCATAAGGTAATCAAGTTATTATGAAAGTAATATGGCCCTTTTCCTTTCTATTAAAACCAGAAGTGGGAAGATAAGTTGGTATATGCCAGCTTGGCGAAGGAATAATAACTTTTTCATTTTACATTAAAAAGTGTTTTTTAACTTTTTAGTTCGTAATAAAGAACACAGACAAATATTCCTTATTTTATTAGTTGTACCAAAGTCATGTTGGCAAGTGAAGAAATAATAAACTAAAATCGCTTTATGGGTTTCTTATTATATAATCAGCTGGTGATGCAAAGGACAAGCCTGCGCCACTCGCTAATCAGCCTGGCAATTACAAAACTCTGAACCAGAAAGGTCTTGTTCACTGGAAATGACAAAAGTATAAGTGTTCAGGATGAACACACACCAGCTGATGGGACACATCCTAAGTTAATAGTGAGGTTGCTGTGACTGGTATTCTAGAATGGCATTTCCAAAAAAAGGTTTTGTCTAGACTTGATGAAAAAAAATGAGTGTTCATGTACATTAGTCATTATGTGTTAATGTGTTCTAAATGTCTGGTGTAGGGCACTATGGTTTTGCTATTGGCTAATAAGACAGAATTCAAAATAAGGCTTTTCTGAAGTTTCATTTAATTTGGTTAACACATGTTTAAATACATTTCTTTTTCTAGAGTGGATTATTTAATTGGCATACTTCAATTGTAAGTGTCTTTCGCCAAAAGCTTCTAAGGAAACACAGCTACCATAGGATAAGAAGGAAGATCTTCACACAGATAAAAAACTGGTTAAAAGTTAGGAAGCAATGGATAGGAATAAAAGGTCACTTTTCATATCAAAGGAGTTTATGCATAGAGTGTCACAGTAATATGTGCTTGGGCCTGAGCAGCACGGGCCCAGGCATGGATTTCATAGATAATTCAGGGAAGAGGTGAGCAGTGAGGCGACAAAGTTTTCCGATGATGCTCAGTTATTTAATGTAATAAAGCTGTCTGCAAAAAAACTGAAGGGGGTCACACAATACTGAATGATGGAGAAATAAATGGCAGCAAAAAATTCAATATAGATAAACATAAAGTGATATAAATGGAAAAATAACAACCCTAACGTTATTTATAGAATGACATCCTTTGAGTTGACTATTCCCATACAGGAATGAGATCTTCAGAGAAAGAAAAGTATGAGTTCAGTGCTCATCCATGGAGAATGAAGCAGGCAACTTCGTTCTTCCACTGTATGATGAAGACCATGTTGTAGCCCCCTCTGAAACAGTCTGCAGGGCCCTGTTCCTCCACACCAAAGGGGATGTAGGGTATGGAGGTGGGTAACATGGGTTCTCAGAAGCACAGAATGATTTCCCAACGAAGAATAATAAAACAGATTTGAAATCTCTTGTGTAGAAATAAGATGACACAAAGTGGATGGTATTCCATAACCACAAAATGTTGTGATGGAGAAGCCTAAGGGCACAGTCAAATAGTCTCCAAAGACACTGCTGAAGTGGTTCAGGGTGTGACTGCCCTCCTGCCTGAGCTCAGTGCCCTGGCAGCAGAGTCAGCAGCATAAGGCAAGCGGGCACAATGTGCCTGCCGCAGTGCAAAGTCTAGTAACTTTGTAGTGGCAGTGGGTTTAGGCTGTGTCATGGTTTAACCCCAGCCAGCAACTAAGCACTAACTAACTAAGGTGTTCAGCCATTTCCAGGAAAGCAGGGCTCCATCGTGCATAATGGTTACTTGGGAAGACAAACGCGATCACTCTGAACGTCTCCCCCTTCCTTCTGGTTCCCCAAGCTTATATACTGAGCATGACGTCATATGGTATGGCATAGCCCTTTGGCCAGTTGGGGTCAGCTGTCCTGGCTGTGCTCCCTCCCAGCTTCTTGTGCACCTGGCAGAGCATGGGAAGCTGAAAAGTCCTTGACTAGTGTAAGCACAATTCAGCAACAACCAGAACATCAGTGTGTTATCAACATTATTCTCATACTACATCCAAAACACAGCACTATACCAGCTACTGAGAAGAAAATGAACTCTATCCCAGGACAGGCTGAGACAGTGAACACTGTGATAAACAGGACAGAGAATAGCATACTTTCTTGTGGGATGGATAATTCAAGGTGACAGGTCAAGTGGCAAGGTGGGAATATTTTAGACTCCCACAAATAGGTTCATTGGAACTCATCTAGTCATATCCTTTGTTTCCAAAATACCATAGGACTTAAACTACTAAACCACTCACACACTTTTTAAATGAACATCCCTGAAAGTGTTCAAGGACAGGTTGAATAGGGCTTTGAGCAACCTGGTGTAGTGAAAGGTGTCCCTGCCCATGGCAGGGGGTTTGAACTAAATGATCTTTAAGGTCCCTTCCAATCTAAACCATTCTATGATTCTATCATTCTATCATGTTATAATTTTTCATGTTCCAGTGCCTCACCACCCTCATCGTAAAGAACTTCCTCCTTATATCTAGTCTAAATCTACCCTCTTTCAGTTTAAAGCCTTTACCCCTTGTCCTATCACTATGCTCCCTTGTAAAAAGTCCCTCTCCAGCTTTCTTGTAGGCCCCCTTTAGGTATTGGAAGGCTGCTATAAGGTCTCCCTGGAGCCTTCTCTTCTCCAGGCTGAACAACTCCAACTCTCTCAATACAAGTATTTATAAGTAACCTACAGAATAGGTGTAATATTTACCTGCATTTGTACAAGTGTGTGTGTGCATTTGTGTATATCTCTGCATATGTTAACCATAACTATGGAGTGGTTTATTATCTTCCATAATATATGTATAAATGTATATCTTCAGTATATTCTGTCATATTAATTAGATGGAATGTATCATAAAATTTAGTAGCACTGACTCATATTCATGGCTTAAACTATTTCAAACCATATGTTTTTCATTTTCCTTGTAGATTTTTTTTCAGCAGACAGAAAAACAAATTAATGGAACTTGAAAGACAAGTGCAAAAATTCAGTTTTTCATGTTTTTCTTTTTAATTTGAGGTATTATCAGAGAAAAAGTCAGTATTAGGCTCAGTATTTTCTGTTCCAAAAGAAAAAATGGACACATTTGTTGCTTAGATCCTAGGATAAGGATCTATAATATAAAAAGTGCCTAACTTCCAAATTAGAGAAATACTAGCTTGTTCTATGCAATCACATATGTCTTTAAGTTTTAATAATGGCTGCAGCAATTCTCATGTGGGTTATATGTAAATTGCTGATATTTCCCTGGGCAGTTTGCACACCCCTTTCCCTAAATCTGATGTCTGTTGTCTGAGACCTCAAGACATTTTCTTCTTTAGAAATCAGGTTGGCTGTGGTGGCCAGCTGTCACACAGATCTCCCCCCTTCCCTTACCCCTATCAGCAATAAGGGCAGGAAGAAGTATAATCTCTGCTGCTTTTTTGTTTACAAAGAGACAGAGATTTGTGCTAAGATTTAAAAAATATGATAGAAGGCATTGAAAATAAGGGAGAAAACACTAAGAACCTAAAGGACTCAAAAGTTCTGCTTGACTTTTAAGCCTGAGAACTTTTGGATGTTAAAAGATAAGGGGTATGTTTTGTCATTCAGAGCACTAGCATAAAACTCCAACCCCATTATTAGCTTGGATTTTGGAAGGGCTCTCCCATGTGGTACAAAACCATCCTCCCTTTTCTGACCATGGCCAGCAAACCCATCTTTTTTCCTCCAGTGATCGCAATGACTATGTTATTGCACAGCAGCCATAAGGCCTCCTTTTCTGGCTTCAAAACCACAAAAGCCCAAATGTTAAAGACATTTTGAGACTTGAGTTGACCATTTCTTTTGGTTTTTCACTCTTCTTCACTTCCCATGTCTGATCAGGATTGGAAACGGAAGTGTTGAAAGACTATACTTATGTTTTATTTATTGAGCACTGACACTGTGCTTGGAGTTTAACGACCCAGTGAAATACCACAAAAAAAGACTATTTTTACGGTATTTCAAGCCCAACCATAAGGAGAAATTACTGGAAGTTTCACAAGAATACCCTGTTTTTGCAAGACTTTTAGGCTAGTTCTGAAGATCAAAGATGGTCAGGCAGTCTGGATGAAACCCAAATGAACATTCAAATATTAGGTCTTTAGCCAAACCAAAGTGAACCTCTGAATCGTAAGGTTTGTTCTCTCTTCTGTCCTTCAGTATTGATAATATTCAGATTAAGCCTGCCTGGTTCAACATGGAATTTCTATTCGATGCATAGATGATGTTTGGGTCCTCTGTGTATGTTTTTTATGGTTTGCTAACAGGCTTTCAGATATCAGTTTTAAATGATTTGGTGTGAAATCTAGTGGCTCACAGTCATATACAGAGCTAATTCATATACAAGTGAATGTGAGCTGTTCCTACAGCAGATATTAGAAAGAATAATTGCACTGTTCTGTTATAGGAAAGAAAAGTCAATGTTAACACACTGTGAGCAAGGCTCATGTGTTGTACCTTACATATTAGAGATGGTGTACTACTCCACACCAATGAAGTGACAAAATTTGAGCCTTTGTGTTTTGGGGACTTTTTTTAAGCTGTCGCCCACTTACTGTGGAGGAAGTGTTTGCAGACAGTTATCATGGTATTTCAACTCACTCTAATTTTGTGCCCAAGCTTGTCTGATTATCTGCACCCATATTTTTGTTATAAAAGTAATAAAGTGAGTATAAAGTAAATAAGTAAATATAAAAGTAATTTTAAAATAGGTAAAGTCTTCCTCATGTGAAATGTCACATTGACCTTCACATTTCCAGACCTTTTGAATTTCTGTCCTTGGATGGTTGTTTTATGGCAGAATTTTCCATGTTGCTTCTCTTGTGGACCAGCATTTCCGTGATCCTTCAGTGGTGTCATCCGTGTCATCCCTTCAGGGCTGCCATCACATGCCTTGACATGTAACAAAATCATGGTTAACAGCTTCAAAGACTACATGTCTATCAGTACAGCTGGGTTGCACAGAGAGTAGGATACATGACAGGATGCTCTTCTGCTGCTGACTTTGTGTCAGTTTGCTTTGTGACTTGGAACAGGCCTGCTGGTTTTGCATGGCACAATTTCTCCATCTGTGAAGGGTGGGTAACTACACTTCCTAGGTCAAAATATTTTGAAGCCTGTATCTGCAAAGAGGTCTAGGAAAGCTGCCTTACTATGTGAAAAGTTAAAAAATACCACTATAGTCTGGTGTGGCAGCAACAAGCATTTAAACTACAGAGAAAGCATCATCCTGGTTAGAAAAAAAAATGAGATCTGGGTTCCTGACTTCAGAGACTAACTTCAGGGAAGGAGAAAGTTTTAAATTCTTAATATTGGCTGATTAATAATATTCATGAAAGTAAAATCAAAGACTTAAAAATACTTGGACTGTGCTGTTAATAATGCACTGGAAATCTACAGCTATAACTCCACATTTAATGAAAATGAAGTGTGGGCCTAGCTGCATATATATGTCACATACTGTGCAGTAAAAGCTTGCTCTTGCATAAAATCAATATTTAGTGGTCAAATTTCCCTTGTTTCCCACTAATAATGGAGGGAGTCATATGGTTCAGTTGTAAATCCACCAGCTGGAAGTAATGAGATGAACTGTCCATGGCAATATGAAAGATATACATGCCTATTCAAAGTCAGCCCATCTGTGGAGATCCATGGAGAAGGATAGTAGGGAATTTTATATAGGCATACAGTAAAATAGTCTCTCGTGATACTGTAGGAGCTGTGGGGGCCTAATCTTTACATTTGACTATTAAATTAGGAAGGGCAAAGCCTACACAATACCAATGGTATTAGTCATGTCTGGAGGGGCATCCAATACCAGATGTCACTTTTCTGATCTTTCATGCTCAGCTCTTACAGTTTTTGGCACGTCAGAGTTCGCATCTGAATACAATTTAAGTTATAACAATACAATCAGCATGTCTAACTATTTTTGCCTTTCTCTCTGCTATTTTGGGAGCTAGGCTATGGTGAGTCTCTGTTGTTTAATCTGAAAGCCTTCCTTGTCCCCTGTCTCTAGCCTCATGAGGTAATGCTGGGGGATGTCAGAGAGTGGTGTTAAGGAACAGTTGTTTGACAAGTGCTACCGGTTTTAAACTGAATTGTTGTTTATTGGCTGCACAATTATTCATCTGTTAGCATAGCATAGAAAAAATAATGTTGACAGTAAAATAGTAGCTTCTGTTGTTAGAAACTATTTGACTTAAGTGAACATCTCATTGTTTGAATGTGAATGCAGTGCTGTACAATACAACAGGAAAGGCTTGTTTATTTATTTAACAGGCACACAAAAGGTTACCGCCCTCATGATCAGACAAAAGGAAATGTATGTAGGGAATTGTGTGTGGAGGAACATAGCCTGCTCTTCTGACTTGTTATAAGATAAAGTCATCTCCCTTTATGCAGATTATTCATGTTTATTTATGACATTCTTTGAAAGGAAAGACACTCAAATGCCTCAGGGCTATGGCCCAAAGTAAATAACTTGTCATAATATACCTTGCAAATGATAATGTAAACCACAGGAAACCCAGGGAGGAGATGCACATACATTCCAAAGCTGGGAAGTTATTGAATGTTTAGGCTTAAGGAGCAGATAGTTTTGATTGGGGATATTTCCCTTGTTTCTGTATGTTAGATGAATTACTCTGCATGAGTGATATCCATTGTACTGTGTTTATTCTTTTCAGCTTTTGTTCACCAATCACTATGATGTCTGCTCCTTTCCCAAAGATGTTCTGTATAATAAATATGTTAAGTCTGACAAGGAATGGATGGTAATGCAGCATCAATGCCCTCTGGGGTTAGTGAGTGCTCTGGTTATTTTTGTGTCTCTGTAAGCTCACGGTCCAAGCATTTGTATAGTCGAAATCTTGACTCAGGTTCAATGTAAAGAACTTTCCACTAGGGGAGCTGATAGCCTGGGTTTGAGCAGTAACACCAGGAGCCACATCTTTGCATTTCTTGTTTCATTCAGGCTTGTTGCTTTGTATTCAGTGTTTGGCCCCAAAAGGGACTTGATAAGGGAGTGCACATGAGATGAATTAATTCAGTGTTTTGTTACGGATTATGTATATAAAGAAACCCGGGACCTAGGTAGAGGCAAGATTGCTTAGCTGCTACATAAGGTGCTCTACGGTAAGACTGTTTGTGGAAATCTTAGGGCCTGTTTACCATCCTTTCATATGCCAGTTTTATACCTGAATGACTTGGTTAAAAGCTTGGGTCTTGAGCCAGCTGTAGGTAAATCAGTTGTAGCCAAATTGGCTATCTCTGTACTCGTAGATTAAACAGTGCCAGAATACTGTCACGTGATCACTTCTACTGTTAATTTGTTATCTTGCTTTTTAGCCCAGTTTTGGCCTGTGCCAAAAACCACTCTTTCAAACAGTTCCCAGACACAGTTCAGGAGTCAGCAGGAATGAGCAAGAGGCGGCTACCAATAAGAAGATTGGATGCAAAGCACTTTCCTATAACAGCTGGGAAGAATGGTCCCTAGCCCATTTTATTTAGTAGGGAGACATAGTTCTTGAGCAGAGCGTTGGGCACTTAATATCTGTTACATAAAACACACAGTAATTTGTTTTCCTTTTGAGAGTTTTCAACTAGCTATTGCTAGAAAGGTTTCTCTTCTGAGCCGCAAACTCCAGGAATTATTTTTTGAATATATTTTCAAATATATTTAAAGAGTTATGGCCATTACCTTTTGTTTTCCCTTCAAAACAAATGAACCCAAAATTTAGTTGTGCTTCTAAATTGTGTTTTGATTATTATTTTCACATATAACATATTTTTTGTTTTTCTTATAGAAGGATAGCGGTCCTTTAGGTCTAGGCTGTTCCACCTTAGCAACAGGCACCTCTAAAAGGCATTTCAACCTATCTAACCTCTGAATTATCCCCTGGATGTGCTCTTCTCTGTCTACTAGGGAGAATCCAGGGAAACAATGCTTCAGATTTAGGTGCTGACATTATACAGGCTGAATCTGAATTTAGTTTTGTTGTTGCCTTTCACTGAAGCAGTTAGCATGGTAGGATCTTGAACTTTGCTGAAATTTGTGAGCATTTCTGCCATACAAGTTGTTAATAATATTTTTCCTGAAATATTTACCTGAATATTCCTTGTGGTCTTTTTTTTTTTTTTCTTCATCTTGTCTACTTACTTTGCAAGTTATTGGAGCTGGACCTGGCTATGCATGATGATCATCTTGTATAAAGTGCCTAGTATGCGGAGAGAGTAGTCTGTTGTCCTCATTCTCTATTCATGTGTCACATCCAACCCTCTGGCATTGCATCATCACTACAACCCAAAGGCTGTGATCCTATGTGTAAAATAAGCATCACAATGAAGTTTTACTGAGGTTGTTCTTCTTTTCTTTAGTATCCCCAGTAACAAAATGTGAAATGAAGCAACAGAGTTCTTCAAGATAACAAAATGGTATGCTTTTTAAAGGAAGCAACAGTGGCTGATAAAATGACTTGCAATACAAACATATCAGGAAAACAATGACACAGTTGGGTTGGGTCTGACCTTCTACAAAGCCCAGAGGAGTCTGCGTCTGGCATTTTGATTCAGACCCCCTTCTGAATGCAGTAAAACCGTAAGCCATAACAGTAAGAAAATATTGCAAGATTGCCCTGAAGTGCACTAATTTCCAACCTGCCAGCCTACCTCTACCTCTTTTTTTTTTTTTTTTACTAAAAAGAAATTACCTCCCACAGTCCTGAGAATTAGAAGCCAGGATAGATTTCTTCCAGTGCGCTGTGCAATTTTTCCCCCCTTCCCTAAAGAGGTAGGATTATGTAACCTAATAAATTAGTCTCATTACAGAGCCACTGACAGACATATAGGTTGCTGCCAATGGGCATGTGTGCTGAAGGTGAGCGTGCCGAGGAGGTGGTGGAAGTGAGCAGTGGATGCAGCACTCACGAACCATCTGACTGAAGGAGGTCATGTCTGTTGCATAAAGCAGGGGGAGATAAGGATGTCAACAGCATGGAGGGTGACATCCATCAATCAACTTCTTCATTATAGCAAGAATGAGCACTGTGGGTCTTTGGGAGGAAGAAGGAACTAGTGATCCCTCATCTCACAGGTGGCAGGTCTAAAAAGGCTAACCTTTCACATTTCCAGGGGCAGGCGGGATGAAGAATGTGTTTTTAATGAATTACCCATAACCACACACACAGACCTACACAATATTCTACTTTCATATGTATTTCCCCTTCAGGATAAAATAATTAAATTGAAAAGTCTCATTATTTATTTTTAAAAAGCATAAAAATGTATCTTACCAGGAAGCAAATTTTTGAGTTTTTGATCAAGTAAATAATTCTCTGTAATAAAATGCAGAGAATTATTTTCTGCATTTCTATTTCACTCCAAAAGATAAAAGAATGTTAGGAGAAGGAAATATGCCAGAAGGTAACATGACTAAATGAACACTCATGGCATTTTTACTCATCTGAACTAAGAATTAGACAATTCATTAAATCTCAAACTAAGAATTAGATGATTAATTAAATCTCAGGCTTCAGGGACTGAAGTATGAAAGAGTCTGGTCCTTCTGCACATTCAAATACATGCCAGAGTACATGGGTGAAGATTTTGCATTCCTCTCAGAAATGGCACTAACCACCAGACATAGAATACAGCCTACATTTGTAAAGGCAAGAAAGAGCACAAAACGCTTGAAAAAGCATCTTTAGGCTCTCCAGAGATAACCAAGAGAATACAACTGATAGAGCAGGAAGCCTCTGGAAGGCTTTTATCATTTGTAATATACTGCAAAGGGAAGAACAGGCCTGAGATCAGGACCCTCTGAGGTGTCAAGTAGCCTGCTTACCTACAGGCATTGAAGTCTAACTAACTTGGCAAGCTGATAAACATCTGTTCAGCATACAGCAACTGGAAGTAAGTGCTTCCAGAGGATGAGGAGGGCATGGATACCCTGAGCTACCCAATGAATCTCTCTTTCTCATACCAATCATAGAAGATCAAAGCTAGAAGGGTGACTTAGATCCTAACCAATTCCTAAATTCAGAGAGGGGTCTAAATCTCCACCTGTTTCTCTTCCTTGATCATGCAGGAAGCCTATAGAAAGAACAGAGATAAAGACAAGGTCAGGTGAACTGGCCCGTATGGGTCACAGTGTCCTGCAGTAAACTTTGGAGTTAGCACTTAGCTGGTAAGGTAATGCTGAGTTGATTTTACAGGGACTGCTGCTCAGTAATGCTTCAGGGTTTACAAGAAGATCAAATCTGCAGTCATTTCTCTCACTAAACATCCACTGATGTCAACTTTCTCCTTCACAGGGAAACTGGGATTTGGCCCTGCCTGCAAATGAACTCCCTAATGTCCCAAAGCAGCCAGACAAAGGCAAAAATGTTTGTAGGATGAGGAGGACTTTTTTCACTCCCTTCTCAAATGATAGCCATGTTTTGGCAGTTGTAATGAAGCCAATGAGGAAAAACATTACTGAGAAAAAGGCCTCTCTAACAGGGAGCACAGTTTCTTGTGTATCATTATTATCTCAGTATTCACCTCAGAGTGTGTGCAATAGATTAGGTTCACCTTTCTTCCTCCAAAAGCATCAGCAATCAATCAGGTTAGAATTGAGAAAGAGCTAACAGAGCCTTTATTTTTGTAGATCGTTAAAAATGACCCAAGAGACCAATTTTCTGTACTTTTGCTCAGTTTCTTTCTGATTCCAGTCATTAGGAATGAGATACACGTAGTTGTATGGGGAGACAATGAACAAAATTCTCCTCTTGCTTATGTCGATGGGTTCTGTTAAAGTTGAACTGAAATAAATGAGAGGAACATTTGCCTGACTTTCTTTTGGCGGCTTTAACTCAAGCACACATGAAACTAAATTCTTTTCTCAGTGAAAGGTGCCTCAAATGAAATCTGAAGTGACTGAATTAAATTGCATTATAGCCCTGCAAAGATCAGGAGGTCAAATTCAAATTTGGTGCAAGCAGTGGTAATGAAGTTGCCCACACACAGGCTGTCTATTCTTTGTCTCAGGGTTCTGTCTAAACTTAAGTGTATCGTTAATAAGTGGTATATGCTTTTTTATATCAGTGATGCTGAACTATATTTTAACCCAGTAACTGAACTGAAGTGCTAGGAAATGACCTGCCCATTTGCCTGCAAAAGTGTAGATAAGAAATATTATGCCACTGCTGATGAAATGTAAATTTGTGTGACTTAAATAGGCAATAGTTTTATATTGGTAGTTTTCATTGGTAAAGGAGCAACAGGAGAAAATACATCAGCTGGTTTGCCAAATGGGTAAGAATTCTTTCTCAGCCATGTGCGTTACCATACAGTAGAGTCCATATGCAAAGAGATCTGTCTGCACATGGCAGTTTGCAAAGTCTATTTATTTAAACAAACCTCAGATTAATAAATCACACTCTGCACGCTGAATGCTGTAACATTAGTGAGCCTTGAAATGATCCGTAGACTTGGCTATTTGGATGAATGTACTGGTCATGAGTCAGATCTGATGATATATTGCTCTGCTCCTATGCAATTTGTCATACAAGAAGCTCCTGAAGTAGCATGCTGTGCTAAGGCTGGTATCAAGGATGGGGAGAGAACCTTGCAAAAATTCTCAGGTCGTAATTACATATCTCTGATGACAGAAACAGAAAATATTTCCTCTGTCAGAGAGTTAGACTTCCCCCCCCCCTTTCCTTTTTTTAGTAAAAAAGGAAAAAAAGGAAGGGATTGTAACAGGCATATTTGAAATCAGCAATGCAGACCACTCCTTTACACTAAGCAGTGTAAAAAATGTGCTAGAACAGATGAGAAAGCAGACCTGTATGGTACACCCTTTGCGCGGGCACCCTCATCTCTGGCTGTATGGAATACACTGCCATTTCAGGAACTATTTATTTCCTGGAGCAATATTTTAGTGTTGCATTTCAAGTGTCATAGTAAAATACAGTGAGTTGAATGCAGTGGTCATAACTCTTTTTTAACACTGTTTTCCTAACTGTCAAATACCAGCTATATCTGCCCTGAAAAATTCTCCACAGCCTAGTAGGAACCATGACTGCAAAATACTAGGTGTCCAAAATCTAAAAAAATTCTTAGTAATAGCACTGTCCTTTAATTATGCTAGATCAATAGCTTCTCACAGGCTTCTAACATCCAACAAAAGCTTCTGACATCTAAGATGTTGCAGGTGACAACATGAAGCAGTCATGCAGAGACTCTTACTGCTTTAATAATCCCAGTTATGTAGCTCCTGATGCTCCCAGACACTCCTCTGGTTTCCTGTTCCATTTTTACCTATTGTGATCTGATGTCAAAATCTCTAAAGCCAGTGCATAAATCCAACGGGCTCTATTTCTTAAATCCTAGTTAACATGTTTTAGATGGAGTTGTGTAAGTTGACCTAGTTGTAAAGTGTGATACGTGATCTCTCTTCCTCTCTTCTCTTTCTTATTTATTCAAAGAAATACAGTGAGAGTTCATCTGTGTGACTTGCCAGGCATCCTACGAAACGAAATAATGATGACACACCAAGGAATCTGAAAACACTCAAAACTGCCTTATTGTGAGGTAGAAATCAAACTGAAATTGATCTTGAAAGGAGATAAAACCTCTGAAAAAAATCTGAGGTTTTCCTGATCAAAGAGAATTCGTGCTTCACATATAAGATATGATTATTTCAAGTTTGCAAGTTTTAAAAAAGTAACAGTGTTTTCTACAGAAACTGTTGGGGGAACAGTACAACTTGCTGGCTTAGCAGTGCCATTCTAAGCCATTTGTGTTACACATTAGATTTCTGGCAATAACTGGCCTGCTATGAGTCTCCTGGGAAGTGATAAGTTTACCCACTTCCTTGTTTATCAAGAGATCAAAACTTTTATCTGAATTACTGTCATACATTCTTTAAAATTCAATCTCTTGTGTTAATTAGTTATGTAATCACATCTAACAGTTTTGGAGATGGAGTAGAACAGGACTGACTTGGTAGGTGAGAAAAGATCAAAGCAATGCTCTAACAAATTATTATGGTAATTAGTGTTAGTCTTGTAGTTTATCTCCAGGGGGGCTTTTAATAGAAGCAGTGAGAGCTTGGGAAAACCTGCATGCAGGGTAAGCATGCACTTGAAGAAACAAAGCTTGCCAAGCTCACAGGGTAGTCTGGCAGGGGGACTGGACATGAGTGGCATGAGAGGAAATTAAAAGGCGTATCAGGTAGTGAAGGGGAGAAGTGATCTGAGTGTGCTACACAATTTTCAAGATGCAAGAGACCCACTGCATCTCTGCATTCCCTTTCAGCCCTGCAAAAAGCTCTAATAACCCTTAGATTTGTTGAGTCTTAGCCAAAAGGGCAGCTGTTGCTGGGGATTTCATCAATCACAGAAGCACAAATGTCAGAGATGGACAGTAGTCCTTCCCCCCCGCCCCCGCGCCCCCCACATGATTGTTATCTCCCCTACATCTGCCAGCACTCGCTACAATCTAGTTTTAAATGATTCAAGCCATGGGTTATACTATTTCCCTTGAGAGGCTATTATGCTGCCAAGTCAGGATGCTTCTCATGGAGGAAGAATTTCTCCTGGAGCTGCCTGACACATGGGAGGGAGCACTCTCCTTTGGGGAGGTGCAGCATGCACCCTCCTACTTCTGCAGTATGGCTCCATGAGCTGGGGAATATGGAGCGTACAGGTGTCAGTGTCTGGGCTCCCTGTGAATGCCTTTACCCCGGGTGTATACACAAAAAGGCCCAGATGTGGCCATTGGTGCATGCAGTATGCAGAGACAGGGTACAAACAGATTTTACACTGCCTCCAGCCTATGTTGTGACGGTCCTTTGCCCCATAGTGACGGGTGTAATGCAAGCCCTGCATGATCCCTCCATTTGCACCCCAGCTTCCTAATGCGATGCCTAATTGTTCCCCAGTCTTATTCATTCCCCATTAAGGCCTTCATAGGGATATGGGTAGGCAGGGGTCCGGTCCTTTTCATGTTTTATTGCAGGGTCCACAGAGGTCCCCTGAGATGACTCCCTTAGTGATAAAGCTATTTCTTATGGTTCCCAGGGGAAGGAGGGTGATATTGTTCACTGCTTTGGAAGGCAACGCTAATGCCAATGACAACGACAACCCTGCAAGGTCTACTTGGGCTGGCCCGCTGCCGAGACTGCAATCTGCCTGCCCCTGCAGTCTCAGCAGCCGGCCGGCTGACAGTGCCACTGCCTGGCTGACGCCCCCCAGATTGGCAGGGCTCCTTTGCCAGGATGGAAACTGCCTCTAGTGAACAGCTCGTTATTAGTGCTCTACTTTTCGCAGCAATTAAGTCAAGAACCATGGCACCTGTTCATCTCACCTCCCTCGCGGGAATTAACATGCCGTATGGGAAAGAGATTTGCATGGCGGGTGGCAGGGGGAGAGAGCTTCCTTGTGTCTGTTAAAGGCAAATAGCAATGCATCTGAGGTTCTTCAGGGAATAGCAGGCTTGATGAATTTACAAGAATTTTGAGGAGAACTGCTTTTACCCTGGGGGTGATGAAAATGTCCCGGATAATTTGATTTTAAGTAGATGTTCACTTTGTGTTGTTAGTTCTCTCCACGGCTAAGGAATACTTATGCCTCAGTGAAAACCACTGAAGAGACCCTGACGACACCGCAAATCTGTTTGATAATGAGAATATAACTGCCTCAGTTTGGATGAACAATGTTTTAATCTGTGCTGCTTGTATGTACAAAGGCTCTGAAATGGACCTCGGGTTTGCCTAGGGATTTGCTGTGTGTATCTACTTAAGCAGTGAACCTGAAAAATGGCATAATTGTTCATCTTGCAAAGAATTACCTCATTCTGTCTAATCAACCTGACAGGACAAAACAAACCAATCTTTTAAAAAGATGTATTTTTTTCCAGGAAGATGTGTATATTAAGACGGTATGTAGATGCTGTTGGTTCCAATTAAAATCAATATCTGTCCTGATTTGCGGCTGTTGTCTCTGTGACAGCGAGGGGGCTAGATAAGGGGACCCATCTGCTCAGCTTTCCCAAAGGGGCTCCAAACAAGTGAATGACCTGCAGTGTTTATTATTAAGTTTTCAAAGGGAAACTTGTTTGGGTCTAATTGAAGGAATAATATGAGAGAGGTTATTTCTGGTCAGTTCCCTGCTGTTTTCACTCCAGAGAATATATTCCAGGTGTTAGCTAGGCGATGCTATGATACAGTATTGACTTTCCCTTGTGTTTAGGCACGCTAGTGCCAATGGACCAATAAACTGCAGTTATGAACGCAAAGCCAACCCTTTCAGAGGAACTTTTTGCTAACTATTTAGTAAGCCAGATGGTTAATGACTGCATTCATTTTCAAAAGCTCCATTCCCCAGGAGCGAAGTAATGTAATTTTTCAACCCTCTTGTCCTTCTTTTTCATCTATTTTATTTCCCCTCTTTTCTCTTGTACTCTTAGCAAAAGATTGGTTGTGAGAGAGTGTCATTTTGTATTAAATCTCATGTAGCTAACAGTTTCTTCCCCTTCCTATGACAACAAACTTCATGGGTAAAGCCTAAATAATAAGGGAAAATATGGATGTACAAGTTTCATATGGTATACGATAGAGAATCTTTACTGTATGATTCTTTACAATAGCATATGACGTTATCCCTGTACCATACATGTGTTAGATATTGTGTGTATGTGTCTTTAGACAGGCAAACAGAAAATGCAAAGCATGTGCAGGGCAATGACTCAGCCTAAGTCTGGGAAATGAAATGGCTACTGACTATGACTTTATGTCTTCAGGCTGGGTCACCGAGATAGAGGAGTAATATACTCAGGAAAGCAATCTCAGGTGACAAATAATTTTGTGTTATACTAAGAGCTGGGAAGAACAAGCGTTTTCAATTTGGTTGCTGGACTGAACAACTGGAGAAAGATCCTCAGTTCAGGTGGAACTGAAATAGAAACTTTTAGAGCTTTTCGAAAAAACTAAGAAACCTCTTTTGAAGTCAATTTGAAATGTTTGGGTTTACTTTTTTTTTCTTTTAAAATACTATTCCAAGTATCTAAAAAAATAAAAAAAAAGCTGCCATTTCAAATAATATCTTCTGACTTTTCAAAATTCCTCCTGTATCCTTTTTTTTAGGTTTCTGCATAGCTTAAATGAATGTGATTTCATTTCAAAAATGCGTTGAGTCTTGCATTAGATTCAATATACTGGTAATGTGGGCTGCAAAAAAGAAATGTGAATTCTCTGCATAGCAAATTAATACAAATTTAATTTTCATTACATTTATACAAGCAATATAACAAAGGATTATTTTTTATGATAATCATAAATGTACCTTCAAATATATATTTTTAGTCATCCTAAAGCCATTTAGGAACTTGGGTCAAATTTTTCTGTACTGTTTTCTCCCAGGGAATACAGATGATCATGACAGAAAACTGCAGAACTTGCTGTCATCTCCTATCTGCCCTATATCTTCAGTCAGAGCACTCTCCAAAACCAGAATGAGTTTAATTCCCTTCTTTACTTGTTTGACTTTGAACTCAGCTACCACTCCCCCTCCAAGAAAGTGCCGAAAGCAGTGGGTTATAGACAGCTGAGGAAAGATGTTCGCAATTTCTTCTGGTGACGCTTCTCCTTATAATCACTGAAGCAGCAACTGGAACCCATGTTCAGCCCTTCAATGCATAAGGTCATCCTGGGCGAGAGCAGCCACCCATGAGCTATTGGGTGAAACAGAGATGCTGCTGTCTCCTTCTTCTCCAGTGGGGTGGTGAATCTTGGTTTTTGTTTCCTTTGCTTTTAACTTCACTTCAAACCAACTTCCACCCTCCTGTTCCCATTTTTTTTTTTTTTAATTTGGGTGCCAAGTTGAAAAATCTGTTATTCTCACAGACCAAATGCAGCCACTAAATGTAATCCATTAAATTGTTTTAGTTCTTTATTAGGGGGTGGGGGGTGGGTATGTGTAAAGTGTCCCTGACCTTCAAGCAGCTTATTTTCTTGCACCAAGCCAGTTGCACTGCACCAAGAAGTCTTTACTAATCAAGAAAAAAAAAAATTCCTAATTCTCTGCTGTGCTGGTGTGAGGAGATGGGGAGAAGCTGTGATCCAGGGCCAGCCATTGTTTCGGAGCAGAATGCTGAGGTGATTGACACTTGCAAATTAATGGGAACGATTTTTAGACAGGGCTTGTCACATGAGGGCCTGGCCATCCTGGACATGCTGTCTGTGTTTTAACTTTCTAATTCCATCTGGAGTTTAGACAAAGAGGCCTGGATGAATCCTGCTCTCTGTCCATTTGGCTGTCATCGTTTTGATTAACCTGATTCTTCAGCAGGAGCAAAAAGTAGCTGGCTTCGGTCCACGCAGACATCAGGAAAATAGCTGCCGTAATGGCCTAATGATCTCCACACAAGAGATCCTGGGGCTAATCTGCTTTTTCTCCTATGTCTAATTAAAAACTTCTCTTCCTGTTTACATTAACAATTTTTACAATATTTTGATTAAATAATTCCTTTTGGAGCTGTGGAAAGGTCGGAACATTATTTTTTCCAGCACAGGTGTTATATAAGGAGGGAGAAAACAGGAAAAGGAGAGCAGAGGTGAGAGGGGAAAATCAGGGTGTAAAGGAAAGAAAGAAAGAAAGAAAGAAAGAAAGAAAGAAAGAAAGAAAGAAAGAAAGAAAGAAAGAAAGAAAGAAAGAAAGAAAGAAAGAAAGAAAGAAAGAAAGAAAGAAAGAAAGAAAGAAAGAAAGAAAGGAAGGATGGCTTCCACAGATGAGCTGCAGGAGGGAACTACACAGGCCTGGGGACCAGCTTGCCACTTTACTGCTGGTATGATTGTCTCCTGCCCTTTCTCTATGACTCGTAGGATCTAGGGCAAGCTGCCCATGCTTAATTTATTACAAATGAGTTTCATTTACAAATAAATGTAAAATAAAATCACCGTGTTTCCCTTTCTGCATAGCAGTCATTTTAAATACATTTATATTTTCCACTGTCTAGTCTGTTTTCCAATAGTTTCGAGTAGGCTGGTCAGGCCAAAGAGTTGACTCCGAAACCTAATCCTCCTCAGACTTTTTCTGACTGGACATATTGGTGGATCCTTCTTGGTAACCAGCTGGAGGTCGGGTGCTGCACATGACTCATGCGCCAGTCAACTTGGCAGAATAAAGAGCACTTAAGTAGGCAGTTAAGTGTAATGCATGTCCCCTTCAAGTTCAGCCTGCGGCCTCCAGGTCACTGTATTTAAAAGGCATGGCTAATGTGTGGTTCTCCTTTCCAAAGACTAGTCAAGTGTGCTGCTGATGCGCAGAGCACAATCCCTCCCCCCTACTCTTAGGAAGTGATGGCACCTACTCCCTGCCTCAGGGCTGGGCAATGGATACACAATCTGCTGTGCACGGAAAGGACACCTGTGTTTGGCCCAGGAGACTGGAGGTGCAAGCTCCTCTAACCCATCACTCGACAGTGGAAAAAGCTTATGTCTTCCCATGGGGTCAACCACGCTGTCTTGCTGCCCCCATGCTTTCACAGTCCCTTCAGGTCTTGCCTCCCAGCATCCGCTGCTGAGACAAGAACCGAGGCCGCCTGGGATGTGCTCCTGGCCTGCAGCCAGCCGTGATGTCTGTGCTCACACACTGAAATGCATCAGCAAGAAGAGAAGGGGAAAAGGTAGAGGTGCCCCTGAGTAACGCTGATAAGATGTCCCTGCTTTGCTTGCTGCTCTCAATCCAGGAGAGAAAAGTTTTGCACCTATGGAGGCAGTTTCTGTGTGTCTTTCCTTCTTTCCTCTTCTTTTCTTTTCTCTCCCCTTCCCATGACTCCTCACTCCCGCTTCAGCCCTAACAGCACTAAGTTTATTGCTGAAGAGTGCTGTCATTTACTGAGCCTAATTACACAGCAGCAAACTGAAATCCCTCTTGTCTGCTTTGGACAACTTGGACTCATTGTGTGGATCATGCAAGTGGGATTTGGCATGGAGCCGGGAAGAACAGTAAATTAACGTGGTCACTTAAGGTCATGGTCATAAAAAGCCGTAGCTCTTCTGCTGCAGATTTGTCAAGGCTTTAGCTCTTTTGTACAGGTTTCAGTGGAGCAAAAAAATGCAACCTATTTTTAGTGGGTCAGGCAATGAGTGATATGTTGCAGTGGAAAGCTATGGGCAGTTTTCAGCTGAGCTGAACAGATGACTTTGGGATGGCATCTCAGCCCTAGCTGTTTGTTCTGACAGGGAAACCAGGGAATTAAGGAGAAGACAGGGTCATCAACATTTTATTCTTATTTATCTCTGAATAGAAGAGACACAGGCATGGATGATACATGGGGGTTTTCAACAAACTGCTCTTGCAGATAAAATGGTCATACTTGGGAGAGCACGTGAGAGAAAGAGAGAGCTGAGATTAGATTTCCAGTTTCTTTGCAAATGAGCAACCTAAATCCCATTTCTGTTTTTTCCCTTTGTGTGGTAAGTATGTTTATTACTCTGAAAGGTAAATAGCTGGAAATGTGACCATAAGTATTCTCTTGGACTACCTTTCAAAATCTGTTATTTCCCATCTTTTCCTCTGCATTACTGAGACATGTATGCTTAATGAGTGAAGCTGAAGTGGCATGGCTTTTGACAGCCAAACACCTCCTGAGGGTCCTGGTTATTGTATAGCCCAGGCTGATGCCCATACAGCCACAGGTTCCTCACTAGTGATGGGCAGGCTGGCTGGGCTTCAGCTAGTGTGGGCATCTCCTTATTGCAAGGAGGTCATGTTTGGTAGGTATACCATTACTGCCCACCTGAGCCTTCCTACAAGAATTTCCTCTTGGAACACAGGGGAGACAGAAGAGGAATGTTTGGTGATATTCTTAGGTAGACTGGTATGGCTGGGAGAGAAGAAACAGAGATCATAGAATCATAGAATCAGAATGGTTTGTGTTGGAAGGGACCTTAAAGATCATCTGGTTCCACCCCCTCTGCCATGGGCAAGGACACCTTCCAC
Source organism: Nipponia nippon (assembly GCF_047370975.1). NCBI lineage: Eukaryota > Metazoa > Chordata > Aves > Pelecaniformes > Threskiornithidae > Nipponia > Nipponia nippon. The sequence goes on along the minus strand of NW_028262358.1, from coordinate 67,597,444 downwards.
TATACCAGGTTGCTCAAATCCCCATCCAACCTGGCCTTGAACATTTCCAGGGATGGGGCATCCACAGCTTCTCTAGCCAACCTGTTCCAGTGCCTCACCACCCTCATAGTAAAGAACTTCTTCCTTATATCTAGTCTAAATCCGCCCTCTTTCACTTTAAAGCCATTACTACGTGCCCTTGTATAAAGTTCCTCTCCAGCTTCCTTGTAGGCCCCCTTCAGGTACTGGAAGGCTGCTACAAGGTCTCCCCAGAGCCTTCTCTTCTCCAGGCTGAACAACCCCAACTCTCTCAGCCTGTCCTCATAAGAAAGGTGCTCCTGCCCACTGTTCATCTTCACGGCCCTCCTCTGTACTCGCCCCAACAGGTCCATGTCCTTCTTATGTTGAGGGCTCCAGAGCTGGATGCAGTACTCCAGGTAGGGTCTCACGAGAGTGGAGTAGAGGGAGAGAATCACCTCCCTTGACTTGCTGGTCATGCTTCTTTTGATGCAGTCCAGGATACAGTTGGCTTTCCGGGCTGCAAGCGCGCATTGCCGAGTCATGGTGAGTTTCTCATCAACCAACACCCCCAAGTCTTTCTCCTCAGGGCTGCTCTCTATCCATTCTCCACCCAGTCTGTATTTTTGCTTGGGATTGTCCCGACCCATGTGCAGGACCTTGCACTTGGCCTTGTTGAACTTCACGAGGTTCACACAGGCCCACCTCTCCAGCCTGTCAAGGACTCTCTGAATGGCATAAATTGCAGCAGTTCAAACCACACTGGGAAGAGGCTGGAGGGAAACCTGTTTGAACCACAAAATGTAGGTCACTGTGAAGCAGAGATGTTTCACCTAGGCATGAATCTGAACCAAGCCACAGTTCAGGACACTCCATGCATGCAAGGACAATTTCAGCATCAGATCTCTCTTCCATGGATAGCTTTCATGTTTCAGTAATGCGCTAAACCAACACTTTGGATCCAAACACCCATTCAGACTTAAAAGTATTTGGGTTTGGGTCAAGACCGTATTGCAGCTCCCTCGCAACCCCCCCACTCTGTGTGCTTTCACTGTCTGCAAAGTGCCTGCTTCCGAACTCCACTGATGAACCCTCCTGACGTTTGGAAAGCCTTCATTTCCAGCTCCTAGCTGTAGCACACCGGCCCAGACATAAGGTTGACATATACTTACATGAAGTTCACTGAACAATGCCACTTCATAAAAGTCCCATAAAGGTATAATCTTGTGCTCAGAGGAGATTTTATTTATGGAGACACAGAAAGCTGTGTGTACGTGTATGTACTCCGTAAAAAGTCCATTAGCCAAGGTGTAAGTGAAATGAATCTGACCTCTGTGTCATTAACATGCTGCCTGCAAAGATGCCGCCTCAGAGCGTTCCTGACCTCACCCCAAACCCTCAGTGAGAAATGAAAGTGAGAACAGGGTTAGAGGATGATTTTTTTAAGTGAATCAAGCAGTGTTTTGTCTGAGGAGAATAAGGATAAAAAAGTAGAAAAAAAAAAAGTAACCCAGGCCCATGATAAATTTTGGTCTTTTTCCAAGTCTTACTGAAAGCTCTAGCCAAAAAGTAAGAAACAATATCTGAAATGTTTGTGAGGGAAGGCGGCTGTGCCAGCACTCGTCCAGCAACATCTGAGAGAAGAGAGAATTTTATATGTGATTGCCTTAGACTTGTTGTCATTATCAATTAAGCTTAGAAAGCTCATTTGATATGCTTGGCCATCCGCACACTTGCCAAAAAGGCAAAACTTCTCCGCAGCTGCAGCCCTGAAGATCTCTGAAATATTGTGAGGAGGAGAAAGGAGTGAATGTAGCCAGCGAGGTGATACTGGATGTGCTGTACTTTTCCTTGAGAAAAGCCACTTTGGATGGGGGCCCAGAGTTGGCATTTGGTGCACGCCATCGTGTGGCACTTCTCACTTGTCAATCCTCATGCCTTCTGTGAGTACAATGCAGTCTGGTAATGAACTTATTTTGCTGCATCCTCATCTCTAGCCGAGGGAACACTGCTCTCAGAGCTGAAGATGTGCAAAACAGCCCTGTTGTGAGTGGCTTATGTCTCATTTGCATGCCAAGATGTTTGACATACTGGGTAAGTATGTCACTGAGGAAGCAGCGGCAGCTTCAAACATGGCTTTTGCTCTGTGGCTTTGTTAGTGTGAGCATTCCTGTGCTTTGAGGTTCATAGACAGCTCGTGTATAGCTGCACTATGCACTTGGAGTGAGATGCGAGCCACATGCTCACAAGCATCGCTTTGCTTCAGATTCTCCATCTCCCCCGTGCTTCAGTACTCAGCACGCTCTTTTAGCAAAGGTGCTCGTGAGGAGTCCAGAGCACTCTCTGCTACCACTTCCAGTCCAGAAGATGGTAAGGGATGCTGGTTTAGTATACTTTACCCACAGGTAATATTTGACCTTACTGTTAGATATAAAAAATATTGACTGTTGCATAAGAAATGTTGAGGAGTGAACTCCTCAGAAGCTTTCCCAGTACAGCTAACCTTGTTTCATACTAATTGACACCAGCCACTGTGGACTTAAATTAAAAAAGAAGTTAATACAGCTTCTACCATATTCAAAAATCCCATCCCATAAGGGTTAATTCACACCTTAGGTTACGCGAGACCTCCAGCTTAGTCCCTTGAGGGTCACCTATGTGAGGTCCTAGAACAGCCTAGCGAAGATGGCGTGAATACTTCTGTAAGAGTTTAACTATATGACTGAGCTCTTGAGTTGCTAGGTTCTGGATTAGCCTCACTCAGACTAAAAAAGGAAGAAAACCCTGTTTGAGGGGAAGAGAAAAAAAGTTCTTCCCCAAATTCTCCTGTAGGTGGGCCCACCAGGACTGGATACAGCTGCAGCAGGAGGGAAGCAAGAGGGTGGGAGGGATCTTGTGGTGACCCAGCTGCCTCCTGAGACACATGTGGATATGCTCCACTAAGAGAGGCAATTAAAGGCATTCTATAAATCCACCCCAGAAGATGCTGAGGGGACTTGTTCTGACATGTCACTTACTTAGGGAGAGTTATGACTGTGCTGGCAGAAACCTTTCTGTAGGAGCAAGTAGAGCACACACCTGTACTGGGTGGTAGGAGACCTTACATTCTCTGGCATACCTTGTGATCTGGCACAGGGACAGATCCTGTCCTTACTGTGTCCATCAGTGTGAAGGCTAGCAGTAACAAAATACTTCTGTGTGGGGAATTTTCAGGTCTATCCTTTGGGAGCTCGCTGGGGACGGAGGGGAGGACAAGCTCTGCAGGCTTCTTTTAAGTGGTTTCACTATGTTTACGCCACTGAAATGAGCAGGGATTTTTGGCCCAGAAACTCTGGAGCTAAGGAGGTATTCAGGACTCTGTGACCACAGCACGCATTTCAGAGGGAAGGTGTCCATTGCAGAAAGCCAGCAGCAGCAGCTCCTGGCAAGCGACGAGCACTCACCTCTCTTCCCTTGTGCACTATGTCTGGGTCCCCCCAGAGCTGTGCACCCCACAAGGCGCCTAGCAGTGGGGTGACATCATTCCAGGAAACATCCCTGCAAAGTTCCCCTTCCCAAAAGATGTGGTGAGCGTAATCAAATAGTGTCAGAGACTGAAGCTATAGGAAATTCGGTCTCGGTTCCAGACCTTGCTAGGGAAGCGATACCCAACCCTCACAACACCTCTGTCCCTCTCTCCTTTCACATTTTTTTTGCTGTTAGTTATAGGCCCTTGTGAGGCCTGTGGGTATAATCAAAAAGCTGAGGCAGGGACACCCCCTGAGTGAATTGATCCTTGATCTTTATTACTGAAAGTCTGATGCTGTATCCATTGAAAAATCTGTTCCATTCATACCCTGCCAGCATTTTCAGGAGCTGATCCAGTGGAATATGTTCAGGTCAGCCTCAGCGTGAGCCTGAGCTGTGAACTCCAGAAACCCTATCCCAGAGACATAGGTCCTAATGTAAAAAATATGTGATGTGTTATCAGTAGGCAGCCTCCTCTTTGCTTTTTCCAGGCAACTGGGCAGCGAGAGTAGAGATAAATTCTCTGTACATAAATGTCAGTCATGTTTTATAAACAGATAAATGGATTCAGCAATACAAAGGGTAATGCCTTTGAATGCGGACTTTTGAGCATAGGTCTCATCAACAGGATTTGGTGCTTAATTACTTAAACATTAAATCCCTAGAGAGAATGTTTGTGTTGCAAAGTGAAAGGAAGTTAAACCATTTAAAAAATGACAATAATCATCATCATCATCCAGTCATCTTTCCTTCAGATATAGACTGTACAAAATGCTGTTCTTCTGAACACTTCCATAAGCAAAAAGGAAAAAAAAAATAAAGCTGTTAGTTTCACATATACTTTAGATCAGCATAAACTAGCACTGCTACCACTGTCGTCCATCTCCAGTATCTTGTTCACACCTCTGTCCCACCACCTTCCGGTGCTGGCACAAGCATCTGTGATGCTGTATGGTGATCCAGATCAGAGAATTGATCTGCATTAAAACTATGATTACCAGAAAAGGAAAAAATCTTGGTTTTAGCCATGGTCATTTCCTTAAGCAATTCACCACACCTTTTCATTGCCTTGTGAACTTTACTTGAGTATTGAAGCTGTCCACCTCAGAGCTGTACTGAGGCTCAGTCAACACAGGGAAGACAGGAGGAATGCACGCGCAGTGTGCTGGGGATAGGTGAGCTCTTTGCCCAGCCGTGGTGGCTTATGTCAATGTGTTTTGTGTGTGCATGGGCAGCAGTTGGTGCCTCCTGTGCCAGGCACAGCAAAGTGCAAGCTCAGTGTTTGTGGACACACTCCATCTCATTTTTGCTCTCTTGCCTGGTCCAACTCTCTTTGTGGATTTCCCTGCAGCTAGTTTTGAAAATAGAGGCTAATCTCCTAATCTGAACAGGCATTTGGAAAAATTGAGACTAGCTTGCATTCAGCAAAGCACTCAGTAGCGGAGCTGAGACCAGAATCTGTGCTGCCAGACTCTGTCCTGTGATTTAATGACCAGACTAACAATGCCCTTCACATGTGCCTGAAAAAGATCTTGTGCAGATAAACTTCCAGAGCAATTTGGAGTCTAAGGAATTCATCATTAGAAGTTACCTTCCAGAGCTCTGCTGATAATGAGCTAACCTGCACTGGGAACACATCAGTTTAAAGATGATCCTGTACAGTGCTGGAAACCAAAGTACATGCAACTTCCCTGCCTTAATTGGTTTGACAGTGTAATGTGTCATTCATGATTTTAGAGTTTTGGGAATGTTTTTCTCATTAAGGGAGACAGTAACTACCATAAAATATCCAAAATCCAACATATTTAAATGTGAAGTAAAGAAAGTTTCTCTCTGAGAGGCTAGAGGAGTGTGCATGTGATGAACATCTGTGTGCAAAGACAATAAGAAATGGAATTGATCTGAGAAAAACCAAGCAGTGCTTGCCTGCAGGCAAAATGTCCTACCGGAGTGGCTAGCGCAGGAAGCAAGAGGCCTATATGTCTGGGTTCTGACCTTCTCTGACACTAATACATCATGTGCAATAGGAAGATCAAATTTTAAGCAACCACTTCATTTCAAAAGTATGACTTTTGCATTCATTTCTGAGCACCTTTATTCAGAATCTAGTTTCCAAAGATGATGAATATGATTATTTCCTTTAACTCAGATCAGAGATGCAGGTAGCAGAGCCTAATCTTTAGCATCTCTAAACTTCAGCTTACCTTCCTTTAGGGCTGATGCAGGAGTACTATCATACTTCATTCACAGAGGTGCTCTGTCTCTTAAGCAGAATGCTTTCAGATTTCTGGAGGAAAAAAGTAATGTTCTCCCTGTACAAGAAGTGGATCATTGCATTTAAATTTAGTACTAATGTTACGCTGCGTAATGTTTCCCCATTGTCTTAGATTTTCCTTCTTAATTCCATTCCTTGGTTTTGAAACCTTTGACATCGACACAAAACCTGAGGTACACTGACAATCTTGCTCTCTTTTTGAAAGTTTTTATTTCATGCCATGCTTACATTATTGCTAACCGTTTCTTTGTGGAGGTCAAAGGAAATTATCATGCTCTTCTTAATGGCAGCATGCAACACAATGGAAGTATGTGATTTGCTTCTTTGTATTGCACCTTCGCTTGGTAATAGTTAGGCCACTTTTTTAAAACCATGGGTTTTCACAGCCGTTTTGAAATTTCAATGGACAGGAGCCATTTTTCAGTCTCTCAAATTTCTAAACAGCTAAAAGATGAGGATCAGAAACAGCTTGGAACAGAAGCTGAAGTAAAACAGCAAGAAACCCAGACTTAAATATCTGAAGAAATGAATCTGTCCTTTTTTAGCTAAAAAGAAATATTCTAGTTCAGAATTTCCCCCAAACCACTAAAGCTTAGAATAACATACTTATCCTCTTTTTATCCTCACTGTATAATACACTTGTGAGAGGTCTGTGCTGTCTTTACCGTGCTTTTTCTTTCTCTGAAGAGAGAACGTGCTCCAGCGTTAGCAGAGGCTCTGAGTGCTGCAGCTACTGAGTCTTGGTTTTTGTTTAAATCATCTGTACTTGTTTATTTCCTTGGAGCTTTCCACTGGGAGAAAGTTACAGACAGTCGGCATGTTCCTGCATATCCCAATTAGGACCCTCCAACCCACACTTTCTCCTTTTCCTTACTTTTTTATTTGAACAGATTTTTCTGCCTGGAAGCTTCCCCATGGGCTTGGGAGGCAGATTACACTTTTCTCCATGGGATGCATCCAGTTGGCTGCAGGAGATCTGGATCCTATCTTTATTTCTGCTACTAACCTACTTTGGGCAAGCTGCTTCCTTTCTCTGTGCCTTTGTGCCCTTGGTCACCAACTGAGATTAGAAACGGTTCAGGGCAGAGCATGCCTGTAAAAATTACAATGAGTTAGTGCAATACTTTTAGCACAGTGGGGACCCTCAGTCAGTGATGTTCTTAAACTGTTGCTAAAGGACAAATGAGAGTAAGATCCCTACAGCTGCTTTTGATCCACATCTCTCAATGACTCTTACATCTCATCCCGTATCATGCTTTAATCCCTTTATTATCTCATTTTGTTCTTTCTTTTTGTCCACACCAGCTTGTGAAGTTTTTTATATGCTTTTCCTTCCTCATAGCTCTGAATCCCTCAGAATACCTGAACTAAAGTTGACACATTTTCACACTAAATAGCTTCCCTAAAAAATGCAGTGTCACTGTATTTGGGAGCCCAGATAAGTACCTGCCTATACCAAGACTATGGCAGTGAACAGGTTTAATTCTTGGCTTTTTTAACTTTTTTATAGAGTAAGCTTTTTCCACGGGCCTGAGACTGCAGCTTTGCTCCAGGCAGGATCACTTTCTGTTTGCAGTAGGGAGCGCCACATGGTTGTGGAGCAGCCTGAGGCCTTAACAGTGGCATTTACCACCCCATTTTGCATGGGAAACAGGGGTTCACCAAGCGGTAGGTGGGACACAACCAGTCTCACCACTTGTAACAGGCAGCGGAGCTCGTTTGTTGGCACCTGGGTAGTGTCTGAACCCCTGCAGAAAGTTGTATTGGTGACATCTTCTTCAGACAGAAAGCAAGGTCAGGTCACAGCCAGAAGGGACATGAGGGCAGGAGGAAGCAAAGGAGGATTCTAGTGATGGACCTAGACTGGTAACCTGTTGCCTGTCCTTAGCTCTGCCTGTATCCTGGTGATGCATGTATTTGAAGGAGTACATCGCTGACCTTTGCATGTTGGCCTTTGGTGGTCAGTTAAATCCGATCCTGTTTTCACACTCTCATCCATTTTAGGAGACCTAGGACTGCACTTCCTAGGATGATCAGGCACAAAAATACACTAAGCAAAAGTGATCAAAGATCTTGATTCGAAATACTGAAAGTTATTTGTTGATTTCAATGGACTTTGGATCAGGACCCAGTGTCTCTTTTTTGATGCCTATAATAATGTTGCTGCACACACAGTTAATGCAGTCAATTGTTCTTCATATCTAGAGCTGTTCTGCAAACAACTCAGGGCCTCCTGACAGACAGCATGAGTAAAAATTAGCAAAAGATTGTTGGAGGCACCAAATCACGCCATGGACTTGTTGTTTGGATAATAAAGTTCAGAGGTACAGAGGATAATCTCGTCAGAGACACAGGGTGACCAACTCTCAGTTATCATCCCTCTGTACACTTCCTTTTTAGCTAATTAAAACTTAATTCTTCACAGGAAGCAGTTTCTGCAAATTCTGCAATAGCTTGGCTTCATATTATTTAACATATCTCTCTCATTTTTATCTGGAGAAACAGGAAAAGTAAAGTTCCAACATGTAGACCTAAAGCATTGCTTTATCTTTCCATTACTGTATTAGCAGTTCTCATCTGACATAGTACGTGCTCCATTCTCCAAGAATAAAGATATATTTTTTTAAACAACTATTCTAGGATAAAAATGTGGATGAGCTTTGAAGCTGGGGAGTTTCACTACACATGCTATTTCCTCTCTTTGGTACGATAGGGAAAGCACTCTGACTCTTTAGATTTTACTTTCACATCATTATTCACTGCCTTCTTTGTTTGAATAACATTATTTCAGTGTTCCCAACTTCAGTCCTTCATAAACCATCACGTTCCTTAAAATATGAATAAAGCTGGTGTCTTTTTGTCGTCTGGTGGCCCCTTCTATTGGATTTATATTTTCAACTTTTCTTCACAACCACAAAAGGTAGAAACTATTTCTTCTGAAAGAATGAAACATGACAGTTTCCTGTAATCGTATGACTTCAGGAGCTAGGGTTTTAAGAAAAAGCCATCTCTCTCCTAATAAAATCACAAGTGTTGGCAATTCTGTTCCTGCCTTTGACCACTTAATTTTTGTAGCAGGGTCTCACAGCACAGTATCAAAGCATAGCTGGCTTTTCTTTTCAGAAACAAAATTTAGTTGCCTGGTCAGCATTAAAATTTATGGAAGAATCAGTCCCTGCTGCTCACCAATCTCCTATGAACACTAGTTCAGCAATACATTTGCAAATGCTTGTGTTGACATGAAGAATTCATTTATAACAATTCATGAATCCTATTGGAAATTAGGAACTTGCTGAGTATGCGAATGTGAGGCTTTTTGTGAACTCCTTTTTGTCACTTTTGTCTTTGTTACTCAATTTTTTCTGTGTCTGCGGTAAAATTCCCCACACTAGTGGCACAGAATAACAAATCCAACAAGATTTGCTGATTTGCATGCTTTGTCCTCATAATTAATTCAAAAAAGAAGGTATTTCACCCAAGTGAAAGAGTTCACTGGAGAGAAGATGACGTCTCAATGGTACACCTGATGGTTGTCCCTGACCACCTCCAGGGGCTGATTCAAGACTAATGACAAAAGAGGGATGTTTATGGAGAGCAGTTCCTTGCTCAGGATGCGCAATGCCAGGATAGGAGCTCCCTGGGGCACAGCTGCCTTCCTGAACCTGATGTCCTATGCAGATGGGCCCCCAGGGAATGAATGAACTACAGAGAAGGATTTGTATTCAGCTTGTTCGCTTGTTGGCTTTTAATCTCTCTTGTACTTTACCTTTTAAGAGCTATATTGTATTTAAGAACTGTGCAAAGCCTGAAGGTGAGTATATTATACACTACACCTAGGGGTTAAACAGGGAAGGATCTGCTTGGCTTCTGGGAGAGGAATTGTGTTAGCTGTGAGTGTCTGCAAAAAGTCAGCACGGACCAGCTGTTGGATGGTGGTCCCAGATCTCAGGCATGAGGACAAGACAGAGCTCTGAGCTGCAGTGCCTTGATTTGCCATGAGCTTTTCCAGAGGTTTCTGGATGTCACTGAGTCTAGAGGTGGGCTCTTCACACAACATGGGAATATATCCAGTCAGCAGGGAAGCATAACTAAATCTGGAGTTCAAAGACAGACATGTTTAAAGTTTTGTTAAACCAGATGTTAGGAGTTTACTATAACATTAACTGAAATTGTGGATGATCTCTCCATGACTTCAAAGGGGGTATTAACTGAACTGGACAGTGAATCCATGCTCACCTAAGCTGTCTCCTAGTTGTGGCTAATGGCTTAAGTTCCAGCTTTATGCTGTTGGTAGAAGACAGTTTTAATTAAACAGCAGATGCAGAAAGCAATTTTCTGATATGACTCGTGTGCAATAAAAGGGAAAGAGAAAATTTGCACAAAGCAGTTTGCTCAAAACCCATCAAAATCAAGAACCACAATGAAAATTTACCTATGACAAATAAAAGGAAAACTGAATATCATCTAATGCCTTATTGGACCATTCTGCATACTTGAAAGTTGGGAATTTCTTTAGTCATTAAGAAGAAGCTGATAAAATATGTCTTTAAAAATGTCAATATGATAAAGACATAGATGTGGCCTACTAGTGGTTTTGTTGCTACTTCATAGTAGCAATACTCAAGTGGTTTGAATGTTTCACGTAAAATACAGGCCTGGTTCAGACAGTTCAAACACCATGCATGACATAATGGTGAATTGAAGGATGGCATGGGGAAGTACAGGTGCAATGACTTCAATTTAGCCTCATCCAAATTGTACAAAAAAAAAATTCAGGAGGAGCTGGATTATGCTTTTTCATGTGTGTACACCAATCTATTGGTTAAACTCATCCATAGAAGTTCAAATCTTTCTAATAAGAATCATATTTTCAAAGTCTTCTGCAAAAGGGACTCTTTAGATCATGTTTTGCTACCAGTTTGTTTCCTCTCTGGTCTTTCCACTCTCCTTGTGTGTAAATTAAATTTATCACTTTCCTTGAGGGTCCTGTCCTGGAAGGATGACTATGAATCTCATTTAGCCACTGGAACAAGATTAGATTAATCATAGAAGAAGTTTATTATGGAATGACTTATCTCTATTAATAAACACAGGTTATAAACACAGCTTTGGCTCCATTCTATTATTGAACAGAAAAAAAGTCCCATACTGGTCTAAAAATTAGTAGACTAAAAATGCAGTCAAGATAAGTGTGCTTTCTTAGGAATTATGAAGGGAAGTAGACAAAATATTCCTACATTATAGTATAAAAACAAAGCTGCTCAAAATATTCATATTTTTTTGTGAAAGATCAAAATTAGATATGATACAAGACAAAAATAGCTTTCATAGGAAATGCTGAAGAAATTATTTTTGTCAAATTTCAGTTGGAAGTAATTTGACGTCCTGGTGAAAGAACAGAAAAAAAATTTAACCACATTTTATTGTTTGCTGAAAGGTTACTGTAGGTTATTGATTTTCCTTGGTTTTGCTTTGATTTTTAGTTATCTAAAAATAGTTTATATATTAATTTAAAAAAACAAGATTTTTTTCCTAGCAATCTTTGTTTCGGTGGAAAAGACAACTTCTCATAAAAAGGTCAGAAGAAGATGTTTCTGGCCTCAGTCATTAAATTCAAATTTATTATAGTTTTTATCCTGGAGCTATATTGCTCGGCCACCAGGAAAACCTGAGGACTTGTATGAGAAATGAAAATTTTACCTTACATTTTCTCACTTTAAGGATAAAAAAATATTGTTTTGTTTATCACTTGTTGGTGTTCCTGAGTGGCAGCAAGACTCAAACTACTTGCATATGGCAACAATCTTAACAGTTCCAGACTAAACTATTTCTGTCTATTATTATGCTGCTATTTGACATGAGAGAACCAAGATTTGTTTCTGGATATGTTACATATATTTTGTCATGAGGATAATTTTGTTTGAAAATAATAATAATTTTGTTATAATAATGAGAATTCTGTTTCATTGCTGTTGCTGAAAACAGTCCCGTTATCTCTGGGACTCAGACCTCTCCAATCATAAAATTACTTTAGGATTACCAAACTGCTGCCTCACATTCAATCAAATTTAATATACACATTATTTATCAAAAATGCATGTTCTACATCTTCCTGTCCCAGAATTAGATAATTCACTCTATGTCTCAGAAAAGCATTTAGTATTTTACTATCTAGGTATAATTATTATGGATTCACATGCAAATTGAGATTTTAAAAAGTCTCCCCCACAGAAAAAAAGTAATAACGATATCTCATGTTAGGTCTGCCTAATTTCTAATAACTTTTTAGACTACATCTTATTCCAGCACTCCTTTTTAGTTCTTAATCCAGATCAGGACTGATACAAATAGGACCCAGTATCATTGAAAAGGGCTGCTTGTCTAATGACTCTGGCATACCTGGAAGCAGAAATCACCATTTAACATGTAAAAGGCTGTTTCCAGCATCCTCCTTCTTCACTATTTACATCTAAAAGGTGGCGTTACACCAGAAAAAGTTCTGACCAGTGTCTAATCCATCAGGCAGTTCATCACCTTGAGCAAAGTTTCTTCCACTGGCACTGAACACATTGAGTGAAGCTGGCAATGAGCTCTCACACAGCCATACATTTGCATGCTACAACATACAGCAGAACCTGTCAAAGAAAAGTCATGAGTGAGATTTTTTTTTTTTTTTTTAATAGATGAGCCTGATTTTTAGTCCCATCTCTGTTATGGTGTGTTCATGAGGTGTGGACTAATAACAGCTCTGAAGTCTTTTCTGCCTGTTAGTTTATGACTTTAAAATTAACGTACGGAGAGTAACACCAGATCTAGTGCTGTTTTAACAGTGTTCTGCACCATGACCTTAAACATTACGATCCATACCCAAAATCCTTAATAAATGAGAAAGGCTGAGGTACTAGAAAAGTTGAATGCCATTTCTAGTGCATTTAAAGAATGTAAATAGGAAAATAAGAATAAACCAGAAGATTGAGTCTCTTTTTCTCTTGGACTACTGAAAGTTTATTCAGCTGTTTCTGATGTCTTTAAACTAATTTTTCCTTCAACCATCTGTTGTAACTTTTTTTCCTTCTATGAAAATAGACTTCTCCTACATGCTACACTTTGGTGAAATACTTATTTTAACGTCTTGTTGATTTCATGCAAAGAGAATGCAGGCTTTACATGAAATAAGCACATCAACATATTCCTCCTCGGCATATCACTGTTCAAAGGCTTTGGTTTTTAAGGCTGTTTTCTTTACCCCTTCAGAGCTGAAAATATTACTCCTCCACAAGCACCATTTAAGACCCAAGTGTCAATGAACCAGGCAGCGAAATGACAGTTACTTAAACAGCACATGATTCGAGACAGTTTTAGGAAATTCCTAACACTTTGCGTCCTATTTCTTTCCTGGATACAAAGGGACAGATTGTGCCTGACCTTGGGGGATGCATGACAGGCGAGGTGGGAGGAGGGGGAGGCCAACAGGCACATGGTGCTTTCCCTTTTGCTTTTCCTTTTCTTCCACTCACGCTATTCCCTTGCTGAGCAGCTGGGTACGGTCTCTTTTCTTCAGCTGTGAACACAAAGACTGTTTGGGTTCAAGTGACTAAAAGTAGCGTAAGTTTTGCCAGTGAGTTCAGTAGGACCCTATTGTATCCTAAGCACAGAGCTGGTAAAAAGATAAGGAAAAAATTCATTGATAAATCTATCCTGTCAAGCTTCCTTCTGATATATCCTGGATATCTGTGCTGTTAGCTCTCCATGAATTATCTTCATCAGAAGCTCAGACTACAGAACTCAGCCTATGGACAATTGCACAGTCCAGGCAAAACCCTTTTAACATAAGGAATAAAGAGAAACTGGCTCTGTGGGCTGGTGGCTAGGAGATTCAGGCTCATGTTAAGGCTTATCTGCCTAATGCAAAGGAAGAACATCTGAGATCCTCTACCTGTGCCTTAGCTTTGGGGCAATTCATTAAATCCAAAGAGTATCCTTTATCTTTCTCATTTTTCAGTTATCACAAAGTTTCCCATTCATTTTGACTCCAACAAAACCCCAAACATCCTGGAACATTTTTGTAAGTAGATGATTTTCTCTCTGGTGCTAAAGGATGACTTTGGCTAGACACAGAGGCAGAGAAAAAAAATCCTGCCTGCTACTAGCCACTTGCAGTCAATACCTTTGGATTCCTCAGTGGTCTGTTTTAGTTCAGTAATTAAGAGGGCAGGACAATTTGCAGCAGGTGCTGCAATGTCATCTTGCTGCAAGTTGAGTCCTAAAGTCATGGACTGTGGTATTTTCTGTATGTAATGCATGCCAGTTTTCTGTTGTTCCTTTACTTATTGCAGCTGAATCAAGGTCTAGTGGAAACTGAGCCACCAATACTAAGGATGTGGAAGTTGGTAAAAAATTGTTTTCTCTCAAGGCTGGAGTGTCTGGCATTAGTTACTCTGGTTTTGCTTCAGAAACCAGATGGATTTCTCTTTTCCTATCGAGGCTACTGTTGATAGAAATAATTGTCCTTCACTTATGTTGAGGCAGATGGAAAGCAACTTGCAGCTGCAAAATTTTGTACAATAAGCCAGGCAAACCTCAGTTCCCTACTACATTGTGTAAGCTTCTACTGTGAGCACTACATAAGGGCTACACTTGAAGTCTATACAAAACCGCAACTGATACAAACCTGTATCACTTGTTAAACTTTTGTGTTTGCCTTGTAGGCAGCTGCTTTATGTTTTCTTTGCAGGGTTTGTTCTCTTTTTGGCCTAGCAGCTTTTTCCATTCAGTTAAAGACCATCCCCCTGGTTTTCTGGATGGCATGTAGTGCCAGACAAATGGCACGTTAAGAGCAGCTCAGCAGAGTAATACATATGTAATGAATGCATCATACACAGAAATAGGAGAACCCCACTTTTCAGTATATGATATGAGGTCTTCGTCTTCCTCCATGCCTGCCTGTGGGAATCAGAAGGATGCTGGCTTTCTCCTTTCACACCTGATAGAAAGTGACTTGAGTCTCCCTGCTTGAAGTAAGATGTTGGTGCCACAGCAGTTGCAACGCCTGCGATGGGGACATCAGAGTAAGGCACCTTCGTGGTGGTCCATCTCTATTGAGGAGACTGTTGGCTGTGGAATTCCCACCTCTTTTGCCATGCTAGGAGATCTGCGGAAATGTAAGGCAAAGTTCAGAGGTGTTTTGTTTTGGGGGAGAGAGGTAGCTATTTAAAGAATGATTTTTGGTGACGGCTGGATATTCTGGAAGTTTGGCCTTAGATTGCTAACTGCAGGGACAGAGCTTTTCTCTAGTTCTGCCTCTCAGTGGTGATTTGGGTCTTAAAGAGAATCTCAGTCCTGAGATAATGGGAATTTGTGTTCTCTACTCCTCAGACAAACACAGGTAGTGTGGATTTAACAGTTGGTAAGTAGATTGGTTCCTACCCAAGATGCTTTCTTTTGCTATGGGAACACTAAGCAGATAGCGTGAAAATGGTCAAGTCTCCCCTGATTGGCCATAAGCCAGTCCAAAATACAAGAGTCTTTGATGATTTAATGTATGGGAAAGGACTTTAAAGCCTTAGAATTTGCTATGAACTCACTCTGCCTTGAAGGTCCAGTAATGAAAGGGGAATATGCTTTGATTTAAAGACCAGCTTTAAAACATTCAGCTTTGTATTTAGATGCAATTAGGACCACAGCATGCTGCCCATCCAGTTTTCCCTGTAATTATTATCTTAAACACAGGACTCTCTGGCCTTTTGTTCAAGCACTGCTGATATGATTTCCAGGATGCTGCAGGTGTGCACCTTCCTCAGCAGCAGCTGATAACTACGTACATTTGTTCTGCTACATCACCCTGTTTCCAAAACAGGTTTTATTCTTTCCTATATATTTAGTATTAGGTGATTTTCAGTTTGGTTTCTCTTATGGAAAATGATGTCAAACATTTCCAAACCTGGTCACGTACACATAGGAGCCTACAACTAAATTAGCCTTCATGATCCTGCTAATCCACTGAAGTGCCTAAGTAAGGATCTGAATTAAATGCCTTCCCTCCCCCCCCGCCCCCCCCCCCCCGCATAAGCTTGATAACGTTGGCCTAATTGCTTATCTAAAACAAATAGCTCTAAGATACTGACCCCCCTACCCCAAGACATAGCACTCTTATCAGTCTCCCTGAAGTAACACTCCAGTCATCACACTTTTAGCTGAGAGATTAATAATGAATGAGTGTTCTGGAGAAAAAAAGCAATTCACACTCCAGCTTGGCCTTACTTATGACTTACTTACGACTTACTTACAACTGTAAGTACAACACTTGACAACTCTTAAGTGGCTGAAAGCCCAGATAAGTTTTAATCTAAAGCATTATTAATTGGGACAGTTCTCTTTAATGTGTACAATGAAGAATAATAGTGAATTACAGCTTTGAGCGTAGTCATTTCAGGTGACTGGGGTGCTGGTGTTGCTGAGTGGTGAGACCTGGAGGACTACAGTGAAGCTTCAAGGTAGGTCATCAGACAGAGAGATGAGAAAGGAGAAGCTGAAGGAAAGAAAGAGAGAATGGATATGATGGTGCCAGAAATGCTATGTGAAAGATGGACTAACATCTCACTGATTGCAAGGAAAGGGGAGACCATTGCCTTGTGGTACACCACAGAATTTCATACATCTCTTTTGTACACATTTGGCTCCATGAAGCTCTTATCAAGTCACCCAGACTTAGTCAGAGCTGTATTCCTTTCATTTCTCTTCCCCTCACAGAAATAGAGCCTTCTCAGGTATGTCTGTATAAGGCAGACCAGCACTGTGTAAGGATTCCTGTGCAAGGAGCCTCCAGACAAACTGGTATATCTATATAGGACAGCACAGAGATACTGACTTGGGCCTTGAAGCTGTGGTCCTGTGTCAGAACACCATTGCCACCGTTGGGCAATATAGTCTTGCTACTCTTTGTGCACCCTGTTTCCAGATCTCTGCTTAGCACTGCCTTGTAGAATGCACATGAACCTCTGCATTCCTGCTACAGCCCTTGAATTGTGTGCCTCTTGTTTCTTACAGCTTTTTCCCAGAAGAGCAAATGGTACAGCCTGGCTTCCCACTGATCAGCAGACACCGCATGTTGTGGGATCTGGCTTACTGTTAAGAATAATATGTGCTGAAATGTCAACATTCGTATGACTAGATTCAGATTTTCATAAAGACTGAGTAATTCTATTGATGGTGGAATACTTCTTAGTTAAACAGCAAGATCAGATTGTGGACCATTCCTTAGCAGTTCTTAAAACACCGAAAATTGTTCCATGTTTGTAATACTACATCAGCATCAGTGAGTGGGCATGGAATACAGCCCATATGATCCAAAGAGCCTTTTTACTATTCGTCTCACCTGTTAATGAAAGCTTTTGTCTTATCATTTCCCCCTGTGCTTATTATTCTGTTCCATAATTTCCATACCATACATTGTGATTGTATCTTGAAGGGGTGCTATTCTGGGCTGAGGTAGCCTCCAACCAGCACACGATGCTGAAGGTGGTTGCTCTTCCCAGGAGCTTGGCTCCAGTGTCCAGTCTTGAGACTCCTCTCTCTTTTCATCTAGGTCCCTTGATCATCATAAAGCTCATATTGCTGTCAGGGTCCTGGGCAGATATGTGGCTCCAAAGTCTTTTTCCTGTAATTCTGTCCAATTAAAATGAATAGACAAATTGATCACCAGATTCTGTTACCAATTGTGGGATAATTTTGCTTCATAAAAACAAGATCTGTTTGAAATTGACAGGGCACTACAGCTGTATCTGTTTGGGTTTTTCTGAACTGAACTCAAGAGTACAAGCCAATCCAGGGCTTGCATGTCCAACAGCTTTTAAGGGGGACAGTATAAAGGCTTTTTTGGACCAAAAGGTTCCTCATTTCATTTGTGACTAATGTTAGTGCTGTCTGGGAGGAGTGTTAGCAGATTCAAGCTGGAGAATTACATTACTGCTACAAGACAGCACCCGTCAGAAGCTTGTCCCCACATTTTGTGGTTGAGGCTATCTCTGCCAGAAGTGTCCTTGGCTTCACCATGGCAAGATGCCCATCAGGCGGCTTCTGACCTGAGCCCAGAGGAGCAGAAGGGATCCTCTGTCCAGGAGGAAGACATTTAACTTTTTCTGAGAATCTGGTTCCTGGCTTTCAGCTACTGAGTCTGCTGAATTATGCACCGCGGTTTCCTAATGCAGACTGCTGTTCCCCCAGGAGTGGAGCAGAGACTACTCATTTAACACAGGACTTGAGATCCGACTGGAAACCTGGATCCCAGAGGAACAAAGCCAGTACTCTATTCAACACGTCACTCAGCCTCTTCCCACACGCTATATCGTTACAGCATGAGCACTGTGGCTGCAGTCTTCAGTTTCTCAGTAAAACAAGACCCAACCCTGCCATGTGGTAGAGGAATGTCAATCTATTTTGATGTTAAGAACCAAAAAGTCACGGATGAAAGAGCATGTCAAGATTTACAGTCCTCCTTTTAATTCATCTCAAGGTGCTGATTACTAGTGGCACTAAATCAAGCTCCGCTGCCTGTCTGGACAGGGAACACCTGGGAAAGAAAACCTTGATCTGCAGGGTGGCTGGGGCAGGGTGGGAGGACGCAGGCTCACCTGCAGTAACTCTGCAGCCCTGCAGATGGCTGCACCGAAGCTGCTTCTGGGAGCGTGGGGGAGTTGGTGGCCCAATTATCAACAGGCTCTGATCCCACAGTGACACAGATACAGTAATGACCTGATAGCATGATCACTGACCTTTGTTTTAAAAACACAGATACTTCATAAATACAAAGCTGCAGACAGCCTGCAAAAGCTGTCTGCATCCCAGAACAATGCTATTGCACAATAACAATCCCGTTTTGTTTAAAGGAAACAAACAAAAAATTCTAACCCAGTTACTCAACAGCTCAGCGGAGTGCCAAATAGTTTTGGACAAAAAAAAAAAAAAAAAAAAATTTAGGCTGGAGCAAAGGGACCTACCTAGATGTTTCTTGCTTCTGTGGTTACTCTGTGGGCCCATTTCTGATGTCCTCTATGTCCACGACTACGTGCTGGCTGCTCAGTGGGGCCACACCACTATAAAAGCAGCATGAGTCAGAGGAGAGAGAGGCTCTGCATGGCATCCGTATTTCTCAGTACTAACCCCAAGCCCATTCTGGTGCTCAGTCTGGGAACTGTCTTCAAACGTTGAAACTGTTTGGTAGCAGTCATCCCTGTTCTTCTGAAGTCTGTTGAAACATGGTTGTCTGGAAACCTGTGGTGCATTTGTTAGGTATGACAGTTCCTTTGTGAGCCTCAGCCTTCCTGGGCTGCTGCCCTGAGATGCTACAGAACTGCGTTATTTGAGTGAGCAACTCAAGGGAACTGAAAAGAAACAACAGACAGTGCTAGTGCTAAGATGAGCTTTTGTAGTGTTGGACACAAAATGGAAATGTATTTAATAAACTATAGAAATTTTTTCTTCATCTTTATGGGTGGGTTCTTTCACCCTTAGAAGTCAAAGCTTGGATAGTTATTACCCTTGCTACCTAGAGGAGGCTTCAAGCCATAACATTCATACAGGATTTAGATTTGAACACAATGCTAGGGAGGTGAGGAGCCAGTTCAGGCTGGTGGCCCAGTTTGATCCCTTATGGTAAGCAGCATAAGGTAGGTGCTTCCCGACTGAACCCGAACTTCCCCAAACTGGAGGGAATTCAGCATCCAGCTTCATCACAAACTATCACTATTGTTCCTCCAACTAACTTTCGGCAAGCCTTGCCTCCTAGTGAGCCTCTGAGAGTGCACGCTGACAATATACTCAATGTGACAAAACCTTGATACGCATCTTGCCCAAAGAAATTGTTATGGGCTTGAATTCTCACAGGTTGACTCTCCGTATATTTGTTTGTAAGCTTTCTCACCTTAGCTAGCTCCCCTCCAAATTTTGGAGCCTCCAAAGTAACATTTTTGCAGAGAACCTTTTGAAAGTGAGGATGAATGTAGAGAGGACACCTTCCTTTTGATTCAATTGCTCTCTAACAGCTGCATCATCAAAGAAGCAGAATTTCAGAGGTTTTTGTTCCTTGCTTTGACATTTCAAACCAGACTTTGGATCTTTCAAAGTAGTAAGCTGAAAAGGAGACATGAAGGACCCATCTGTTCATTCACATAACCAAATATTTCTGAATTAGAAGATATCCTAAACAAAGTTATTAAAAAACGGGAGTGATTTTCCTACCAGTGCCCACTGTGGTAACAGAATTTGCAAGACCTATATAGCTATATATACAAATAAATCATCTAGAAAGATGTGAGGCCGCACCTTGAATACTGTGTTCAGTTTGGGGCCCCTCACTACAAAAAGGACATTGAGGTGCTGGAGTGTGTCCAAAGAAGGGCAACAAAGCTGGTGAAGGGTCTAGAGCACAAGTCTTATGAGGGAGCTGGGGTTGTTTAGTTTGGAGAAGAGGAGGCTCAGGGGAGACATTATCGCTCTCTACAGGTACCTGAAAGGAGGTTGTAGCGAGGTGGGGGTTGGTCTCTTCTCCCAAGTAACAAGTGATAGGACAAGAGGAAACGGCCTCAAGTTGTGCCAGGGGAAGTTTAGGTTGGATATTAGGAAAAATTTCTTCACCGAAAGTGTTGTCAAGCATTGGAGCAGGTTGCCCAGGGAAGTGGTTGAGTCCCCATCCCTGGAGGTATTTAAAAGATGGGTAGACGCGGTGCTTAGGGACGTGGTTTAGTGGTAGACTTGGCAGTGCTAGGTTAATGGTTGGACTTGATGATCTTAAGGGTCTTTTCCAACCTGAACAATTCTATGTTTCTATATCCATTTGACTGTCTATCCTGCTTATATATACCAGCCAATCTCATTCTCTAGGAAAGACAAGATTCTGACTTACTTTTAAAGCAAAGATAAGGTTTTGTACATTTTCTAATAATTTATATTTTCTTCATCTTCTATCAAGTAAGAATTCTGGTGACAGTTTCTTCCCAGCAGGAACTCTAATCTGATGATGTGTTCTCAAAATGGAAAGGGAAGACGTGCCACAAAATACTGGTAATGTTAAAAAAGAAAAATACTTGGTATCAATTTGAGCTATGTTGATATATACAATTTGTAAGAATTTCATAGTCTGAATACCCCAAAGAAAAGGAATTTTTGTGGTATTTCTATTGGAAGAATCTCAACAACAAATAATGTGGCAATAATTCTAGCTGCAATAGTGCAAGGAGGCATTTTCAGTTGGGATGGTAGAAATAACATGACTGAACTCTTTGGCCTAAAAGGCCTTTCTGGCATTCTTTCTGTTGAAAAGCAGTAGGTGGGAACATTTTAATGGAAGATGTGGGAATTTCTCCATAGTCAGCCTTTGGGGGCATAACCTTCACTAGAAAATAAATGGGTTAAAACTTTGTCTTACAGATTTCTCTGCCAGCCAGTTCATTAACCTCAATGCAGGCCACATCTTCCTCTCTCCAAGGAGTGGGTTACGTTTAAATGAGGTCTCTATATGCTTGAGTATTCCCCATCAAATGCACTCAAAGCAGATATGAAAACACCCAAAGAGCCACTGTCAACATCACAAAAACTCTTACAAAAATATTCAAGAAACCATCGTCAATAATGTATAAAACCTATATAGAAATATTTAGACCCATTTAAAAATGTTCTCAGTGGCATGTTTGACCTGAACCAGTCTTCCCCAGGACTGTATGTGCAATGGCATTGTGCAGTACCATCTTATGTGCAACTGAGTATTAGATGTGAGAGTATATAGATGCTCTTCTGAAACCCTGAGCCCTAGTGTCAGTCCTATCACATCTTAACCATTCCACCGAATTAGCTCATCTTGCGTGTCCTGTGGAAAAACAACATACTTCTTTTCCACCCCCTGCCATGTCCCCTCCTATATTTTTGTGACCTTCTGTCTTTCCTGTGCATTGTTACAGTTCCTTTATGCTCTCTTGTGTGTGTAAACAAACCATGGCACCCTCTACAGACACTAGGGATTTACCAAGGGACAATCTCTGAGTGGCCGTCTCCTCTGCAAGCCTTGGCTGTGCAGGACACCATTTACAGTGGCTGCAGCCAGCCGTACTTTGGCAGCTTTCTCCAGAGGGCAGTTGCAGGCAAGATTCAAGACTCCTTTGTAGCTCAAACTACCTTGGGAACTGATTTGGCACTGAGACATACTGAAGTAGGATCCACAATTATGTATGTCAGCTCCCTCTTCTCTGTTCTAAATAGCAGAAACTCATTCATTTCAATGGGTCCTGAAAGAACAAGTGAGGCTGGAAGGAAGACAACTAAGCTGGTCTAAATTAAGTAAAACTTACTGGGTTTACAAGCTAAGCAAGGCTGTTCATAATCTATAATAGGTGGAATTCTTTTAGGAACCAATAGCACATAATTTTATTCAAACAAATGTATTCAAACTATTATTTGCAAATTTCCAGAAGAATCAATACTACTATAGAAACAATATTTTTTAACTTGTTCAACTCAGGAACAATAATTTCTGCTTTAGGAATTAGACGTTTCACACTTTGCTAGAGGAAGGTCCTTGTATACTTAAGCTCTTTATTTGAGCTCATGTACCTGGATCCTGCTTTGTATTTTGCATTGCTGTCTTTCAGGATCTGAGAGCTCAATTTGTCTTTGCTGTAGCCCCTTTACAGGCTTGGTCTTGGGCACATTGAGGCTAATGGTAAAGCTTCCATTGACTGAAATGGGGAAAAGTCAGACTTTGAGCCAGAAAGACATGTTCATGCGGTCCCTCTCTCTCTTCATCTCTGATGCAGTTCCTGTGTCTGAGGTGAAAATTTTATTTCTATTTTTGTCATCATAAGTGTCCAAGATGCAGTTTGGGCTGACTCGTCTCAAGTTTATTTTCCACAAGTCATATTGGTAAGTATAATTTACTGGTGCTTACCATGTACTTAGTGATTGTCTATAAAACATGGATAATATAGTCTAAGTCTATCAGACAGTGAACGCTTTGGCTGAACACTAGTGAAGGGCTTACTTCGAGAAACTCCTTGGAAGAAAGGGCTGGAATGAAGAAAACATAGTTATTTGATGCAAAAGCAAAAGCAAAAGCAAAAGCAAAAAGACAATGCTTTTATAGGAAAAATAGTAAAGCCAGAAAAGAAAACAAAAGGGATGTTTAAGTACGGATAAGTCAGGTATTGCATTGTCTTGAGAATCAGAAAATGTGAAGAAGTTTTGGTAAGAAGCTCACATGTGACATAGGAATTTACCAGAATCTGCTGGAGGTGTTTGAAAAAGAGAAGTGACAAGGGCTTGATTTGTATGAGAGTAAATTGGATTTAGCAGCATTATGTATACACCAGAGGACAGCATGATGAGATGCAAAGGTCAAAATGGCAGAGGTTGGAGTAGCTGAGGCAAAAGATTACCAAGTCATGTGCAGTACAGTTGTGATTAAAGTAGAACATTCTAATTTTTCAGGTATTTTAGAAATAAGAAAGAGTAGTAGGTTTCTATACCAGTTGATTAAAAAGGGAGAAATAAGAAAGATCTTAAATATGGTATTAATGGCTTGTCTGCCCAAGGATGGTCTGGAAAACAAAGGTGAATTTAGAAAATGGATGAACTCAAAACACAGTGAGCCTGTGTGTGGTAGTGCTCATTTAGAAATACAGTGGCTTTAGCTTTCATCTATTTAAACAGCTTCCAAAGCGAGACAAAATGTTCTTTGGCCATAGCTACAAAGTGACAAGGGCCCTACAGCCTGGCAGTGAGGATGCTCATGACAGAGGGTTTCATCCCTGCTTCCAGGCAGGTGTTGGGAGGAACGTGTGTTTCCCCTATCGCAGATGAACGCTCTAACCAGGGCGCCTTAGATTATTAGAGGATCACTCTTTTCTCTTAATGAGCAGTGCTTAGATCTTCTAACCTCTTGTTTCCAAATTCCCTTTCCTTTTCCTTAAGAGTGCCTGAAATCTAATTCAAATATCATTGGCTTGTTTAGAAATTAAATTTCTTTGCTTTACTGGACGCATGAAAAAGTTTCACTTTTGGTTTGATCAGAGATTCTCTTTCACCCCCCTAACTGCCGGTGAACAACCAAAACTAGTTGCCCAGCCCTCCAGAGAGGTGAAGTGGGAGAGAAAGAGGTACCAATAGAGTATATGTGTCTGTATGCCTCATGTCCCCATCACAGCTCCGGTTTGTCTTATACAAGTGGCACAAACAGGATTCAGCCCCATGCTCTGTGGTACACGTGAGATACATCTGCTGACAGCACTGATTAGTGTAGATTCCCTGTTCCAGCTGAAAAGCAACTGAGGGATTAAACATGTTAACACCAGGTCTTGTAACATGGCTCAGCGAGGGAAGTCTTTTGTTTGCTCAAGCAGTGAGGGCACGTAGACCGTTCCTCACGGTGCTGGGAGGGAATATTGGCAAGTAGCAGAATTGCTCCTTATAAGAATAGGGGATATCTTGAAATTCTTTGAAATCTGTAAAGGCAGAAGAAAGTTTTTGAGCACACCCGCTACAAAATCTGACTCCGTTCAGTTTATGCTTTCTGCTTCTTAACTTTCTCTTGAAGAGTTTTTTTAGTCTTGTTCAATTAAAGCCTGCGCTGAATTCCAAAACCAAGGCATTGTATATAAATGCCTAGCTGATGACATTGGATCATCTGGGTCTGAACAATATCACTGTTGGAGACCTGCTAAGTGATTATGCTGTGGCAAACATAAACAACACTGGAGACTACCCTAGCACAGAGAGCAGGAAAGCTGAGACACACAACCCACGCGACTAAGAACAGTTGTTTTCCTAGGAGGTGATTAATGCAAACTCTGAGTCACACAGAGTTAATAAGAATTATGAGCCTTTGCTATAACAGCTAAAGAAAAAAACCTTAGAAGATGATAGATTTTACAAGGAGCGGTGAGGACTCTCTATTTCCCAGTCAGTCTGCATATGCCACTCTAACTCCTGTATCAGTAAGTAAATTTTTTTAATCAAACTGTTTCATGACATGCAACATTTCAGCCCAAACTTCTTAAAAAGTCAACACAAAGTGCAGAGAGTGCCTAATGATTTTATTACTGCTTTGAAATGTCATTTCTCTGACTCAGGAAAGCAGAGAAGAGAAAGGGGAAAACTCTTGGAGGGAGCCTGTGCAGTGAGCACTCTTTGTTCAAACGTAGACAAATTTTCAAGTAATGTTCAAAACCTGGCTGTAAAGTACAAACATGAGGGCATTTAGATTGAATGCCAGAACTTAACCTATGATACCACTTAGCTTGACCTCTACAAAATGCCAAGGCGCTCATTCTTTAAAACCTACAGTGCATGGGAACTGGGAAAACTTTCAGTTTGACTCAACTGCAGCATGCTTGTTCATCTGAAATGAAGCCAAACGTTAAATGTTATTTGAATATATCTTTCTGTACCTTAATTTTCACTTCAGACTGCAACTGAGCGACTCAGTCATGATGAA
Organism: Nipponia nippon; assembly: GCF_047370975.1. Taxonomy (NCBI): domain Eukaryota; kingdom Metazoa; phylum Chordata; class Aves; order Pelecaniformes; family Threskiornithidae; genus Nipponia; species Nipponia nippon. Next base: position 67,572,188 of record NW_028262358.1, on the reverse strand, counting down.
TTGAATGCTCTATGCAGTTCCTATCTATCTAGTCCCCTTCTTCTTTCAACAACTTGTCTGTGAAAAGACTAGTTTTCTGGAAATCATTTATAAGTAATCTAAAAAATAATTGTTATCCTTTAGCTTGTCCATAAAAAGTTCCCTGTAATGTTTCTTCTTTCTCTAAAGATTTATTAGGGAAAAGATATAAACAGAGTAGATAAATAGACACAAGTTTTTCCTTTCCTTGCTATTGTGTGATCTTCTCGTAATTTGGATACCAGGCTAATGGGTCTCAAGGGCATGGAGACACTCTTTAAGGGAATGTTAATTCTTTGTACAATTGTTGAGGTAGTTATCAGATTGCTAAGTTACTGGAAGACTCATTCTAACCTCTGTTGATTTACTTCTGTAGCACAGTTGTTCAGAAAGTAACATGAAGGCAGCATGATGTTTTCAGATAACTTCAGCTCATCAATGCAAAGCTGACAATCTAGTCATCAAAAGGACCTGATAAGCTTGTAATGGGATACCCTGGAGGCATTTGGAGTGACTGTCAGCGATGGGTGAGGAAGGGCTGAAGCTACTCCGGTCTCCCAAGCTTCCCAGGAGATGTGTTTTGGATAAGACTGTAGTGTTTGTAGACTAGCAGTAAAAAGGTGTTTCCCTTCACTTTGCCCCACTCAGACCATGAAGATTACCTACACATTTTTTCAGGTAAGCTGCGTGGTCACCCACCTAGCCATGGGTGGCAGCTGTAGCCATACGGGAGGGGACGTCATCGCCCAGGGCAGGGGCTTCCCTTGGAGAGGCAACAGCTCCCACTGGCCTCCTAGATACGTTCTGAGCTGGTGGACCAGGATGCCAGCGTCTCTAACCTCCGCGCTTCCTCGAGGGAAAGGGAAGGATGTAAGCCACCCATCATCACTGCAGCACCAGCATCTTTGCCTGCAGGAAACTCCTGGCAATTATGTCAGTTTGAGGGGTACGAAGTTGGGGTAATGGGAATTTACACCTGAAACCTGAAGATCTGTTAGTAGGCACTGGTAGTGAACCCTGCAACTTATGATGCTGATTCTCCTGTCATTTACCAGTTTGGGGCCTAGTAGTCTTAAATCTTCATGGATAATTTTTTCATTTTTTATATTCCATATGAATTTTCATCACAAAAATGATATGGCCCAAGATGATTGGTACTAAGTAAAGAACAAAACTATAATGTGTTATCTTGCAATTTAGAAATGAGACCTCTTGTACTGAAAAAGTGACAGACTGACAAAATTTCCTCCAAACTCTTTTGGCCAGTTTAACATTTTTTTTTTTTGGTTTAACACATTTAACACATTTCTACCCTCGAGCACAGACAGCAAAAGCCTTTGAGTGTTTTTCCTGAATTCCTATGCTTGTGTTGTCTTCTTGACAGCTGTGCTCAGGGAAGCTAGAAAGCAGCAGAATTACACTGTTAGACACTCTTAAGGTTTTTGCTTCTATTTTCACATCGTTTTGCTAATTCATGAGAGTTTCAACAATATACTGAAATGACTCCCATCAAAATAATGTTGGACACCTGGAAACAAAAGCATAGATCTGATTTCCATCAGTGATTTCCTAGATGTTTTGAAAACTGTCTTCAAGTGATGGTGTTGGCAGTAATGCACTGTGCTACTTTTGTACATCACCACACGACGTGATGTAGCAATCAGCATTTAGGAATTTTAACCACACCCAGAATTCTCCATCACTTTCAGAAAAAATCTTCTTCTTGCAGTGAGAACTTGAAGGAAGCAACCATATCCTGAGGGTTTTATTTAATATGGAGATATTTTGAGACTCCATATAATAGTCTTCTCTTTCAATTATTTTGGAAATAATAAATACCTTCAAAATGCTCCTTTCCATAACCTTAATACAGTGTCATGTGCACATGTTGTTCAGCCAGATAACAGGTACATAGTAAGTGAGGACTTTTACTCAGCTCTAACCCTATAAAGCAGCAAGCGTGGGAAATACTATTTTTCATTGGGACTAAATACTGAGATAAAAATATTTAGTTCAATATGTGGGATCAGGATATGATTCGATGTAACTCATTTAATAAGTTTTACAATCTTTTTTATTAGGACACATATAAGATGCCTCAGAAGGCAGTAATTGCTAAAAAGCCACTTTTCCAATTATTGTTTTTCCACAGGAAGCGGAAATGCAATTTGGGTCTCTGCAGACTTCTTAGCAAATGCTCAGAAGATAGCTATTAAAAAATAAAGTATTAATGAATGACAAGATGAAAATATATATACACACATAGAAATGTTTTATATAGTTTTTTATATATATATGAAGTTAATATAAAGAAAAAATTATTAGCTCCATAGTGTGTACCTCTAAAGACTTTTTATTTACAAAACTCACATTAAAAGCACTTCATTCTAATGTAGTTGAAATCCTTAAGTTATAAAAGCTTAGATAAGGCTTTTAAGTAGACTTAACTAGAGAGAAGACCCTTCACATCATTTTGGGCAGTGTCCGGGATGGTCTTGCAGAACAGTTTGGGGACTGATTCCAAATTGTTCCCCATTGCTGGGTCTTCAGGCATGCCCTGGGGATGGTCTTGAGCCTGCAAAAGTTAATGTGCACTTTCCTCATAACTGCAGGCTTTTTGGCTGGGAAGTCCCTGCCAACCCCAAGCCCATCCCATGGCCTGGCTCTGCCACTGGGGAGTTCCTCCTGGTGCAGGGGGACAGGGCAAGGGATGTGCAGCCCTTTGGACAAGGCAGGGCTGGGCTGCTCTGCTTGGAGTGCAGGAGCAGGCTGCTGACCACTAAGCCCGGAAAACCCAACACACACTTGCCCTGGGATGCTGTGGCTCCCTGTCACTGGTTACATCCAGATGTGTTTCACTGATGTTGGCTTGCTCCAAGCTTGCACAGCCTATGTGCCACGGCATGCAAGCCATCCTCCTTTTCCTGCTTTTGGGAGGGTTTTGACATCTGAAAGCTTCCAGTTTTGTTACTGGAGAGTCCCAGCTGATTTCCTCCTTCACGCATGTTCTTCGCGCTGTTCTGTGTCTTGTTTCATGGCTCTGTTGTGTTTCTTTGAAATCAGGGCTTTTATACCCATTTTCCATAGTTAATTTCTTCCTCTTTCATTTGCAGTTATAGAAACTGTTCTTAAGAATAATCCTAAAGTCCATCTGTTTAAAAGGCATGGGTTTCAAAAGCCTTTCTAATATTTCTGAAGCCAAATGTTTCCTCATACCTCACAACTCCAGAGGAAAAAGCGCACAGGTATGGATGTATTTAAAAAAGAGCGAATAGTAACTAATTTTCTGCCACATGTGGGGGCTGTGCCCCAGAATGCTATTTAGAATTGACCTTGTGAGTAGTGAGGTAGGGATGTTTTTTCTTGCAAAGATTTATCTCTGTGTTTGTTCCCAGGGTTTTGTGGAGCTGTCTGTCTAGAATTTCCACATTATAAATGGCTCTTGTTTTGGTAAAGTTTGAATTATTTTCATTAGCTGGTCACCTGGGGCCTGACCAGAGTCAGGCTAAAAACTTCAGACAAGCACTACAGCTTTTGCAATCAGTCTCAGTCTCTCTCTCCTGTCACCCCCAAGGAAATGAAAGGCAGAAACGTTTACGCTTCAGGTTAATGTTTTAGAAGTGTTTGAGGCAGGAAGCAAATGGACTTATTCATAAGTTCCTCGAGGATGTTTTGTTTCAGTCATGAGGACTGAAGCTTTCCTGAATAAAGGCCAGCCAGCAAGAAGTGACCAGGGTCAGGGTCTGCCTTTGGGATGTGCTCCAAGACTGGGGCACCCAGAGGGGACTCGCCTTTCAGAGTCCTTCTGACAGTCCATGCCTACCTTTGACATGGACTTTGGGAGGTAAGTCTTGGATGAGATTCGTATAAGTCTTATACTAAGGATACAGACTAAGACATAGCAAGCTTAGATTAGGAGAAACTGGAAGTATCTAGAGCCATATAAAAATCATGGTACAGATGTGAAAGGAAAGAGCTGGAAGAGGCCTCTTATTTACACTAAGGATGAGCCATGTAACTTCTTTGCTTGCAGAAATAAGGATCCTTCTGGAGGATCGTGGCTTATTTTTTAATGTCACATCACACTTATCAATGTGCCTAACTTAAACACGCCGTTTGCTCACTATTGTTTCCTATGAGAAATCGAAGCATTTCTTCTTTCCGGGTCTTTGACAGTGTTCACACTGATAGTGACAACACTGAGCATAAGTCAGCAGGGGCAACTTGAGGGCAGTTGAAAATCTGCAACAGTTATCCATTGATAAGGTAGGTGGTGTAGCTTTTGAGCCACTGAAATTAACTGGGCTAATATTGCACTGTAATTTTTAGAAGCATATGCAAAATATGACATTTATTCCAATGGCCTAGAACAGGTGCTGTTAAGACGTCTTTCCATTAATGATCTACACGGCAGGGTTTGCATTTTAGGAGGAAACATCAAAATATTGATTATATTAACTGAAGTTTATTTTCCTGGATATAGAACATTATGGCAAATGGGATAGGTTAGCAATAAGAAACATGTTTCAGTTCTGACTGCATCCATGGTTCAGTGTATCCCTCTCTCTCTTTTTCTGTTATTCTGACCACGTGTTTGTCTTGTAGATTCTAATTCTGTAAGACATTTTGCTGTATCTGTTGTTAATTGAAGTAACAGTCAGCAAAGTAAGGTCAAAACAAAGTTGTGGTCTTTTTTTGGTAGCATCTATTTTCAGTTATAATGAACCCTCTCAATTTCTACAACAAGCCTTCATTAAAATTTGAGTTGAATTAGAATTTCTATAGCTAAACATATCCCAACAAAAAAGTGGTCCATGACTGCTTCCTTATTGTGTGTCATGTGGGTGCCAAAGCCAAATGCAGGAAAGCAAGGGGTATATATTGCATGAGGAGCCCATATGAGGGAGCCCTGCAGCTTTCTCAGAAACCATTTTGCGACTACTATCCTTGTAAGAATTTTCTTGTTCACATGTTCACCCCTCACAATATTTTGTGGGTTGACCTCTGATGTCTAAGTCTGGTTCTGCTCTTTATTGTTTGTCCCTTTGTGTATTGCTTTCTGTGTCTGCTCCTTTGCTTTGGTTGTTTTCCGTGCTTATTTTGCACTAAGGCACCTATAGTAATGTTTTGGTCCTTAGGGCTATGATCCAAGGCAAGGGCAATATGCAGGTCTAAGCACTTGAAGTGCTACGAAAATATAACCCTCAGTGAAACAGTCATACCTTACTTTCATAAAACACCCTCTAGTATTAAAGATCTCATTAACACAGAGGTCTTCTGCTCACAAATTCGTGGTTTCAAAGGGAAGAACTTACACCTCTGGAAGATGATTGTTTTTGTTGGTTTGACACACACTTTCCTTCTGATTTGTTAAACACCTCAGTGCCCTCCCATGGCACCAGTAGCATGATGCTTCTCTTCTACACAGTCACATGTGAATGTAAAATTAGTGTTTTCCCAAAACGTGTGCCTATCCAAGCTGTCCTCCACCAAGGGGATGTTCTTAACATGGCCACAATGGTGGCCACCATTACCATCTTTCCTTTGCTGTTGGAATATGCATAAACTACAAAATGAAAATCCACCGGTTTTTGAAAATCTCTTGGTGCATCAGAGATAAATGACAACTTTCCAGATTATTTGCAGGATCTCTATCAGTTTTGTAAAGGAAAGAAAAAGGCCAATTTATCCTTAATTCTAACGATTAGCCATGTAAAAATCAATCATTCTTTTTATTTTCAAGACTGCTAAAAAATATTTCAGGTCTTCACAAAAGGCAATTTCTGAAGTGCTCATTTTGATGGAGGGTGCTTTTTGTCTGCATGGAACCCTTCAGCAAGTATTAATAGATCTGGAGGTTGGCGAAGCAGAGCCTCCAGCTCCTCCATCTTCAGAGGTGCACCACAACTCTGATGCCTTTGGTAGAAAGGGCAGGGCAGAATCTAGTCAAGGATAGTGAAAACCTTAACTCCAACTTCTCTCTACTTCAGTCACTTAAATGAAGTCCTGAGCAACAGCTGGAGTGCAACCTCCCCTTCCCTTAGAAGACCAAACACATCATCTACTACAATACATGGAATCCATCCAATCTGCTCTAGCACATGGCCCCACCATCCTGCCCACATGCGCCCAGCTCCGACCTCCCAGTTTGTATGGCAGCATGTAGTGGTTGAGCCTGCCCAGCCAGCTGGCTGGCGTGAATCAACAAGCTGGAATTGACAAAACATTTTTCCTGACATATTTAGAATATTTCACTGGGGAGAAATCTCTTGAGATTCAACATCTGATTCTTCAGACTGCCCTGGGAGATTAAAATAAAGGAGAAGGCAACATTAAGTCATGCATATTCCGATTAAAAACAAACACAACGGGTCAGATTCCATCCTCGATTGCAGCCACACTGAAGTCTCTGCGGTTGCACGAGAGTAAGTGAGGACAGAGTTTGACCTGGTGCCTTGAAACAAAAATAATATAAATGATAGACAAATACAAACTCGACTGAAAAGCTGCAGCGTATTTCATCTGAGGAACCTTGAGAGAGAAAATGATCTTATATCAAGGGGGACTTAATTCTTCAAAGATGAAGCAAGATAAAAAATTATTATTTGCAAAAAATCAGTTTTGGCTGACAGAGTAAGGTGGATTTTTGTCATCTGACAGCTATGCATACGGCGTGGCAAATGATTAAATAAACAGATTGCTGTTCAAGCAAGTTGCTTTCAACTTGAGAAGCCAAAGCCACTAGAATAATCTCTACCCACTAAAAGAAAATTGCTCGGTCACACTGTGACCACACAGAAGGCCCTGTTCATCAGCGAGGTTTGCCCGCAAGACAACTTCCCTGAAGAAGAAGCATCCTCCATATCTGCTCAGTGCAGACAGCACTGGGCTGACTGAAGACACCCAGACCTCTGCTGACTCCAGAGGAGGTTTGCATTGGTGAAACAAAAAGATATGAGATTTTGTGCACACTTTTGTCTCTCCATTCATTCTGTTTTCTTTCCTGAAGCTCTGACAGTAGTTGGATTTTAAAGATCCCACCTTCTGCATGCACAAGAGCTGTTTTATAACTCTTTAGTAGCAATCCAGCCCCAGAGACGCGTGCAAATCACATGTGCTGATGCCAAGAGGTAGAAGCCATAGTAAACAACATGAAAGTTTCCTTGTTACTGTCTCACCTGTGACCTGAGTGGGCCCATCCTGAAGCTCCTGTGCAGTCTGTTGCCTGTTTACACTGCTACCCATCTGTTAGCATGGCACTGCACCCACTCACCACGCAGTCCATCATGTTCACCGGGGCTGATGATGGATCTGAAATGGCAGCCTGCATGACTTTATAAAAGGCTGTGATTTAGTGCATGTCCACACATGTAGTGTCTTCAGAGTTCTGTGTAGTATCATCCTATCTGCTTAATCTCACTGTCCAAGGGTTAGGATTTTTTGTTTTGTTTTGTACTTTCTAAGCGCCTGCTCTGTCATCTGTGTACCACATTGCACTCCATATTCATCAAAGATATTTAGCACCCGACAGGGCGAGTCCCTCGCCCTTCTTAAAGTAGATCTTTTATTTGCTTCATGCATTAAAAGTACATGCTTTTTTCAGAGCCTGACAGCTCAGCAAATGCAGCTGATCTGATAACTGTTTTTCTTTTTAATTTGGAGCCTTGTTTCATCCCTACTAACAGCCTTCGGAATTGTACTTTAATGAAGAAAAAATTAGATCCAGTCTATAGTAACTGAGAAAAAAGCTCAGCTGCAATGAAACCTCTCTAAAAACTCTCTGTGTATAAGGAGAAGAGAATCCAACAACTCTGCAGCAAGGGAAAGGAAGTTATGTGTTTGGTCTTTGAATATTTGCTTTGGTTTCAGCGTGACTCCGTGTGCAACCTTAGCCTTTGGCATATTTTCATCATCACCAAAATATACGGTTCCAGAATGAAACTGAAACTTTTGCTCTGGATTATTTTACCTGTGCCATTAGACAGTTTCTGAGATCGGGGCCTCACTGTGCATGGTAGGAGGTAATCCCAGCTGTGAGGTACTTACCATTAAATAGAAGAGAAAAAGGATGGGACACAGATAAAAGGTGACGGGCTCAGGGTCATGGAGCAAGGCACTGAATGCATTTCCCCTGCTTTCTTATCCTGTTCCTTACATTGCGGTTACACACAACTATTCCAACAGGAGCAAAGCTGATCTGAAACAGCTCACCGTGAAGAAGTAAGATTCCCATCCATTTCAGCTGCTTTAGGGTGCTATCCTGAAGTGAACCATCCTACAGCTCACATTTCGTTTTCTCTCATCTGTTACTGCCTGTGACAAGCAGCTGCACTCAAAGTGAAAACTTCAAGCCTTGTGATACTGCCCCTTTCCTCACCAGCCAGCAGAGAGATGTGTAAACTGCAGAGGAGACATGTGCCTCTCCAGAACTGCAGCCAAACTCACCATGGCTCTGGGGACCATCAGCAGAGGTCAGACCTTTGCTTTGCCAACCTGTAATGCAGCCGGTGGCACAGAGTCAAAATCTGGCCCTAGGAATGCTGCACAAATAACACATGAGCTTTAAACTGTGGGCTTCACACACTTCATGCACACAAAAAAAATGGAGAAATGGAGGATAATTAGCAATGTTTTCATTGTTCCATGAGGAGGGGTGGGGAAGTAGCTCCAAGAGTCTTTTCAAAAGCTGTTCTTAGGCGTGCCTTCTGCAATGCCAGTTGCTTGGCCAGCTCTCCATGAAAGAGCCCACATAAATATAGTTACTGCTTTTATGCCAGCTCTGCACAGAAAAGTCTAGTTCAGAGACAAGAAAACGAATGGTAGTAAAATACAAACTATCCTGTTAAAGGAAGCCTGTTATATGGATGAAGCCCCAAAATTTTTGTTAAGTAAATGTCCGTTTTATGTTAAAAAAAAAAAGAAAAAAGCTATATCACTTCTGAAACAGCCGCTGTGCAGACACATTTCCCATCTTCACACTGTACCGATAGGGCTCCCTCATCCCTCATATCTCTCTCATCTTCTTGGCTGGGGAACATGCTCACCACTGGCCCAAGATTTTCTGTGAAAGAAGCATATACATATTCAGGTATTCTTGTACCTTGCCCACCTTGCAGATGTAGATGTGAACAAGAGCAGTAGAATCAAGGTCAGAGTATCCTGCGTGTTCGTAAGGATGGATAAGAGACAGAAAATAGTATTTGTGTTTAAATCAAAAGAAGTCTTGTACGTTTGATGTCAGGACAAGCAGACCTACTGGTGTCCCTTTAAAGTACAGGAAAAGAGAAATAGCCAAACTTAGTTTGTATGATTATAATCAGGTTTTTTATGATCTGAAAGCTGATGAAATCTCTTTGCATGACAGCCTCAAGTGCCAAATCTAGACACAAATAATGGGATGGATAATTTAGGAATTACCATTCAATAGCCAAATATCAATAATCTGTCAAGTAAATGTCAAGATTATCTCCAGGAGAGGCAACTAGGCTTCTCAGACTGCCTGAAGACACATGTATTCTCCTCACCATTAGTCCCTCACTCGTCTTTCATAAGTCTTTGATCACAAGTGGGCACCGAGCTGGCTGAAGAGTTCTCACAGCCTGTACAAGCCCCAGGTTTCTCAGTCCTTGAAAGCTCTGCCGTAGTTCTGTGGTGAAGTTTTAAACATCAGTTCTCAAAGCTGACCTGGCCTCCTCAGCAGCAGGGCCCACTCAAAGTGGCTTACAACCTGGCTGAGTGATTTTTACTCAAAATACCTGTGTTTAGAGCTGCCCATTAGAGAAAAAAAAATGAGGATCTCACCCCATGTGCTGCCGTCACTATCCAAATCATGAAGAATGCCATTTAAAACAGTGTAGTAAATTTCTAACTTGTTTTTTTTTGCTGTATGGATCACAGAAGAACTAGACACAAGAACCAGGTAACTTGCCGTTTGGCAGTAACAGAAATGTTAGTGGCACAGAGCAAGCCAACCTCCTATTGACCTGCAACACAACATTATAGGTCTCTAGTAAATCCCAAACTCAGCAATAACTTCTCAGCAGCACTAGAGCTCTCCCCTGATTTACCCTGGTGTAGAAGACAAAATGCACCAGTTTCTGACAAAATGCACCCTTGTAATCAGAACTGGTGACTATGCAGACAGCAAAAATGAAACCACAACCCTGATAGCATAGTCTTTGTGTGTGCACCAGTAAGCACTTGGTGTGATGCTAGGGCTCCTGGATGGACTGTCTGTAAAATCCTGGTGTAAACCAGAGGCAGGAACAGCTGGGAGGATGCTGCAATCTGAAACTGCTGTGAGTGTGTGTATGTGTTTGCGTGTATGTGCATATACCTATACTTATCTGTATCTCATCATAACTGATTTAACATAGATAGCATGACACATTTTCCTCCAAAGTCAAAACAGAGCTCTGCTTTGATCATGAAGGAGAACAGTGACAGCCCATGATCCCAGAACCATCTTCTCTGTTAGACAGGGTGATGTGTTTATCTCCTGTAGGCATGAAAATACGTCTGAGCAAATCACATTAATGCTAGGGTTAATTAGAATTAGAGTAACGGTCGAAGATGGGGTTTAGGCTTTAAAAATACATGTTCAGATAGTAAAAAATTCTTCACCAAATTGAACGCTTGTGCTCATTAGCTTACTGGCTTCAGAGGCTACAGAAATGTTGCCTGTCAAAATTGAGCTAGGCCCAGTTTGTTTATTAAAACTTACTGTAAGAGTCACAAGTCATTGGTATGACATCAAAAGTAATGAAGTTTGCTGTCCTACAGATCTAGGTCAGATTTAGCTGGGACACTTACAGGATTTCTTTTCTCTGTAGGGACACCTGTCTTCACAAAACTTCAAGGAATGAAATCTTTCTCTTAAAAAGTTCCCTACTTTTCTCCGTATCTTTGTAGAGATGGGAATTATTAGGAACAAGAAAGGAAAATAGATAGATAGTATGGCCATAAGAAGTACCCTTCCACAAGAAACCAGGCTAAAATGGTTCACTGAAACTTGCTGAGTAATGTGGTTTTGTTGTCATTACTTGTCCAAGGACTACAAAGCCAAACGATCTTTAAGCAATCATTTTCCATCTGCCTATTCCTGATTTGTCTTCTTGCCAATAATGATTTCCATTAAAACATAGCAGGGGGATGAGGAGCTTCTCAGCTGACACTCCAAGACTGAAGGAAACCTATTTCACTAGCATGGGTACTACCTTCTCTGGTGCGGCTTTTGTCTGTAGTGCTCATCGCTCTCTTGGACGTGGCGACAAAGGCTAACAAGCTTCCTCTTGCCAGTGAGTGAAGAGCATCTGCTGATAAAGGGGATCGTGTGCTGGGAAGGGAATGAGTTTTAAAGTAATCTGGGCAATGACAGGCTTGAGGGCTCTGCAGCTTGTAAGCAGCATGGACACTCACTGACCTTGCTTTCTTTGCCTCATTTCACCTGATAAATGAGTGTGGTGCACTGGGAGTTCAGGTCTCCCCGCCCACGGCAGTGCAAATCACTTCAGTGAAGGGATAATTGAGTAAGTGAGAGGATTTGCTCAGAGACCTTTCACATGGTTGCAGTTGCAGAGGGCAATTGCTTCCCCAGTCTGTCTGGGCTCTGAAAGGTAAGTCAAATGGAGATCAATGCAGGCACTGACAGAATGACTAGAAATGAAAGGAGAAAACCCCACAATGAACAGGCAGACCTACGGCTGAAGTCAGCCGTGCTCTGGGGCCTGGACTCGGCCCCCGGCACGCTGGCCAAGTGTGTGGTCACGCACCGTCAGTGTGGTGTGAGTGCATGCGGATACAGCTCCCATTCCTTTGTCCGGGAAATCACAGGCAGAAATGCGGTGGCTCGCTGAACCTCCTGCACATGCACCGTACAGATGGCCAGCACATGTGTGATATGCATGTCAGGTTTGCTGGGCATATGCAGATAACTCTGTACAGCATGCACAGGCAGGCTTGGATGCTTGGCTGCATCAGGAAGCATGAAGGAGTGGAGAAAGAGAGCGAGCCTGCAACTCTCCTATGCGGCTCTGCAAATTAATGGTGCACTGTAATTATATCCGTCTGCTAAGGAACCCAGCCCTAAAACATGTGTTTACCACTTACATACATTTTTATGAAAGCCCAGTCAGCTGTTAACTACAGATTTCCTCTAGAAACAACTTGAAATTGTACTAAGAGTGTAGGTATGCTGGAGCAAATTGGAGTGCCCATGTGGGCAAGGTGGTGGCGCATACTCCTGCTCACACTGCCTGGAGTGGAAATCCAAGGCTGATGCACATACACACCAGTCACGCTCCTTGGCTGTGTGGGCATTGCCCAAGGGCCTTTGCCCTTGGCAGCAGTGACACAAAGACTGTGCAGCACCCAGGGACCCAGAGCTGAGGAAGTACTGAGGTTTGCACCTATGAGGTACTTGGACAAAAGCCCTCAGGTTCATTTTTCTCCTTTGAAGTTTTGAGCTGCCAGGGGGGTTTTGGATTTTTTTTTCAGGAAAAAAAAAAAGACCGTCTTGCATTCTAACGCATTCATTTTGGAAAGCTAATTTCAGGTTTTTACCAGATTCAAGGTGATGTGGAAGTAAATCAAGAAACACCGCTTGGGATCCTAGCTGAACAGTTCAGGTTTCAGTACAATAACAGACAGTTCAACATGAAACCAAAACAAATGTTAAACCTTGAAATTGCATAAAATGGAATTGTCATCATCCAGTTGGTTTTTGTTCTAAGCACCTTGGCTCCTAGTGAAGTCAATAAGAAATGAAGGTGCTGAACTATTACGGGATTCAGCCTGTAACAGTGCAGGACACATTCAGCACAAGCTGCTGATTATGGCCATTCTTCATGACAGTCATCCATTATATTCAAATGTAACTTAAACATGTGCCAAAAACTTTGGAGAGACTAATCCTTGGAGAAATGGGCTCAGGACCAAATCTTTACATTAACGATAATCCTTTAGAATGAAATATTGTTTGTTTCAGACCATGAGAACATATGAGCCTCTCCTTGGCTCTCACCTTTTAAAGAAAGAGATGAAATTTAAGTTTTGTGAACATTAGTGCAAGTAATTCAATGCTATAACAATAGCAAGCCTATACTGTTGCAGCTAGTGAAAATTCATGAGGAAAGAGTAACGTGTCCAGACACAAGTTTTATTAAGGATCTGATTCTGCGCACACATTTAAGCAAGTAAGTAACTTTTAATCATTTGATGGATCCAAAGAAATCAATAGCTCTATTCACAAAGGAGAATGGATTTACATGCATAATATTATGTACTTGCAGATAACGAGGGATAATTTTATGTTTATGCTAATCTGTGGTACTTAGGCATACCTGTAGCTTGAAAATTTCACCAGAGTTATTTGTCATTTCTCAATATGTCACCTTCTTTCTGGTAAACACTGTAATCTCAAACATAAAGACATAAAGAGAAGGGTAGCTCAAGACTGGAAAACAACTACAGGTCTCAAATTGTCAAAACTGTCAATAGTTCCAGAGTGGTTCATCTTAAAAATGCCAGATAAGTGTCATGCCATGTACTAATCATTCTATATGGTAAAAGAATTATTCTACTGGTTTATTAGCATTGCCTTAAAATAAATAGTTTGCAGTGGCTAAAAAAAATTAATGCACTTTAGCTGATTGATGAAAATAAAATTAACATAATGAAATGTTATGAATAACGTGCCTGTCGTGCAGCTTTCCTTGTTGGTGCTGTGTGGGAACAGGCTGGACAGTGGGAAGAACATCTGACTGTACAAATCCTGCCTTCAACCCAGTGTCACGCTGCTGCTTCTCAGCCTGGCTGGTGGACAGCCTCAATCTGCGGCTGCTCTGCCCCAGCTGCTGCCCGGTGTGTTGCACAAGGCTATTATTCAGGTTAAACCCAGGTTCAGGTTCAGTAAAAACAGAGTTCAGTAAAACCACTGCCTGCATCCCTTCTGTTGAGAAACTTATGTGAGAGCTTCTGCCTTAGGTGGGCTAATTGCTGGAGTCGCTGCTTCCAGCTCTAAGGTGCAAAGCCCTTGCAATTTTCTTGCTTGCTTGGCTGTTTGCATGTCTGGGATGCTGAGCTGTCTGTTTCTGGGCAAACCAGCTAACTGGGACCCCAAGCAGGCTGGCTCCTTGCTGACTCTGTTCAGCTTGAAATCTTTCCTCCCCCTTACTGTGTCTCACACCCCAAAATCTTGAGATGTTTCTTAGAAGGCTCAATCCTCTTCTTATACAGGCCTGTTCTTTCACATGTAGGCAGTTATAATAGTTTCTACCAAATGTTGCTTCCAGTCTCTCAGATTCAGATCATGCTTCTTCCACGCTGATATTTCTGACCATTAGTTTATTTTTCTTTGTGCATTGTAAAAACAGAAAAAAAGATGTTAGAAAGGTTTTTTTGTGGGTTTGTGGTTTTTTTTTCCTTTTCTGTAGATTAAGATGCTAAGTTGGTAGCATCCTGTTTGGTAGTCCTTATGGAGGACACGTGTTCACCTGCACCTGGGTAGGAATATTCAGTAGGAACTTGTTTGTACAAAACTCAAATAAATGTATTTAACAGGAATCTTTACCGGTCTTCTGTCTTGCTATTATCAGTTAGTATGCTCCATGCACCACAGAACACATGAATATTAAAGAGCAATTTTTAACATTTTGATGTTTTGTCAGCACTTTGTGTCAAAACATCTTCCTACTGGGATGCAGCGTGACAACACTGTGTCAAAACAGAATATCATCACCCTGTGCTAAAATGCTGCAATGTGATGACATTTAGAACTGCATGTTCCAAGAGCTATTTGTACCACAAAGTCAAACCTTTCTTAAACTGGTGGTGGCACCTGGCTGGAGAGCAAATCTGTGAGGTAAAAATGTAGCATATAAGCAGTATATAAGAAAGAGAGAACAGATGTTTTAGCAGATTGCAAGAGCTAGTACAAAAATTCAGGAGACAAGATTTTTAGCACTGCATACTAGACATTAAAAATACCTATAATTATTTGAAGCCCAGGTTAAAATCACTTGTTTCAACAGAATCCCTGCTTATCAACACTGACCATTCCCTGGATAGTCCCACTCACTTCTTGCAAAACTGATTTTAAAATGGTAATTTTTAAGATAAAAAAGTTATTTTTGAAAGGGAAAGCAAATTCATGAGAATCTTTTGTTGTTATTTCTTTTCTTTGTACCATCTTATATCCCCCTCAAATAACTGAAACAAACTGGCTTCAATGCCCCAAGATTTTTTAAAGCTAGCATTTGGGGAGAGTAGGATATCAAAATCCGGAAAACAAAACTTATGAATGAAAAACCTTTAAAAGCTTTACTTTCCAAAAGTGTATTTTGAAGGAAGAAATTAGGAACTTCTCCTTGTTGTTTAAAACCAAACTAAAATATTATAAGAGGTGTTGTGAAAAAACAAACTAAAATATTGTAAGAACATTTGAAGGACTTGAAATTTTTGCCACTTCTTTAAAATGTTTGTGTCTGCTGTTACATTTCAGTAAAAATACTTGTGAAGTTCTGACTGATGGAAATAAAGGGATATAGGTCTATCCTTTCCTCAGGAGCTCAGCATTTTCTACTTTTATTTTTCAGACAGTTGCTGGTCATCCTAGATAATACAGAGACCATGAATTCAGAAAATGAATACAGCATGCAGTCTTAAAGACCTCTGTTAGGACCAAGCTTGTGTGTTCTGTATGTCTATGATTCTACTGGTTCTAAAGAAACTTCTCCAACCGCATACCAGACCAATGTGACCAGAACAAATCCTTTAGCTTCCAGTGCTGCACTTCCAACTTCTAGTGAGGTCAGCAGGAATTGCAGCTGCCGTGGCCCTCTTAGGACTGGGCCCCCTTTACTTCACACAAAGAATTTTGCTGAAACAACAACAAAGAAGTTTTGAGATTTAGTAATCGACATATGTCGTACCATTTCAACATCGTTTTTGTGCATCCATTTTGAAAGCAGCCTAGATGTTCAGCCAATGATGCAGCTGGCCCTTTTCCAACCTAAACAGCATGACCTCTTCAGCTTTACCATTCTTTCAGGCTCTCACAGATTTGGAGGTAATGTGCAATCAGGTACGTGAGACCGTATTACATATTGGCAAATTTCTCGCCCTGGAAAATGAAAATATTGTAGTCATAGGACATTATAATTATTTTCAATGCGGTTAAATTTAAGGAGTGAATTAATCCCCGGTGTAATTCTATTGATTTAAATAGAGTTATACGGGAACGAATGTGGTCTCAGAAAATTACTTCCATAAATACAGTACATTACAGAGTTGCTGTTTCTGTATATTAAATCCTGATCCTAAATTTTGCTCTCAGTTACACATTTTACTTTGGAACTACTTTATCAGTGCTAACCGAATTACTGTCAATGAAATACCTGTGTAAATAAGATAAAAAACTAGCTCTGTAATTAGAGCTGTGTTCCTAGAAGAGGAGGGTATGTGCCCCACATCCCACACAACTGCCATCCTTTAATTCCCTGAAAAGTCCTCAATGGCCACATCTAGAGTGTGGGGCTTTGCAGCAGTCTGATTGCCGGTTTGGCAGGGGACAGAGAGGAAAAGACAGACATGTCCATGGTCCTGTGGAGATGCTCCAAATTTGGATCTGGGATGCACTCCCAGGTCCCAAAGTACAGACATAGCCAAACATACAAGCCTTGCCCTCTCACCTATTTGATACTACTGCTCAATGGGAGTGCCTTATTTGTTTTTTAATCTTAATGGAAGTCTCAGTTATTGGACAGTTTTGGTCTACACAAGTTATTTTTGTAAGAAGAAATGATTGGAAATCTAGGCTATTCTCTTAAACTCCTGACATCCCAGTTAACTATGGTAGCAACGCAGTCAGCTGTTGAGGAAAGACCAGTCCTGGGGCATAGTTAACCTTTAGCAATCTATTCATGCACGAATCCTGAGTACTGTGAAAGAAATCCATCCTCAAGATGCCCACCAACTTTTTCTTTCATGGAATTATTATACTGTTTTCCAAGACAGGTTTCATTGGGACCATTGTTTTAGCTTGAAGAAAGTCTCCCTCTTCAAGCACCTCTGCAAGCAGGAAATGAAACCTCCTGTGAGGAATCACCTGGCAGGGCATTACTGGAAATAGATGATATCCAAGAGGTCTTGGACACATCTCTGTGTGAGCAAAGGCTTCTTTGCTGTTGTCTCATTCACAAACCAGCAGGGAAGCCTCCAAACCTTGCCTTCATGGGTTGCCACCATATATTTCCACCTTCTTTTCCTCTATATACATGTCCAATATCTCTGCAAACTAACCTGAATATAATCACGTAGTGATAAAGCTTCAAACAGAAAGTGAGAACGAGTAGGAGAGATTTATTGGTTAGAGTTGATGGTGGAGGAGAGAAAAAAGAAAAAGAAGGACTGATGAGCAAAGACCTATATGAGAAAAAGCTATGTAACAGTATTCCCAGTGATTTTTAGGGATAGGATGGAGCACACTGTCGAGTACCATATAAATGAAACAAGGTAGATAATCATCTATCTCCTGGTCCCATGGCTCAAATAAAGTTATTAAGAAGCTGATTACTCTCTTGCACACTTGGGAGAGCCTCACATTAGCTGATTTAGGGAAGGACAGTTTTTAGTGGGTTATTTTATATGCTGTAAGTTTTCATATCAATCAGTGCTGAGTTTCCTGTCCCCTGTGTGTTCAGTCATTGTGGGGGAGAACATAAATTAAGTGCAGGCCCATAGCTGCTCCATCCCATGGTGAAAGTTAGTAAACTAAGCAATGTGGGCTTTTTTTTCTGTGCACATTATTCTTTTTATGTGGGGGAAACTGAGAAACAAAACATGCAGCTTCTCACTTTCCTCTAAGATTTGAAGATCTCTTTTTAAGGATCTGTAAAGCTGTGGAAACAGTTCATCCATTTGAAAGTATGTGGCTTGACAGGAGGCCTGTGAGCTGGATCAGGCAATTCTCAGAGATCCTCTACTTTGTGTGCTGGGGAGCTGAACAGGGACTGAAGGAGATGAGAATGGTGTTATAGGAAATAGGTGATGTCCAAGAGGTCTTGGACGTGTCCTCACATGAGTACTTGCCCTGACACCTGCTGCCATATTCCCAAAGGGAAGCTGAGGCTGTTCTGTGAAACCGCATTATTGGCTGTACCAATGCCCAGGCCTGTAGTGATACCCAAAACCAAGCATCTGACACCCAAAATTAAAATACTGATTTCTCATTACCCTCTTTGCAAGGTTAGGTAGTGGTGGAATGACTGACACAGTGAGGTTCTCAGTTTGCTGCCTTCCTTGGCAATACAGTGAATTATGGTCCTTGTAAATTCTGGTATTCTTTGTCTGCCCTTATATCTCCTCTCTGCAAACATACCATTTTCTACCATTTAAAGAAGAGTCTTCTTACACTCAAGAACACAGAAAACATAGAAACACATCACTTATGGAAGCACAGAACACAGCTTATAAATGATAAGCACTGGTACAATTGATCAGGGAAGGGTATTGATAAAAATAAAGTGATTTTTGGTGGGATTCATCTTTTCTAACCTGAGATATCTGAAAGTGAGGTACTGCAGCTACTTCAGCTGTCTAAATTATTAATTTCTCCAGTAGACTGCTTTGTTCACCGTATGCATACAGTATGCACATAGTGTGCATGTTTCTATACATGTTTATGTGTGTGTCTGCATACACACAAGGAAATCCCAACACATAGATATCTGACCTGTCTACTGTGGCCCTAACCAAGTCCAGCTGCTCTAGTTTTCTTCTAAAGTTTGGCCAAGTTTCACCCCACAGGTGGACAGTAGCAGATCTCTCTTCAATTTCTCCTTGGGTTTCTCATTACTACTCATCATCGCTTTCTAAGAAAGATGTTCTTATTAAGATGCTGTTATTATATAATTGTTAGCTTTTTGTGGGAAGTACCTGAATTAAATCTTTACTACACTCTTCCACAGATTTTGCTATGACCTGCAATTTGTCAAATCATTTTTGCCTCTGCTGTAAGCACAAAGCATCATGAGATCTCCAGAAAGGGTAGATTCCTTCCAGATGGCATTTCTGCTGAAGGGCTCAGTATTCGGGAGGAGGACTTTACTGTGGCTCTAGTGAACAACAGGTTATATAATTGCTGAAAATTTACATTCCTGCTTCTGCCTTTTCTCCAGCATTTGGGGAATATTTTACAAACTGGTAGAAGGGAGGAGGTATTTTTAAATCACATCCATTTTAACAATTTAGAACATTTTAATCCCAGCCACTGACCTTGCCAGAACACTGATCTGAACACTCAAGAGCACTAGCAAAACATATACACAGAGATGAATTTTGCGACGTGAGATCATCCATAACACTAAGCTTCCCACCATCAGCACAAACGCACAAATGCAAGCAGAAAAATGCATGCTCACATTTTTGTATCCTATATGTATTTTCATAGGTTTTAAATAACAACATGGGGAAGATTTCAGGGAACAGAGAAGCAGCTAGTCTGGATAAATCATCAAGGCGTAACTCACAGACTGCAGATTAGGATGTATCTTCTACCAAAATGACTGTTGCTTTGACGGCTGAAATATTTTGCTGCTGGTTTGGGAGAGAGCAAGAAAGCAGTGGCAGAGGGTGCTCATTTAAATAATGCCCTAAATCAGTCCCATATGTTGACCCCGTGACCAATCCTTGCTGGCGAAAAAATCAAAACAAATCAATGGTATTTTTCAAATGGCTCCCAAGTAAGAGTCTGCATTCACCTAGGCCAGGGTACACACACATGGAGCACTTTGCACCTGCATAAATAAGACATTGTGCTTTATTGATAGCAAGGAAAAAACTTCTGTTTTGATTCATGAATAGAAAAATAATTGTGTATAGAATGAATATAGCTTGACCAAAGTATTAGACATGGTTGTACAGATACCCTTCTATTTTTCTACTTCTAACAAATACAGCATTATATATGTCTGCAATTTTATTCCATGTGTGCTTTGGAGGGAACTGAGAAAGACTGGCATTTAGCCATCACCTTTGCTGAAAACTCATCTCCCACCTAGATGAACTAAAACACATTAAAGTTCAATGCACAATGACTGAACAGGAACTGAGCAAGCCTCAAAATTGGTAATTTATTCATAGATGTTTCTATGTGTAAAGATGGTGCTAGTTCAAGGCTCCTCAAGCACACAGCAAGAACACAGTTTCTCTTTGCCGAGGCCAAGGCCGAGGCCAAGGCCAAGGAAACTTCTGCCAGGGAAAATAAAGTGAGGTATGGAGAAAAGACCAATGTGGTGAAGAACCAAGAAAGACTCCTCGAGAGCTGAGCTTGCTGCTTCTGGTACATGGGGAGACCACAGTCGATGAGAGCAGAGAACGTGGCCATTGGGAGAGGCTGCCACCACACACGCTGTTGCCCCTCTTTCAGCTGCAGCTGCTAACCTGCTTTTAAGGCTTTGTCATGGGTGAAGTAGGTTTGGCTACAGCTTGTTTATCTTTCCTGAGAGTCCCTAGGCAAACTGAGCTTCTGCTTAGAGCTAGACCTGCATTTTGAGGCATATTTTTGTAGCTACAGCCAAGGATTGTAGCACGATACAACCATCATGCTAATTACAGGACATACAACTAAGAAATAACAAAGGTTTCTCCTGCTATAAGGATCTCATAGTCTGCAGCAGAGGCAACAAATGAATATGATATACGTCTGGGAAGATTATAAGGGACAGCAAAATGGTTGTGGTCAATATAATAACTGCAGGTCTTTGTAGTCCACTTGCGCTGCAGACTGCAGGTACCACCACAAGGTGAGGTTTTGAGGGAGCTGAAGGAGTACACTGTTGTTTTGTGGAGAGTCTAGCAGTAATGGAGACTGTGGACATGCTTATAGTTTTGCTTGTACTAAAGAACAGCTCCAGGAATTTGGGGGCTGAGATAGGCCCAAGGGATGGTAATAGTTCATCAGGTCATCAGTCAAAGAAGGGTTTCTCTAGATGGCAACTGAAAGCAAGAATCAAAATATGAACCACAGTCTGAAGGAAATTCTCTGTCTCCCTTCACTTGAGAGGGAGGCTTCCTGAAACTACAGCTGGGCTAATTTTATCTTTAGGGATTACATCTTGTTTGCCTCCCAGTCAATAGATTACATTTCTCTTTATTGAGGATATGGAGATTTTGCATCACCTAGTGCTCTAGAACACTTCCAAGTTTAGCACCACTCCAAATTAAGGAACATAAATACAGTATTTCAAGATGTAAAAGCAAATTACATCAGAACTATTGCTTTCAGAACTTCTGTCTACATTCATAGAGACTAGCTGTGACTGGTCGTGATTTTGGTATTGAAAAAGGTAAGTTTTGTGTGATGATCTGAGCATGTCTGTAAACTTCACCCTTCCCTGCTGAAGCTTACAGCACTCTCCTACTAAGCCTTTGCTTAGTTATGTATTTGCAAACCCAGTAATTCTTTTATGCTTCACACCTGTGCCATTCTCTGTGCTGTGTTACTTTATTCCAGTGAGACTTTGCACATTTGGAAATTACTATTTGAAAAATACTCTTGTTAATATTTTCCAATAACACTTCTAACTATAACAAGGGTTTCCCTTGGAATTCCTCAGACAGAGAAACATGTGATGCACACACAGAAAGCCTGACATGCCCAGGCTGTGTCAGACCAGTTATGCTTGCCCTCTACACGTAACTGCAGTGAATCTGCCATGTGCAGGTGAGCAGGGCTGCCCAGGTGGTTCACCTGCGCCTGTGCAGTAAGCCTGACATGTCCAGCCTGCACTGGACCTGTTGCAAGTTTTCTCTATATGCAGAAAGCCCGCTTGTCTGGGTCTTTTGTATACCCAGCAGCACTGTCTGGTCACCGGTAATTTTGCCAGGGATGAAAAATCCTGTCCAATGTTGTCATTATTTTCTTTCGGAATAAAATTCAGGCTGTAAGAAGAGGATGGTTCTGTACAAACACAAGTCTGGGTGTAACTGCACAATGACAGATTGATCTGGCTTTGGTTCCTCTTCAGGAGTGTACTGCTTTCCAGGGGCTGGTTGCTAGGGTCACTGAAGAGCACAGCTTCTGCTTCAACTAATAGGTGTGATAAACCAACAGACAGCCTTCCTGAATCAATAGCTGCCCATATGCTATATAGTACTATAAATATTTTATCCAAGAAATGCTACTCTACTTATCCTAAGCTGGGTCAAATGCCTGCTGGATATGCCTGTGTTCTTCTTCATGGCGTGTCGAAGTGACCAGGACAAGTAATTTAGACTAGACACATAACTCTGAAGTTCCTAAGAATATTAATGCCTTCATTGTTTCCTAAGAAAGTGGCTCATATGCATTCAGTCCCTCTCTCCATTTGTTTGTATATGTGTCTGTCATTCTTCCTGCCAGCTATTGATTAACTCCAACCAAATTTGACAGAAGGACAGAAGATTAAAAAAAAAATTACATTTCTACAAAGTTTGTGGAGTCAGTGCTATGGTAATGGAGGTTAGCCCAATTTAAGGACTAAACAAAAAGCTGCAGTGTGAGAGTAGTAATTATCTACTTGGTTTGGTCTGCCAGCTGGCTGGTCGGGACACATGCATTGACTGGCCAGTCAGCATTGGAACTGATACAGCTCATACTTCAGCTTCTCTAACCAAAATCCAGTAGACAGAGAGGCATGGGAAAATAGGTGGCATGGAAGAAAACTGCATATATTGCCGAAGTATGAAGTCATAGATAATCTCAGGTTACTGTGGTGAAAGTACACAGAAAGACATACCGCATAAATCCATATGGCCTCATTAATTGTTCATTCACAGAGCAACTTGCACATGAATACTGTGCACATTAATACTGTGGCACAGAAATGCCACATTTTAATCATATATACTCTATTATATATTATATATATAATAGGCAATCTTGTATTCTATATATAAATATACATTATATATGTATGTGCATGTATACATATAGTGCATATACATACTCTATATGGGCTATATATACACACAATGTGTTATAGTATATATCATATACTATCTAAACTACAATGTAGTAATGCACTATATAGCATATATTATACTATATGCTGCTATAATACTCATATATATAATATAGGGAGCCATGATATTGACCTCCATTCTTTCAATAAAATTCATAACCCTGGTTACTAGAGTTCAAATCAATGAAAGAGGGGCAGGGGAATGAATGCTTCAAAAATATTTGCCATTTTTAACACCTAATGCAGGCAATAGCTGATAGAAAAGTAAAGAGAAAGTGAGAAAGAGAAGAAAAACATACTTATCTCAACAACAGATACAGATTGAACTTGTTTACAGTGATCTCTAAATCTAGGCAAAAGGGTGATTCTAAATGGGGTTTTCAGGTACTTCTATCATTTTATCCAACTTTCCTCAGATGGAGAGCAATGATGCTCATGACCTCAGTGAGAGCAGGAGCAAGCCAGGACTCAGTGCTCTGGAAAAATCCAGCCTTCAGATGACATTTGCTCAGGTACGGAGGGCTAGCACAGCTCCCTCAAAGCTAGGAATGGGATATGCACCTGGCAGCTGCTGAGACTACAGGAGAAAGCAAAGAGAGGAACTGTTATACCTCAAATTCTGCTTCTGGGCACGATGGAATAAATATACATTTGTCTCCGGGTGTTAAAGGCTTTCCTTTCTGCTGGAAACTCCCACTCTGTAGGATGAGAGGTGCTTCCCTGTGGCAACTCTGCAGAAGTAACAAAAAGTTCTGCGTACTCAAAAAGCTGTGCTCTCCTAGGTGAAGCGACTTTTTAATGTCACCCTCCGGATTGCCTCTGCTGCAACATGCATCAGATCGGGTCTGGCTGGTTATCAGCTGCTGACCGTGAAGGCAGGGTGAAGAGGGTTTGGTAGAGTCTCAGTCCGCTGCCTGTGGCATGTCTAGCCAGGAAAATAAGCCAGGAAGCATTTGAAGGAAAGTATTGAGTTTGGTACTTGCTGGGTGGTCCAATAAGTTTGAGATTTTTCCTGCACCTTATTTCTACTATAATCGAGGGGGATGGGGGGGTGTCCTTCAGTATAATAATTTTCTTCTCCAGTTTAAGAATTGTCATGAAGATTCTTACATCTTTTTTTCAGCCTCTGCCACTCTCTGCCCCAGACTTTCAGGAAGGGAAAAGCAAAGGAACTGCAGATGGGATGTTTTTGATGTGAGGATCTGATTTTTGAGTTTGCTTGGAATTCATAACCTGGAATGCTGATAAGATCTACCAAATTTCCCAGGCATCTGGGGAGAAAACAGCAGGTAGATGGAGGTATTTCTTTGTTCCTTTGTCCTACTTGGATAGCGTGTCTCATGTCTGTGTTGGCTGACTGATTATCTGGACCAGGGTTTGTATTGTTGAACTATCATACTGTATGATAAATTAAATGTTTCTTATGGCTCTTCAGCGAGGCAAGACATTTAATTGGTTTATTTAATGAATAAATAATAGCCATTTAAAATATGACCAGCCACTTGGCTGGCGTGGGTTGCCAGTCCTAACCAGCGTCCTTTCTTTCTCCACGGAGAAATGTGGGTATCTTCACCGGGCGTTTTCCAGCAGCACGTTCGGGCTCTGACAGAACTCCTCTCTCCTGCAGTTCTCGCTCCATTTTGTTGCTTCAGTGTCTCTGGGTTGATTGCAGCTGCAATCTTTTCTTTCTTTTTTTTTTTCCCATAGAAAAAAGTTACACGTAGCCGTTTCACCCATGTTATAAACCTCTTAAGAATACAAATCTGCTTGCTTGGAGATGTTTTTTGGCCTGAGTTGTGGTGAGAGGAGTTGAAGTTCACAGCAAATGCTTCTGGCTTGCTAACCTAACACCCTGTGGCACCCCTCCGATTTTTAAGACTTCAGTAAGATTAATTTGAAAGGGGAACATTTCATGAGCCTCTTTTAGCAAAACAAATCACTCATGTGACTCTTTTTTTTCCCTTTTTAAACAAGAGCCAGCTTTTTTTTTTTTCCTTTGAGAGTAAAGATATATTATAGCTGCACCCATCAACTGCCTCTGTTGATGTCCAACACAGGATGGGGTTAATAACATCTGCAGTATTATTCATCACTAGGTAATCTGTGAGCTTGTTTCCACTTCTTCTTGAGTCAGGAGGTCTGAAAAAAGCAAATGGTCACAGCCCAGCCAGGCTGTTTTGCAACATTGAATGTAAAGTGTACTGCACTAGTGTGTGATAAGGTGCCATTGCCGATTTATTTGTACTATGCAAAGTTAGATTCTGTGAAACAATATAAAAAGTGACATTTATGTTGCATGAAACAATAGGAATAATTCTGTTCAGGGGGGCAAGGGACCATTCTGATCACAGCCAGAACCTGCTGAGCTGTTTTCTGCGAGAAATACCCAACCAACACTGGGATCAGTCACTGCAGGGAGGGCTCTGGATTCTGCCCAAGCTGTGAGGAGGGTGGCAGATTCACCCCAGGGGCCTCAAAAGGAACAGAAGGTTTTTATACATGAGGTAATTTTGTGCCTCTACACTGACACTGATGTAGCTTCCATGGTGCAGCGACTGACTCCCTGAAGAACTGCAATGAGGTGCTTGCTCAGACGTCAGCCCTTGCTGGGGCCAGGACATGGCACTCTTGTTGTGGGGTCACAGCATTGCAACTGCTTCAGCATGTACCCAGGGTGTGTTTCCCTGGTCTGGACAAGTGCAGAGGGATCAGGATGAACTTGCAGCATTGGTGAAGCCCAGGGCAAAATTTGCTTTGACTTCAGTAAGGTAAGATGCTTGTCCGTAAGTTCCCAAAATTAAAATCAGAAATATCATTTAGAAGGAGTGAGGAGGCACCCTTGTACGAGTAAAGGGCTCTTCTCACAGCCAACTACCTCACCACCTTCATTAGTTTCTTCTCTTTAATGTAATTTCTTCTGATGAAGAAATAAAAAGATTTCTACCTCAGCAAACAGAGGAGTGAACTGTCAACCTGCACCCAAAAATGGGTTCCACAGGTACTGCTCATCACTCTGGAAAACGTTAACCACCATGGCTTACTCATTCTCTCCCACCACCCTTCTGCTCTCCTTACAGGTCACTTGTGTCTCCATAAGCTCCTCGCATAGCAGAACCTGTGTTAGACATGAGGTAGTAACACTAACACCTCCATCCAGCACCTCTTTCTTTACCTGCCTCAGTATCTGAAACATCTGAAAACAGGCATGGCATAAAGATAAACCAAAGATTCAGTGTTCACCCTGTGAAAAGAAAAAGTAACATTGACACACAAACTCTGGCACACTGCTGTTTTGTACAGGACATGAGAACAATTAGTTGTTTAACAAAATATGCTACAATTGCCAATACTCTTTTCTGGTCACAAACACAGCTGAACAAAACATTTGGGAAAATCAGTTAGCTGATTTTTTGTTTTATGTTTGGGTTTTGTTTGTTGGTTTCGGTTTATTTGGGGGGTTTTGGGGTGCATTTTTTTGGTTTGTTTGTGTTTGGTTTTTTTTTCCAAAAAATCAATAGCACAACTAAATCATATCAGGAAAAAATGCATTACGATTTTGCTATAGCAGTGAAAAGTTCATGTCAGGAGGCAAGATACACAGCACCAGCACAGTAAGAAAAACATCTTATCTTCCATCTTATCTTCCAACAAAACATCTTTTGTTGAATGGCTTGGGTCTACTTTTCACTCTGCATCTTCTGCAGATTTCCTCAGTTCAGTTTTACTGAGATGGTGCAAGAAGATTTCAGTCTTCCTTTGGAAAAGGAAATAAGTGAGATAGATATAACACAAAACAGATCTCTTGGGACTCAGGTAAATTGAAAATGTGAATCCAATTATTCCTTCTTAATCAACACAGATTATTTAACTTTGTGTAAGTAGGACACTCTGTGTTCCTGTTTAATCTCTCATCCCATCCCATCCCATTCCGTCCCCCACCATCCCACTCAAACACTATTTAGGGTGAAAAGGGAGCTGATACTTTGTAAGGCAAATCTGTGGGTAGACAATTTTCACCCACTTTTCTTCCCCAGCATAACAAAAGACAACAGACCCGAGGGCTGCAGTCGCACCCTTATGTTACTGCCCTTGTTCAGCATATTTGAGGACGTGTGAAGCTTGTTCGCTTTTCCTAACACCCTCTCAGTGCCAGCTGTCACTTTTCTACAGGTTTGGCAAAATTAAAGCCAGTAATGTCTTTACCTGGGGCTGATCCAAAGCCCAGGGATGCCTCTCCTGCCCACAGCTGGCTCCCAGCAGGCTTCTGGCCACCACGGGTCAGCTGGGCTCCCAGGAGCTGTGCCAGTGGCTTCAGGAGTGGCTGCTAGCTCTTGCATACAGGCTTTTCCTAAAAATATCTTTGCTCTGAGAGCTAGCATTCAGATATCTTCTTTACCAAAGGTGCTGCTGACCATAGTGATAACATAGACCTACCTCTTCTACAGTACTTTGCAATATTAGATTTTAAAGTAGTCAACCAAGGATACAAGCAAGGCCACAGCAGGCATGGGATGAGAAAGATGCATGGCAATAGCATGCTCTGAGATGATGCCAGGCAAAAGATGTCATGTCTGAGGCCACAAGCATCTCCTCTGGCATTGCTGCTGCTCAAGGAGAGGGACGGGCCAGCGTGAAAAGTGCGAGCACAGGGGGACATCCGCAGCCACTAAAAGTGAGAAGGCAGACATTAAAATGGGTCCAGATTTACAGCTCGAGAGATCAGCAATTACCCTTATTTTTAAAAAATAAAGCAGTGTAATCACTTTCCCAGGTTTTGTGAGCAACCCAAAAGCCTGGCCCAGGCCATAACTCCTGCCTCTCAATTCCGAAGACAGCATTCATTTTTCTGGGCAGCACCTATGACGCTGTGTCTTGTGTCCTGAACAGGAAAATTCTCTTTTATTCAAACATTATTGCTTATGAAGGGAAATTCAAAGAACAGCTCACAGAATGAGAAGATTCTGTAATTTAGTAGGACCTTCATTCAGACAGCTATTTTAGTGTAGTGAGGGCAAAGTGCAGTTTTAAGTTGTCCACCACATAATATAGGCTTGATCTTCACTGGTCTGTGCTGTAGGCTTTAAACTGCAATTAGATGAGAAATGTCTTCAGCTTACACTGTGCAATGCTCTGCTTCTGATAACAAGTCCTTGTAGGTACAAGTCGCAAATTATTGAGGCAAATTCTCTTTGGTGAAATCCCTTTGGCCAATGAAGCACTGGTAAAGTCAGCAACGATGATTTCTACTCCAGAAACCAAGACATGCAGAACCTGCTCTAAGCAGCCCTGGGAATTGTGACAGTCTTTCATTTTTCATCCCCAGGGTGAAGAGTTTCTTGCTATGAGAAAGCTCTGGTAGAGCTCACCAAAGAGACTTCATATTTACCAGTCTGAACACTGTCAGCAACCTCCACCTTCTCCTACTGCTTCAGGATCTGAAATCCTTGCAATGCAGGTCCCTAGTTACCATTTGCACACCAAAAAAGTCAAATGTTTATTTCTTATCTGAAGGACTCCCATGAAGGACAAAGGAGGACTGTGTTTCTTAATGCAATGAAACCACATTGCCATCTTCCTCAAGAAAGAAGGAGTCATGTGGTTTTTCCTGCCTTTTCTGTGTTATATAATCTACTATATATGTTTGCTGGGAGAAAAAAACAAGAGAGAGGAAGAGGTATACCAGGTGCTAGTAAATGAAGCATACAAATTCCCAGGACACTAGCTCTCCTTTTTTAATTATGTTGAGAAAAAAGTGCAGCTCTTATGAAAGGGGACGGGTTGATGATAGAGAAGAACAATACTATTACTTTTCCATGGGACTTTTATAGTACAAGAGGCAGGTGTACTCGAATTCATGAATTTTGCTTCATTATTTGTTCCTTTTTTTTCATTTGGGCCTTTCAGTGAAGTTAAGATCTGTGGCAAAGAGTAAGGGTTGTACCAATAAAAAGCCTTCTGTTTAAAAAGAACTAAAACTATGCCCCTATCTGTTACAAGGGAATACATCAGCATTAGCAAAGCCGTTCAGCATTCCCGCTGCTGATGTAAAAGATAAAATTTTTTTCCATAGGGCAATATAAATGTAGCCTAAGTTAGATATAATTAGTCATACTTTCCTGAAGAAATCGTTTGGGAAAAAAAACTCTCAAAAAACTCTAAAACACAAGAAGAAAAGTAGAAATATTGCTGAAGTCTAAGATGCCAGGAAATGTGTTTCAAAAAATCAGATGTTTTTATACTGCATAGTGTTCTTTGCAAAAAAGTAATCCCCACTGCTCATAAAAATGATGAAATGATACAGTTGCAGAGAGTTTGTACACACTCTTCCTGCCTACCCATGATTGCATATTTAACCTCAGCATTAAAAAATGTGAGAGAGTTAGAGGAATTTTTTCATTTTGTTGCTGTTCAGGCAAACATGTTGTTTCCAAGATATATTTATATTATAAAGGTTAGTTCCAAAGCGCTCAATGTCTACAGCAGGATTCAGATATTCAGAAGAGCAAACCACAGTTTCCACTACCTCAGTGGAAGGCAGTGGGTATTCAACTGTCCTGGAAACCTGGCCAGTCAATTTAAATACCTAATTTAGGTAACTGAGTCTTGCTGCTGAGTCCTTTTGCAGAGCTCTCTCTTATCAGGTCAAGCAAATTGAAAATAGAACTTGCATCTTGAATCCTCTCTGCAGTACTTTTTCCCCATTTCCAAAATAAAAGAGTAGAAAGAGAAAAATATGTCAGAAATGACAGCAATGTGAAAAATTAGGCCATGACTTCTATAGAGTGAACAGACTAGGAGTATCCATCTTAGAAAAGAGAAACCTAAAGGGATATATAATAGAGAAATAAAATGTCATGAACAATATGGAGAAGATGAATGGTGAATGATTATTCACTATTTTTCACAGTCCAAGGACTAGCAAGTATCGGATTAGATAAATTCATGGGAAAAAAATCTATCAAGAATTATTAAGTACAAAGGTGCAGCTTTTTATTTAAGACATCTTTAAACTGCAAACTGCTGAAAACTGTGAAATACACTGGGAAAAAGATCATTGTAAGCTTGTTCTGTTTTTCCTTAAGTCTCTGTGACTAACTACTGTCAGAGATGTGGTAGTGGCCTTCATGGACTTTTGGCTGGACCCAGTGCAGCAGTTCTAGTTCTTATAAATGGTTAGGCAATTCAAATAGCAGGGAACCAGACTCATGATGCAAGAGGTCACTTCATCTCTCTGCAGTTTACGGCTGAATAAATAGGCGATCAGTCAGTAGGAGCTGAGAGGTAAATTAACTTTTGTATTCAGCACTGGGAGAAAGATACTACAGCATCATATCCACTTCTGGTAACTGTAGTTTTAAGAGGGTGTCAAGAACTTGGAGAGCATACAAAAAAGAGCCACCAGAAAGACTGGGATTAGGCTTTGCCAGTAAGAATTTGTCTGTTTACTTACCAAAGAGAGAAACAGAAGAATTTATCAACACTTTGGAAAAAAAAAAAAAGAAAAAGAAAAAGAAAAAAGTCGGTCACTCAAGGGCTCTTTAATCTACTGAGAAAATAAAGAAGAACTGAAAATTAAATCCACAAAAACTCAGACTGGAAATAATGCAGACTGGGGGGAAGGGATGTGTTTTTTGGTTGTTTTTGTTTGGGTTGGGTTGGGTTGGGTTGGGTTTTTTCCCTCCCCAGATTTGAGAACATTAAACCATTAGAGAAAAATTACAAAAGAAGTGGTGGATTTTTCCATCTCTTAATACCTTCAAATAAAGACTGTTTTTCCAGTCAAGCATGTTATTGGATTTTATAGAGAGTTAACAGGTTAAAAACAGCACCACACACAATTATAATATATAGAAAGATAGCCTATATCTTCTAATGGTCCTGTCTAGTGTTGTCAAATTGGTGACTAAAAAGTCCCTCCTCCTGTGTGCATTCCCCTCAGTGCCTCCCTCCAGTCACATACATCCCACATCACTTATCCTGAACAGCAAACAAATACTTTTAAACTCCAGGTTCTGTTTGATGGATTTGTGTAATCTTCATAAATGGCTTTCCATATGTATCTACCCTTGCTGATTGTTTCTGGAAGTGATGAACTTTGCAGATTGCACATGGCTGAAATGAATATCCACCTCTATCAGTTAGGATACTTTCTTCAGATCACTGAGCTGTGCTATTAAAATCAGTTGATATTTTAGTTTGCTGTCATTCCTGTAAGTTTGAACAATATGCAGCAGAACCAACCTTGTTTCGTCTACAGGACCTGACAAGCTACTTGACTAGTTGTCTGTGTAGCTGCATCTCCTGCACTGGGGAAGCACAGACATATAGCTGCTTGTAATTCTGGTAGTTTCTTCAGGAAAATCAGTCACAGCACCAGAAGAAGTCAGAGTTCCTGTTTTGTTCTTGTTTGGTATTAATAATTAAACATAACATTCAGCAGTGTGGTCAAGCCAGGATGCAGCGCCACTGCCCTCTCTGTTACACAGACCTCAGTGTTACATGGAGTAAGGTTAATCATAAGATCATGGCAAAATCTCAAGGTCCTCTTCAAGGGACCTCAAAAAATCATATATTCTACTCTTCTACTCCATGTCAGAAATAAACTATACAAACTACATCATTCCTAGCAGATATTTGTCTGAAGACTCCAAGTTGAGGAGGCTCTGGAACCTTCTCACACTTATGCCTTTGCCATGGATATTTACTGGACTCCAGCAAAGGCCTTTCAAACTTGAATGGAATTGAAGCATCATATCACATCACTTTTAGGCTCTACTCAGGTTTATACCCCCCAGTGTGACATTCACATTTTTTCAGCAAGCATGTTCAGCTTCCAATTCATTGTAATTCTTTCCCCCCCGCCATAGATCTGCTGTCTAGTCAATTGTTCCCCACTGTGAACTTGTTTTTCCACCTAAGTGTAGAAAGTGGTACTTGTGCTTATTGTCTTCACATAGAATTATCCTAGTTTAGACCATTTCTCCAGTTACTCTATATTCTTTTGAATTTTACTCCTGCCTCCAGCATATGTATGGTCTTTCTAATTATGTCATCTACAAATGTAGTAACTCTCTTTTTATCCACCATCCAGCTTATTTACAATGGCACTGAACAGAACCTGGCCAGGACACAGTCCCCTGCAACCCCTCTTCTTCATTCTTCCCATGGGAGAGTGAAAAATTATGAGTCTCTTGGAAGATCTATCTCAACAACTTCCACATACTTATAAGACATACGTAAGTCTATGCTTTCTTAGCCCACTTGCTTGGTGCATAGCACAGTGTCAAAAGTCTTATTACAGTCAAGATCTATGTTTCTGCATCTACTATTACTACACAGTCCAGAAAGTTTTTTACCATTCTGTGGAGGGAAATTAGATTGTTCTGCTCCTGATGAATCTGTACTCTTTGTTACTCAACTCATCCTGCAAAACCATGTCTGCTTATCATTTCCAGTATTTCCTAGATATTTAAGTTAAACTGAATAATCTATCCTTTCCCTTCTTTTTTTAAAAATTAAGCATGACATTTTCTACCCTTCAGTATCTTGTCTGTCCTCCACTATTTCTTAGATATAACTGCTGCTGAGATTGCTGCAGCCAATTCTGTAAGTATTCTAGGTTGAAGTTCACTAAGGCTACTCAGACTGATATACCTGATTTGAGAACTCTCTAACTTGCTATTTGCTTATTCTAGGCTGAGATATTAATTCTTTGCAGTGATTTGAATTATAGCCATATCCTCACAATTGACCTGGTTTCTTCATTTGAAATGGAGAGATTTAACAGTTTGATCTTCTCGGGGTGGAAATACAACACTCTTTCTCTCCTTGGCCAAAGAAGTCACTCATTATTAAGGGGCATCAACTTCTCCAGCCTCCACCATGCAAAACATTGGTGCTTCCAACATGCCACTAGTGTGGCTTTCTGTCACCTACTTTGTGATTTTAACTCCCCAAGAGCATATTTGCAGCTGGATTTCCTTGTGCCTCTTAATCCATAGTAAAATACCTCATTATAACATAACATAACATAACATAACATAACATAACATAACATAACATAACATAACATAACATAACATAACATAACATAACATAACAAGTAAGCCTTCTTTTTTTATAAGCTTTTTACTTGCATTACAGATTTTGTGAGGTCACTTAGATGGAAGAGTTGAGTGAGGCTTAGGTCCCATTTATACAATTACTTATAAAAAGGACAACATCATCAATCCAAGAGGTGCAGGGAAAACCCCACCTCAGAACACTTTATTGCCTGGTGACTAAACTAGCAGGGTGGAAGACGTGGAAGGCTGAATACCTACTTTCTCTTCTCCACATCAATCAACCAAAAGGTAGAATTTTGATCTTCATATCTCACTTCTCAGATGAGCACTCCAAAGTACTTGGCTACTGCAAATACAGACAATATTTCTCCCCCTCAGTTTTAGCAAGAAAGGACTTCTCTGCTTTAGATATCTGAGGCCAGGAAAGAAGCCATGCTTTGGAGCCCATTTGGAAACAGCCATGTCTTTTTCACCCTTGACTGTATCTGGGCCAGGGACTGAGCACATATCTCTCCTTGATGCCTCTTACTGGCTGCTTTGGCTATCCTCCACTTCCCTGCCAGCAGATGGGCTAGTGTAAGCTACACTGTTTAGGTACCTAGATCTTTCAGTACAGGGTGGTAAGTGAAGCTATTGATTCAAGTACACAAAAAATCAACTAAAAGTCATTTGATTCTGATAAGCTAGATAATCCTAAAACAAGTCATGATCAGTCAGTCCCTTGCATGGATGAAGCAGAGAAACACACTGATGCTTCCAGATGGACTGACTGGGTTTGCCTACACATCTTCTGCAGGAAGAAAAGGTAAAATTTGTGAAGTGAAAGCCTCCATCAGACTTGATTTTAATGTGATTAGACCAGTGAATAATGACTTTTGAGAGAAAAAAAAATGCATTTTTAGGCCCAGACCCTTGCTGTTTCCTGGGAGAGCACTATCTTGCCTGAAAGCAATGGATCTTACCACCCTACCAGTAACTTCTTGGAAAGGGTCTCCAGCTCAGCAGCAACCTTTCCTTTTCTCCCATGAGGCTGAAATCTTGTGCCAGTATGATCTGAACTGATGACAAAAATAACTGCAGGGTTCATTCTATCTGCATGGAAAGCATAACTTGTGGGCCAAGAAGATCGCTGGGGTAAATGTATTGAAACAAGTGTAGCTAGTTCCACAAAGGACTGTAACCTTCTTTTTGTAGCACTATGGAGTTTCCTCTACAAGAGCCCAACACTTTCAAGGCTACAGCTCTGTAAAAATCTAATCTACCATTTTTTGCTTTTCATATCATGTTTACCTCAGAGTATTCATCTAAGAGAGAAACTCCCTCCATGCTAAATTCTCAAATTACTAGAAAAACAGATGACTTATGAAACTAGACATCTGCAGCTAGGTGTGTGGGTTAGATGTGATTTTTGCAGAACATGTTTTATTTAGTTAGGCCTTTTTGTTAAATTCTAGGAGGATCATTTTATTATTCTCTCTATTTATATGGGTTAATATAAGCATTAAGTAAAATTCTTATGAGCTTAGAGAAAAAGTATAATACCTTTCAGCACAGGGCTTGTGCCAGGGAAAATGGAAGATGAGGAATATATACGTATATGCATAGGATATGTAAAAAATAATAAAATAAGTAAAGAAAGTCCAACAGAAGAGATGAGTTTGTAGCATGAATACAAGTGAAGGAAATAAAGACTGAAACCAGCTGCCCCATGAATGAACTACAAATCCTTCATCTTCATGACAATATGAATTCAATGAACAAGTTCCTGCACAGCCATGCTTTGTGCAAGCAGCCCAGATCAGTGCGTGAGTTACACGGCTGGGGCATCCAACACGTCACTGTGGAAAGTGGGCTTGTATTGCTAAAGAACTGGGAAAAAAGACTTGCATTAATTTGTCCAGGCTGGACAATCCTGGGAATAGAGGGAAAGATCACAGATGCAAGACTAGGCATCAACTGTATGTTTTGTAGGAAGCTTTTCGGCCAGTTGGTAAAAGCCTGGCAATTAAAACCAAAGCTGTCAATAGGAAAACATAGACTTGAATCTTGAAACTATTATTTTATTTTAATTGTTTTTATTATTCCAATTCTTTCAACAGTTTTGTTTTGGAGTTTTCCTAAATAAAAATTTATTTCTGGATCCTAACAGCTTTTCACTTTGAAATGTGAATTTATACTAAAAGTAATGGTTTGACTCTGCTCAGAATGTATTTTGGGTTCTTCATATACAAAAATATTTGACTTTTCACTCTGATTTGAAATGGAAAAATAGCCTACAGTATCATATAATCAAGGAGAAGAAAAATCTTTCCTAGACAAATTTAGGAAATAATGATGCATTCAGTACTCTGCTCTGTGATTAATTTCCTATATGATCTCTTACAGTTAAAATAATACCTTGTAACTGAAAATATCTAAGGTAATTATGTGGAATATAAGTTTCCATCGTATGACAGATTTTGCGGGCAATCGTTCAAGCTATGTCTAAAATCCAGTTGTTTTACTCATAAGTAACAGAGCAAGTTACAAGGCAGTATCTCTGATCATGAAAGAAAGAAAAAGATGTTTAACTAATCGATTGTTCAGAAGTGCAGAAAACTGAAACATATTTTCAAGTAACAGGGAATCCTTGCTGAGTAAGTGACTGTAGCAGTTAATACTCTTTAACTCATTGGAAAGAATGAATCACATTTATCTAGACTTCTGCCATTGTCAGAAAATATAATTCTCTTTTCCGTGTCATTTAAAAAGAAGAATTAAAAGATCTTCTTCATTTTTCATAAGCCTTAATGTAACAATGCTGAGCAGAAGTCAAAAATATTTAGGCAGCTTTTATGGAATAAGTGTCATGGCCCTGTCTGCTAGGCTGAGACGTGCTCATAAGGACCTTGCTCCTGAACAGAGAGAAGCTTTATCCATGCACCCACCCATTTTATTGAATGATTTCCCTCTGCCAAATGAATTCCTACTCCAAAAACATTTCCTAAGTTCACATGATTGCCTTAAGGACTGGGCCCATTTTTGGGGGTGGGTACGACAGAGAAGCGTGTGCCTCGTGCTCTCACCACCTACTGTGATGAGGAATGGCAAGATGCAAAACGGGCCAGAGTTCAGCTGGCATAAACCAATAGCAGAAGTTTTGAAATCAGTGGATGTCTAGTGATTTATATCAGCTGTTCAAAAACTGAGGCAAAAGCCCTGCTTCCAGCTAGCTGAATTTTGGAGATGTTGTCTGGAGCCAGCTCTGCAACTCAGGTTTCTCTCTATTAACTTCACAGCATGAGGGGGGAAGTGAGATTAAATGCGTTAAATGCGAAGCTCATCCCAGTCCAACTCATTCGTAATTCTAAATGACATTCTCCTTTTCAGTCCCTCTTGCAGTGTTATACCAGCATTTTACAACAACTACAGGTGATGCGTATGATATAACAATAAGCATATTCTAGATTGCTTAAGAAAATTTGGGGCAGAGAAAGAAAAAGGTCTAAATAAGAAATCCAAAATCCGCAAAGACTGGTATTTGAAACACACAGGCCTGTTGGAAGAGCCTGTGCAAGTGGCTAAGCTTAGCCATATCATGCAATGTCTGGTTTCTACCCAGGCAACACTGTTGAGGTGAGAAGGTTTTAGGGTGCTCCCTGTCCCTGCCAGCTCTCCTGCACATGCATGGATAAACCCATGCCTGAGTGGTGACCACAGAGAGGCATCACTTTTTGTTTTCTGTAGTCACTGAGACCCACATTCAGGTCTGGCCAAGTCATGGGAGACTACAACCATAAGAAAGGGCAAGCACCTTTAAAATCCAGCTGACTTGGTGAACACAACAATACCAAGGGCAGAGAACCCTGGAATAGCGTTTAGAAAGCAGCTTTTGGATCCTGCTGTCATTATTGCTACATAACAGACATGGTATTGAATCTGGTGCCTTTGTCCCTGTAAAGATGGAGTTTGCAGTTGTATTTTGTCCCATGATTAAATTCAGCCTGGAAATGGCTCTAATAATTGTCCCCTTGACAAATTGACCTAGGTGGGAGGCACCAGAGTGGCTTATACTGCATTAAAGCCTATGAGTTGTTTATTTGTGTTTCTAACATTAAAATTATTTCAAACTCGATGTTAGCAGCTTCATGAAAGTACTAGAAATGACATTCCCACCTGCAAGAGTCAAGCTAAAACAGATGTTTTCAGAACAGTTTAAACTTGGACTTGGAATAGAGGCTACCTATCCAATTCTTGTGGCCTCTTCAGCAAAATCTGTCACACTGTAAGGAGAAGCCAAAATCCTTCCGTTCAGTGTTGTTAAGATATCCATAAAATAAAAAGTTCGTAAGTTCACCTCCACATAAGTGGAGCAGCAGGCTAATGAGATATTGCCATAGTGGCATGCAGCATCTTCCTTGTGAGAAGAGGTGGGCCCTGGTCCTCCATCAGGCAGTCAGAGATGTCTGGGGGAACTGCAGGAGGTCTCCAGGCCACCCCCAAACCATGAGGTAACACTGCCTATGTCATTCCTGACGGATGTCCATCTAACTTGCACCTACAGACTGCTGCGTGAACTGTCCACAGCTTCCCCAGGCAAGATACTCCAGGGTGTCTCCCACCAGTCCACTGGAAGCTTTTTCCTAAGAGCTAAGAAATTCATCAAACTGTGAGCGATCATTTAAAAATGTAGTTGCTTGGTCTTCAGGAGCCTTTTGGCCACAGTGCTGTCCTGTCTCATCTGGCAGGCAAGAAACCAGAGTGACGGATGAGAAATCCAGCTTCCGATGATTAACTGTTTGACCTTAGGAAAAGGGTTTGACCAGCCAAAACAGGCAAAAAGAAAGAAAAGTGCACTGGTCTGTTTTTTCAGACCCCAAAAATGAAAGTGAGAAGACACAGTGGATGAAGAACAGACATTTAAAATTAAACTATTTAATGAAGAGACTCTTCATCCCAGGAAAGGTATAGGGCAGAATATAACCAACCCCCAAACAGGGCTGAGGTTGGGAAAAAGTCATGACGATCTTTTCTTCCGTGACATTTCTTTCTATATCAAACTGAGTTGTCCATTAAAAAAAAAATCAGTGATAGTCCGTGGCAGAAACTACTCACATTCTTTGCATACAGGAAGATGAGTCCCCTGAGCATGGTTCTGGTAAAAACTTCATCCGTTGGCTGACACCTTTGTGTACCCTCTGTGA
Source organism: Nipponia nippon (assembly GCF_047370975.1). Lineage (NCBI taxonomy): Eukaryota > Metazoa > Chordata > Aves > Pelecaniformes > Threskiornithidae > Nipponia > Nipponia nippon. The sequence goes on along the minus strand of NW_028262358.1, from coordinate 67,533,923 downwards.
ATCAGGATTCACACTGATGCTTTTTCAAGGCAGGCAGGTGGGAAAGGACGCAAAGTATCATGGCCAACAGGCCATCTTCTGCTCTTTCATGAAACCAGCTTGTGATAAGAAGGCCTTCATTCATCAGATGTGTTCAGCGATGGCTTTTTCTGAACAAATTTGGCTTGTGGTCTGCTCACAAATTAATCGCATCTCCCATTGTGGGTCTTTGTTATTGTTTTTTGCACTTCTTGACTAACCTCCTACATCACTGCGCAGTATTAGTTTTTGTGTTGAAAACCTTTTTGTCCCTCTCACTGAAGCTTTGGACACCACAAGGCATTCAACCAGTTTGCTACAGCTTTGTCAGGTTTCAACACACAGCTACGTCACTGTAATTTACATGCCAAGAAGCTGAAAAACGGTCCTGTTGGAAAACAATTGGCCGATGTCTGCAAGGTGAAGCAGCCAGCCTTTTTTTGTCACACCATACTGCTGCCCAGCACATCCCGGGCTTGCACTTAATGGACACCAGACTCATCTTACACCAAAACACATCAGTGACTGTGAAAACCCTTCCTAAACATGTCAATGCCAAAGTTATTGCTTCATCACATCCTGGGTGAGTCCAATCAGCTGAGGGAGGCCTCCTTCTTCAGCCCCCCTGCTTTTGATGGATGGTCTCTACTAGCTCCTGCCCAACAGAGCAATTTGAGAGCTGTCTGTGCCCCCTGAAAGACCTGAGCCCTCTCTCCTGCCTCATGACCAGAGTCACTGTCAAAAATGTGCCTGGTAACAAGACATTTCCTGGCAGAAATCAGGTAAAAAGATAAAACTGGGTCCTTAGATGTGGTGCTAGCCCTGCCGTTGTGCGGGGTTTCTCCGGGAAGCTGGGGCCGCACCCCCCCAGCCACTCACAGCCCAGACACAAACTCCCATTGCCACCCACTGCGGCCACTTCCTACCACTCCACAGCAAACCACCAGCGTCTAAATGGCACACTCGGCGCCACATCTGTTAGCGTTTAGCCCAAGTGTTGGCTGCCCTTCCTAATAATTCATCTCGAATAGTCCAAAGCAACAAGTGGGCATTCGTTCTCCCGCTTTCGTTTTTTTCCTCATTGTGCCATTCAACAGTCTCCAAAGCTGCTAAAGCCACAAATGCTAGAGTGATTATTGGCCAATGTCAAACTTATTTTGGAGTGCTTGTCTTATATTGGGTAGACATTATTTACCTTTCTTATCTAAGCTTAATAGAGTTAAACAAATCAGTGCTTCCTGCCAGGAGGCTGCTAGAACATGATTGAATGAGCGGTGACGTTAGGAGAGTACATGTGCCTGAGCTCTGATGGCGCCTAACAGCTAACCTCCAGTGCCCGGTGTTGTGACATTATATTTCCAGGTTCACTGTCAGTTTAACACCATCTGATGTAGCAGAATAAAAAAATCAGAAATGCAAACACATTTTAATACACCTTCTTATGTTTTGGTGCTTGTAATTCATGAGTTGCTATAGAATACACAGAGAAGCCTCAAAAACTCGGAGGCTGAAAGTGGGAAAAAATCTTTTTTTTTTAACTCTCAGACATTTTAAAGTGAGTTTTTCTTAAAGTCAGCAAAAGTTTCAGCCAAGGACAAGTGCGTGGTAGATTAACACAAAAAAGGGAACAGTAATAATCAAAGTGGTATCTCTTTCATACTGTGAAGACAGCAGGAAAGTACAATAGAGAGTTTCACAACAGAAGCTTTAAACCTCAGTTTACCCCTCCAAAAATCTGTTCCCAAAGAGAGTGGGTTGGAAACAAGGCCAGAGATCAAAACTGTATTGACAGAAGGCTCACCTTATCTGCCTGGGCACAGCACGTTCATCATCGTGCTATCTGAAATCCTCGTATTTCAACTGATTTAATTCTTATGCCCTCCCACAAAGGCTGGGATGGCCCCTCGCCTTAAGAGACATGTATTGCCTTCTGCCGAGGACCTTTGGCTTTAAAGAAATGAATAGGGATTAACCCAAGCAGCAGTCAAAACAGGGGCTAAAGTGCAAAAGAATAGCAGCAGTCTTTAGAGACCGGTCTCAGTGTCCACCCAGCGTTGTTGCCTGTGTGGTGTTTTCCAGGTCTCACTGGAGCCGGCTACCACCCGCTTGCCCACGCCTCAGCACCTTAACGGCCCGATGTTCAGCAGTGCCTGAAGACGAAATCTCCCTCGCCCTCCCACCGAGCGAGCACGACAGGCGGCTGTGCAGGGGCCAGCAGCTTCCTGAACCACAGCAGCTGTGGAGCGAGTGCTGGCTCCAGAGCAGGCAGCTTGGCTCACCTTTCCCGGCCCGAAGCATCCCTCTCTGTGGTAGGTAGCTGCCTGGCTGGCCAGGAGAAGGAAGCTCACTCAGAGCCCTCTCTCCCCGTCTGAGCTGGGGTGATAGACTCAAGCAGTGGCTGTGCTGTCCCTTGCAGGCAGGCTGCCCGCCTTTGCTCCCCGGCAGTGCAAAGAGGAGTGGAGTGCTCCACAGGCCAGCAAGGTGGGCAGCCACGGCCGGTGGGGGCTGGCGAGCACTCTTGCCTGCTGCTGCCCCTCTGCTGATTTTCTGCTGGTGCATTACCCCGCACCTCTGGAGGTCTTGATGGTGCCTTGCTGGTGAAAAAGACTTTCTCAGGCTCCCTCTTTGGTTAGCAGTGTCCCAGCTTTCCCAAGTCTTACAGCCATCAGGGAGCCATCTAGCAAAGCAGAGATCGGAGGCATCCTTGCACCACGCGTATGGTCCATGCATCTCTGTAGCAGCCTGCCTAGAGGTGTCACAGGCTCCACATCATGGCCCTGCACCAGGGGTGAAGGAAGGGATGATATATTTGTCTCTGCACCTACAGGAAGAACAGACAGGCTTTTTATGGGTAAAATAAACTTTGGTCATGAAGACCACTATAGTAAGTGCAAACTTAGAAACACCTTCCTTGAAAGACTATCATTCTTTTTTTTTGATCAGTACTGAGCCTAGTATCTTTGGTGATGTTTTTATTTATTACATGATAATCTGGCAGGGAACTGGTAGGCCACTTGCAAAAATGATTAATCAGAAATACCAATCTTGTTCTGATTTGCAGCATAACAGAAAACAGCAGCTCGGTCCTGTGCTACTCCCCAGTGAGTTACATCAGTATGTGCCAATGATGGAAAACATGGCCTGCCTGTAAAGCTACAATTAGGGGCAGTTTCCATGGACATAATCAGTTGAATGTAGAAAGAAAAAAAAAAAAAGAAAAAGAAGAAGAAAGAAAGAAAAGAAAGGGAACAATATAGAGTAACCATTCTAAAATAACTGAGGACTTTGTATTCCAGAACATGTATGACTTTAAGATATATGTTTCTACTGGCAATTTTTGTACCTTTTTTTTCAGTGCTTTGTGAGACTATCCAAGTTGAAAAGTTCACATTTATACAGGAATAAAAGAAAAATCTGAAGAAGCCTGGAGTTTATAAATAAAAGGCATGATACATTAATATGCAGTTTCCAATTTACTTCGCCATCTTCTACTTTAGATAACTGGAGTTATACTCAAAGGAAGTACTATCAAATAAATACAGGAATAAACAGCTGAGGCAGGCAGAGTATTTACAAAGATCCAAAAGCCGCTAGCACTACATCAAGAGAGGGAACATTTTGACAACTTTATACATGCCAATAATCACAAGTTGCCTTTTTTAACATTCAGACTGCTAAAACTGCTTTATGCTGTTTCTTACCCACTAGAGCAAAAAGAAATAAAATTTCACAATAATGACAAAAGTTTTGATTCCTAATTTTAGGCATCCCCAGATTTGAAAACTTTGCCGTTCTTCTGTCAACAATTCTTGCTATATCAGGATTTTTCCCTCCTAGGTTTTATATCCAGGCTTGAGAGGTGCTGAGCCACCTCATGCAGACCTTAAGTACTATCACTCTTCTACAGGCAGTAATGTGGAAGTTGATGTTTAAACATGGCAAAAGATATTTCAATTGTCAGTGTTAGGGGTATTTGGAGTCACACACTGCACTAGCAGTGTTGTTTCTTAGCCTTCTGTTCTTCACTACATGTTCTAGCAAAAGTAAAGTGAGAATGTGTTTCAATAACCTCTTTTCTTTGCTAAGTCTGTGTAGGTTTTGCCTGTGAGAGCGCTGTGTTGGTCTTGATATTTTTCTTTTCAAACACTGAAATCCTCTGGGATACTTCCCACTCTTTGTGTTACAGAGTTAGACTGGCATGTGTCTCCAGTTAGGCAGCTGTAGGTTTCTAACCCATTATAACTAGCACATCTTATGTGTAATAGTTCCTGGGAAGGAAACATGCCATATAAAAACCCTTAATGATTTAACTGTACCCTGTGTAATACTATATTACTCTGTGTTAGGGTACAGCAGTACAGAGCCATGTTTTTACAGGTTGTTATTCTGTCCCCTGGCTCTCTTTATTCAGGCAACTTTTACTGTGTATGAAGAGACAAACTCTGCAAATAGGGCATACACAACAAAAAAACCCACAAGACAATTATGTATTGCATAGCGCACACAACAGATAGCTAGGATGTAAGGAGCTAAGCGTTAGCATTAGGTAGTAGGCTAAGCATTAGCATGCTCACCACCTCCAAAAAGACACCCAGTAGGACATTGCTGGCCAAGCAGGCATCTGTCAGGTGGAAAGCATCAGCCTTTGCTGCTGCTCCTGGGAGCAGGCCGGTCCTCGGTGCCACTGAGTTGCCGGCTCACTGTCTTCTACTGCAAGATTTTATAACTTTTCCTGTCAGCGATTTTCTCCTTGAATCCTTCAGTTGTTACCTTGTCCCCCTGTCCCAATGATCTTACTTCTGCCTCCAATTTTACCTTTTAATTTGGCCGATTCTAGTCTACGTACATTCTCACAGCTCTTTCTCATAACAACATTTTCACTAAAGTTTGAGCTAAGGTTGCACAGCTGGGCTGTATCAAAACTAAGCCTGGGATCACAGGCAGCTGAACTCCTAGAAGGAGAATCACAAGTTGGGGGAGGAGGGAGGAAAAGTCCTGTTTTGATGGGATAGTGCCATACAACTTTCCAAGGTTTTTGAGGGGAACTGTGGTTCTAAGCTGGAGATGACAGTGCTTGCTAAGCTTTGCCAAGCCAAATATCTAGGAGATGGGTCTCTGAACTCAAATCAGATAAAATTTTCCAGACACCTACAGTCAGCTATTTCTCTTTCTGAAAGTAGAATGAATAGATGTTCGCAAATGGTTACTGTGCCACCAACCCACAAACCCAGAAATCCAGGAAAGACAATGCTACAGAATTTTAAATTGTAATAGATATGCAACCTCTCTTCTGCTCCAGCTGAGGAAGAAGCCAGAACAGGTCAGTAGCTAGATAACTCTGCAGGACCTGCAGAACTCCATATTCAGTTCCTGTCTCTTCCACAGACCTTCCTGTGTAATTTAAGACAAGATGTGTAAGTTCCAAACTTGGACACTAAAATGCCTTGAAGATAGGTATATGATCCCAGTAATAGCAGGTTATGCATATAAGACTCCAAACTAGTTCCTAAAAGGTGTAAAGTCTGGGGAAAAAAAAAAAAAAAAAAAGATCCAGAAAGTTTAAATGCTGTTTAAAGTCAAGTCCAGGCACCTGCACTTCTCCAAAGCCTTGCTGTCCACATCAGTGCTGGATGCCTCTGTTTTTCCCTGAAAATGAGTCACTACTACCAATCTTCCTCTTATAAAGAAACAAGCGAGGAGACTTTTTGCGTATGAGTCTACTGGTTGGAGTACTCACCCATAAAGGGGAAACCTGGACTCTAGCCTCTCCAGAGCTTTCTGAGATTGAACCCATGGAGTTTATGTCCCATTTTTAAGGCAGTACTGCTCTATTGCTACAGCTGAGCCACTGTGACGAGTAAGAGTGTAGAAGTCATGGTCCAGAGAGACAAGTCTGGCTGTGTTGCATAGTGGAAAAACCATGCAGCTGGAGGCGCAAATTCAATCCTGGTCGTTGTGGTCTGGACTTCTGATGCATTTTTCAGTAGATAATCATTTGCTAAAATACAGGAATAGTCCAGAGAGCAGGGACTGTTATGCAGACTAATGCATAACACGAAACATGAGTGCCACTACTGCTGGCCATAATTTAAACAAAAAGAGTGAGACAACCACTTATTGCTAAATGAGGTGATTGTGATACCTTGGTTTAAAAAGAAGACTTGGGTTATTAAATTCAGTCCCACATAGGCTGAAGATAAGTGCCTAGCCTGCTGAATAGGGGACATGTCAGCATTTCCGAATGAATAGCGTAGGCATGTCCCCACTCAGTTAGAGGCTGGTTGTGAATCCCAGCTGAAGCTCTAACTCCCCCATTTGCCATGTGAGGAAGTGTCCAACTCCTTTCCAGATACAGCCCAAAACATTTGTTAACTATTATTTTTTGAGGATGATATCACTTCAAGAATTAGCTGTGACTTTATTGTCATGGCATATCGTCTGACTTGCACTCCTTCTCTGCAAGTTACAGCAGGCTCACCAACGGCCTTTAAATGCGTGCATTAGAAAGCTATTTAGGAGCCTAACTCTCGTTAATTTGAGTGAGAGCTGTGCTCCTCAGTGACCTTTAGATGAGTAGCTACTTCAAGGATCTGGACACAGACAGCAAGTTAGGTGTGGTGATGTCATGCCTAAATCCCCTTGTAGAGCTAGCCTTAAATTTATAAAGAGAGTGAGTGGAAGGAATTTAGGCCAGGCTATAGACCAAAGCAGACTTAACAATGTCACTGATAACATGTGAAGTGATTTCACCTCAGCACTAATATTTTTAACATTAGTTAACATGTCAGAATTTTGAGAACATAATTTTTTTTATTTTCCTGAACAATACGGGAATCTTACTGTAGTGTTACATGCCATAGAAGGGCAATAAAGTATATGCAAGGTGTGGTTTTTATTCTACCTGTTTTTCCTAGACTGCATAGAGTCTCTGCTGAGAATACCCAAATTTAAAATATTGTACTATGCTTTATGACTGTTGTTCTACACTTTATGACTGTTATTCTAAATCACATGCAATTAAAGCAGCCACAAATATTAGTCCAGTCAGAGCACTTTCCTTCACAGCCAGCCTGGGGGTTTCTGCACAGCCTTGCACTCTGAAGATGGGGCTGAAGAGCAAGCAATTGCCACTGAAGTAGTCTGAAAAGGCACCTTGGTGTCTTTTCCCTCCCCCCAAATAAAAAGAAAATACTGGTCTTCATGTGAGAATGTTTGTATTTAAATGTTTCCTCCTCTTGTGCACTCTTTATTAATCACAAGAGAGGAGAAAGGGAGACAGACAGATGTAAAAAAAGCCTGTGAAACTCAGTGGAACAAGTGGGATAATTTCCAATTTCTTTACTAGGTGTTAGGTCAGACCCAAAGGACCCACCGGCTGTGATCCAGTCTGCCTGCAACAAAGTCGTAGCAAGGTTTCAGGCAGTTAGTCAAGCACTGCTGCCTGCCCAATGGAGGGAAAACATCTCCAAGGGTCTCTAGGGGCAGACCCTGCCTGCTTGCCCCGACACCCAAACTGAGTACCTGGTCTTCTTCTGGGGGGTCTCCAAGATGCTGCCTCCTCCCTCATTAGCAGAGTCAGCTGATTTCGTTTCCACTGTCACCTCACTACACACCGGATTAGATGCCAAAGCAAGGTGAGCTGCCCCTCGCCGTGAGTAACTTGCATTAAAATTGCTCTTCCCAGTATTACAGGGGCTCTGTGTCACCACTGTCAGATTGGATTCCCATGCACAGACTGTGCAGGGACTGACACCACAATCTTGTGGAGTTACAGATGTGAACTTGTAGCCACCATCATACCAGTGCCGGTTCAAACTGGCACTTATAATTTTAATGTAAAAATATGTAAACGATGAAGCATTAAAGATCTTGCGAGGACACAAGGGTGAAGGACCAGTGCACATAACTCTCTCAAACTGCTCACCAGCTGATGCTGTGCTAATTTCCACAACAATTGCTACATTTCACTTAAACAAAAAAGTGCTCCAGGTTTTCTTACATTTGTACAAGTTCTTACATTACCCTTACAGACACCGCTTGTTTCCTGACATTTAGTGGGAGAACATCTCCAAAGGAGCAGATGAAGTACATGTTGCAGTTAGGATGCTGGTCCTCTCATGAGAAAAATATAGGCTACATCTATACTGGCAAATTAAGTAAGGCCAGTAAATGATCCTGGGCACTGCAGTTTTATTGTCTGTACTCTTAGAAGTGTTAGACTAGTCCCTGGCCCTGTTTTACTGGGACAGCCTAGCACTGCTGCAGACAATACTCACACACAGTTCAAGGGTTAGCACAAGCTGTTGCAGGGGAAAACTGCTGAGTTCACAGAGTTTAAGTCAAATCAGGATTGCAGTGGTTTGTTGTTTATGGTAGTGATTAACCACCAATCAGTGAACTGCACATTCAGGATCAATATCAGTAATATAACAGATAAATCACAGTGCTCGACATTTCTAAAATGTTAATAAACACCTACAAACCTCTCAACACCCTTCCAGACCTAATCCCAAGAAGCTTTAAACTCACGTGCACACGCAAACACACGCATACTCGGCCATGGGGAATCTCCAGCTGTCCACCTGGTCCTCCCTGCAGCCTGCTGATGCCCCAGCAGGTCGGGGCGCACAGCCGGGGTGGGCTCCCACGCTTTCTGCCCACTCGCCAGGTGCCGGCTGCTGCACAAGGAGCCAGCTCTGCCTGGCCTGCCCCAGGTTGGGGTGCTGCAGGGTGCCCCTGGAGGTGGCACACCAAGTTTTGACTACTGCTATTTCCACGTCAAGATCTCCACCCTTCTTACAAATTGAGATCCTGCTTTTATATTTCCTTTCAAGCTGATTCCTTTTTTGTTTCAAAAGTCTCTTTGTAATTCCTTGGTGTAGTGTTTACTCTGGTTTATGGCCATCTTCCTCTTTAACACAATGAGTTTTGGGGCAGTTTTGTGTATTCAATCCACACATGCTGTTTACAGCCACATGTTTATCTTAGCAGGTGGGGTTATCCAGGCCCTTTTCCAAGGGTGGGCTGTGCAAGCACCCCCACAGTGGGCCAAGGATCATTTCAAATGGACAGTTTGGGATGCAGCCATCCTGTTCTGGAGGGCAAGAGCAGTTAATGATGTGGACACAGACTCCCACATGTGGGTTGGGCTCAGTGCCAGAGAACTATCCCGAGCACCTTTAATTTACCAAAACAGACGGAGCTGAAGATGACTCTCATGGGAAATGCGCAAGCAAACTTTGAGCTACATGCAAGATGCAGATTCAAGGTCTTGATCTGGGAGATAACCCTCCTCCAACGCTCAGTGGTTTATAGCTGGGATTTTTGTTCTCTCCAGCATACCAATAAAAAAAGGCCATAAATTTCAGAGCTTGATTCTCAGTTTAGATTCGGATGCTTTGTATGCTCAAATGGGGCACAGAGCCAATGGTTTGGTTCAACACCATCTCTAAAACATTGTATTAGCTTTATGTCACATGGAATAAAAGGTAAACGTCTTTTGATCTTGGTCTGCGGCCAGGTCATTAGACATTCCCTCCCCAGCCTCTTGGGCCTGCACAGGGTCTCACTGACTGTGGAGCCAATTACAAGATCTGGTTGCTTGTTCCAACCTATTAAGTTTCTTTCTAAACCCATTCCTAAAGTGATAAGATACAGACGCTGAAACTGGGAGGAGCATTTTTTCTCAGTGTGTCTGTGTCCATTACAGTCACTTCTCTGAAAAACATCATAGGACAACTGATCTCGGGGTGGAGAAGCAGGTACTGTCAAATTTCTATAGAAACCTCAAGTTTTTTACGGTCTGTTTTCTCAACATTGAAGACATCACAACAGTGCAGGATGAAACTAAGTCTGAGATGCTGTTTGTGGTGCTGGCGCTGTCCCCGTCAGAGTTTTTCCCTTCAGGTGCCTCAGGAATTTGTCTCTTTTTTTACGTTTTGGTGTATCATGTGAATAAAACCTTCTTGAATTGAGCTTGCACAAGGTGGAGCACAGCCTCCTAAGGACTTTATTATAATCTCAGGAAAATCCCAGGACATTACAGGTTGACCCATGTAAACAAACAGGGGGAATGCCAGTATCTAAGGTGGAAAACACTTCCCTTCCTAAATGAGCTGTGACGACCAATCTGAAGAAAAACTTGTGGTGCTCAGGAACTACATTACAACAAATTACAGAAATAACCGTGAATATATCTAGTCTTTCATTCCTCATTCCTTCACATTCCTTGAGTGAATAAAAGCCACTCAGAGTAAAAGACTGTTTTGAAGTCCACATTAGAATTAGAAAGAAAACCCCAATATAGTAACTTGGGTGTCAAGTTTTGGAAGGAAAGAAAAGCTGATAAGGCACACTGTGGAGCAAGAGAAAGAGCAAGACAGGACTGTGGGGAGCCATGGGTTGGAGAAAGTACCTGGACTAGAGGGAGCAGTCCAGGGCAACTGAAGGGAGTAGTTGGGTAGGAGAATGAGTTTTGAGCTAAAGACTTCATATTTTATTCATGCACTGAGGCTGAATCAGAGGAACTTGGGGGCTTGGAGGTGTACACGTGAAAAGATGGTATTCTAGGAGCTGAGATTTTGAGCGGAGATCACATTGGTGGCCACCTGGCACATTTCACAAACAGTATCTTTTAAGGAAAAAAAAAAAGAAAAAGAAAAATCCTACTGTGTGGAGATAAAAGGCCCAACGAGGAGTTAAATGCAGTAGCATCCGTTCTCTGTTTGTGCATGCAACTTGCCAGTAGTTGCAACAGTACATTCTCTGGAAAGTAAGAAAAAAAAGAAAAATCCCTGCAGTGTTTTTTCTCATAATGTGCAGAGCATGATGTCAGCCTGGCAGAGGAATTTAAAAATAAACAATAACACACATTTTTACCAAACAGAAAAAAATATCACTTGCAAAGGCAATAAACTAGCGGGTGTAATATGTTCTGTCTCTGACTTTCTTCATGACTGAAGAGGAAGTAGGTAAGTGGTAGCAAAGCAGACACTTTCTGCAGGACTCTGTGGTACATTTATTTCGACTGCTCTTTGCACTGGCCTGATCTCTTTTCCCAGCCCTGGAGCCAGGCAGCCCTCATAAAGGTGTTTCCGTGAGGATGGGTAAAATCCTACAGAGAGAACAGCACAGCTGCTTTTCCCCCACTGCCTCATACATTATACTTCCCCTCAGTGACAGAATACACTACTTTATGTTGTATTTCAACCAACAGCAATTTTTGTTTATGTGGAAGGACACAGCTGAATTCTTTCAACTCATAGAATTACAACTTTTCAAAGCAATCTAGTTGGAAAATGTTCACAAAGCTGAAGCCTTGACGAAATCTTGCTCTTTATTTGGTGCCTTGTTTGGAGTAGTATTGGCTTCAATAAAATGTTCATGGAAGATAATTTTTTCTCATAGAGGTTTGAAGGAGAAGCTTTGGATCTTAAATACCTGACTTAAATTTAGATATTTGTTTAGCAGATGTCTCCATCTGAATTATTTACGTGCTTTCACAGACCGAGAAAGACATAATGAAATTAAAGTGGTGAACTTCTCTCTACCTGGTGGAGAATGAGGTCTTATCTGAGGAAGATTTCAGAATCTAGTCGTTTTTGTGCATGAACTAGTTTAAGAAAGGCCTTGAAACAAATCCAGGTTTCAGATATGTAACCACATATTGAAAATTAACATTGGAGTCGCAGTGTCAGCTCATTTTTGAAAAGTGGATATGGACCCTAAGGCAAACATCCTAACATAGAGACCTAATTATGGCAAGTGAATTGCATCCCAGAAACACCTATGTTACCCTCTGCCTAAAACCACTTCTGATTATAAAAGGATCCACTAGATCACAGAAAGACATCTACCTTGTAGGTGTCTAAAGCAGATTAAGTAAATCCCAGTCTCTCTCTCTACCCCTCACTACTTGTTTTTCAGTGTTTTAGGCACCAGGATGGAAGACATCGTTTCCCCCTGTGCTGAGATGGATTTCACCTGAAAAATCTACTCTGAATTGGGCACTGGAAAGTCTTGAGTCTGATTTTGCACATCAAAGACAAATAGATAAATAAACCTTTCTGCCCTGAAAGCAGATACTCACTTTCCAGAAGATTTGGTTTTCATTGCAGTATAAGAGGAAAATATCTTCAGAAACCTCCAAAGGAGTGGCCATCATACTCTGGCCACCCCTTTTGTTCACTACTTTTCACAAAGCTGGTTGCTATTTAATTCTTCTAATCTTTTTTCTTAACGAATTTCATTAATTCTTTAATCCTTGCTGTGAGAATATTTAAGAAGATTTTTACTTCTTTAAACCGAAATCATATATGATTTGCTTATCTTAGACCTGCTAAAGTGGAGAACTATAAGGATCAGAATATTCCTTCCACAAATCATGTTTTTTTCTTCTTTCTTTGTTTTCTTTTCCTCCAGCATTTCTGGATAAGGCTCCTGAGACATCTGTCTGAGCTATGGTATGGATTTGAGAAGATGAATGTCAGGCTGAAGCACTGTCTGAAACTAAGTGCCACAGGACAGACCATATATAATGGAAGAAAACACTGCATCATAGAAAGAGGCTGATTCATTTCCCTCCTTCAAGGCAGCTGATCACCAGGCAAGCCATGAATTCCAGATTGTCAACTTCATAACAAAAGAACAGAAGTAAATTTTTAACTGAGAGGAGATCTCAGATGGTTCCAAATTTCACTGCTGCCTTGGCTGGCTGCTCATCACTGCCAAATGCTAAATACTCTGAATGCCAGCCATCACCATCAGTGAAAATGTCAGTGTAGTTCATTGCTTCCACCGATGCACATCTCCTTGGGATTACAGAGCATCCTTTATGGATCAACATTTAATCTCAATGGCTTTCTGCCATGCCAACTGCACTGAAATACTCCTAGATCTCTGGCTAGTTTTGTCTCTCTGTATTTGGACAAGTGACGTTAGTAGAGCTCTTAACAGTGAATGACATGATGGTAAAAAAGAAAATAAAACAATATCCCCAAATGACTTTCAGGACTGGTGAAAAACGAAACTTTTTATCACTTTCATATTTTCTGTTACATCTGCTTCCTGCAGAGAAAAGCATCAATGCCAATAGCAAGTATGCTAATTACTATCTAGGCCATAGCTTCAAGTCTTTAAGTAATGTTGAATAATTCTTTGGTTCAGTCAGGAAATTTGCTAAGACACATTTCTCCAAACTGCTGCCAAAGGCAATGTCTGTTTCTAATACTTGAAAAATAAACCAGATTTGCACTTTCAAGTGACCACATTTTTACAGCTCCTTTTGGACTCCTATGCAGCATTTGACTTTATCCCACTTCAAGCTTTCTCCTTCCAGCCATCATGCTTAACTCATCTACACTCCAGGGCACTGAAGATTACAGTTCTGGGAGCAAATTGCTATACTGTTTTATGCACTTTGATTAAATGTAGCAGGAGGCAGGAGCAGAAGTGTGGTGATGGTGGAGCCATTCACTTTCAATGGCTGTGAGCAAAATCTGAGAAAAGGGTAATATATGAAAGATAAAAACAGAAGGTGCGGAAGAATTTCTCTAACATACAGAAGAAAATACAGAGAACTTCATGCTTCCTATTGCAACTACATGCGTGATTAAAATGAGACACTATCACTTTGGGACTGAACACACTCATTTCAGTCTGAAGTGAGGATCACAGCAGAATGATGACATCTAACAAAATTACTTTTCTTTACCATCCTCGACAGCTGTAACCAGTCAGTTAAAATCAGTAGATTACACTGATGTCTGCATGTTCTTTTCTCTTCTCTCAATTTTGGTGGCAGTCTTTGTTGCAGTCCTAAGCTAGTCACATCAGCTGCTGATGCTACAAAAATGGAGATAAATTCCCCTTTATTTTAAAGTTCAGAATGTCAGAAGAAAAGATAGGTTGCACTGAAATACCTCCTTAACATGTAAAATACTGCTTGAGGTTTGCTCAAGCAAGAAAGACCAGAGTGACATGTTTCCTCAGGAGAGAAGAGCTATACTTATCAAAGGCCACAAGCCACTTTTTGGTCTCTCTGGACTGTTTTGGTGCTCACTTTTCTGACAGCTTTTCTGTTTTCAGAAGTCATATCTGCTGAAATTTGTGAAATGAAAACAATGTTTAAGGAACACCTTAACAGCATATACATTCAATTTAAAAACTGAGTCAGGAAATCCCACTTATATATATCCCATTCAAACTGGTATTTCAGAATTTTTCTTGGATGTGGCTAGTCCTTTCAAGTCTAAACCAGGTACAGGTTGCCTTTATACTAACAATTTCTTCAAAATTGTTCTGTTACTCCCACCAAGGACTCTCTGGAGGTACTAATGGTGAATGCAGGGACATAAGAACCTAAGAATGGCCATACTGAGTCAAGGCAAAAGTTCATCTAAACCAGCGTCCTGTCACAAAGAGTGATGGTGGAACATAATAGACCAAGGCTCTAGAAATACTTCTCCAGGGTATTCTCATGGCCTTCAGTAATTTGTGGCTTAGGGACTTCCTGAGCCAGAAGTGATGTTTTTGCTTTTCAAGACACTGGCGCATTGTAGAACTTCTCGTCCATAGCTTTGTCCCTGGCCCCAGGTAAACCGTTACCATCCATAATATCCTGCAGCAAGGAATGCTCACCTGTGGCTCCTGGGAGGGAGCACCCCTTATTATTTGCTTCAAATCTTCCAGTTAGGGCCACTGGCACAGAAATGTCATGAGCAAGAAACATAAAACACAGTGTGATGGCTTAAAATGCCATTGCCAGTTATTGGCCTGTCATAAGCTGCTTCTGCAGCGTGGTTGGGAGTGTTAGTTTCTTTAGGTCACTTGTTATAGTTGCGGCTGCCTGCACATTCAGCCTCTGGAGACTGTAGCAAGACAGCAGTGTACAGACTGTAAATGTAAATTCCTCCTGTGAACTGCAATTATCTTGACAACAGTGTTTTATAGCATTTTATTTCCAAATCTTCAGAGCTCAGAAAATAAAGAAAAGTCAATACTACCATCTTGTTTCTTGTTCCTAACAGACTCTTTGATGGTCTCATGTGAATCTAGAAGGCAGAAAACCCATTTTAACAAGAGCCTTCGCCACCTCAAATCTGAATGTCGTTCTGCTGGACATAGTCAATACATTCAGTTTTTACGTGTTTCCTGATTTGAAAAGTCAAATCTCAATGAAATATCCTATTAGTGACAAAAAAATATTAAAATGCCAGGGAACAGCTTGATAGCTTGACAACCCAGCTTGACATTCCCACTTGCTCTGATACTTGTGAATCACAAGGGAAGTGTCTATACCTATGGGCTGCCCAAGAAAGCAAAGGCAATTGACTGTCATCTCAAAGAAGGAGCTTGAAAGATTATAGGGCATTGCCCAGCGCTGAAAGCTGGGGGCACTATGTGCAGCTAAGAAAGGACTTGTTTCCTTCAATGACAAGGTTTATCTGTTGTTGACATTGTGACAATATCCTCGGCGGTATGGCCTTCAAGTGCCTTCCTATTCTACTGTGGTCTTCTTACAGTTGCAATTTGCCTACTTCTCCATTTTTATCTCTGACCTCCATAAATGTAACTTACTAGTGAGAATTTGGTTTGACCAAATAATTTTAAATGCCAAAGCCACATTACTTGTAAACTCACCAGGTTGGTCCTATTTTGACAAAGGATTGTGCTTTCTGCTTCTATAATTTTTATCATTAGCATATTTTGAGGGCCAAAAATGGTAACATGGAAGAAAAACGAGCGAAATCTGTCTTGGAAAGACATTTAATACAAAAAGTTTTATTTCACCTGAAAAAACAACAATATGCAGATACAAATCTCTCTGCATTCAAGAGGAGTTGCATAGCTATACCTGAAGACACAACAAGACCTCCTATTTATTTGAGATGTTGCCAAGAAGAGCTGCAGGGATGAGGTTTGAGATCAACTGGGAAGTTTACCACTTCTAAAATGACAGAATAGTAAGTTTAGAAAACAGTACTTTTCAAAATGTTTATTTTTAAAAAAATATTAATTTTTAAAAGTACTGTTCACTGGGTTAATTTGCAAATGTGATTGCCTGAAGATATGCAGAGCTTAAAAGCCAGCTCAGCTGCTCAGCTAATGGCAATTAGATTTTCAATCCTTTACAAATTCTATTAATTCAAAATATACACATACATGATTTAAAGAAAATGAAAACAGGCAGTACCTTTCCCTGAAATACAACAAGTGAGTGCTATCATAAGAGTTAGTATATAGACAAGATCTCATTGTTCATTGTCACATAGACTTGATAACAGGTCTTTTTATTATTATTATTTGATACTGACTTTGAAGATTAAACAAAATGATTGATGTTGTCTGCTATTCATTAGAACATACTTATGTTTTGGCCTTCACCATCCCATAGAAAGAGAACAGATACTTGTATACGTTTCCTATTGTATGTCATATAGCACTGAATACTCCAGATCCAGCATTTTAGTAGCTATTAACATCTATGGGTTCATTCTTTACATAAAACTGTGAACGCTAGAGACAATTATCTATGGCTTTTTCAGATCCTGAAAGTTTGCATTGTGGAGGAAAAGCTGAGGTGAGGTCCTGTCCTTGAAGAGTAGATGATCAGATGACCACTGTTGGAAAGAACTGTCCAAAATGATGTCTCTACCAGAGAACCCTTTCTCTGTGCTCACTCCAGTTCAATTTTCTTAAATAATTTCTCTCAGGTAACCAAGTGAGCCTTCCTGAAGAGTCAAATACAACTACATTTTATACTTCTCAAGTATTTGCACTATTTTCCCACACATACAGCTGGGATGGCCTAACCTTGCCTTCTTGTACCCCATTCAGTATTTATTTATGCCAATTAACCCTTACTTAGGTCACAAGCAATTGGTGGTCTGGAGTGCTGGAGCACCCACAGTCTAAGACATTTCGGTGTACTCTGGATTTTTCAGGGCTAGATCTGCAGCATTTGAAAAATAACCTGTGACAGTGTTAGCTCTTCCAACACAAGAGGCTGAAGTAGCAAGGGCAACCATTGCATGTAGACAGGTTATTGTGCTGGAAGGGTGTTTGGGCCTCCAAGCTATACATTTCATGCGCCTGCTGCATGTGGAAGGGGTGATAGGGAGAGCAAGCGACACCTGGGAGAAAATGCTCTGCCCTTTGGCCAAAACCATCTCCAGCCCCTGCCCACCCCACTGTGCCAGAGTGAAGACTCCTGGGTGGTCTCACTCCGGTCTCCCCAAACAGTAGTTCACACAGTATAACAAAAAAAAATGCAAGTGTAATTTAACACAACATGCCACCTCTGCTCGGGCATGGCTCAGGCCTGATCCAGCATGGAGACTGAATTACCTCCCAGCTCTGCAAGGGGAAAGCCCTCCCATCGCTGGCAGGCAGTGGGAGAGAGCTTGGCATGCATCTGCCTGTGCCTTAACTAGTCCAGGGAGAGAGAAGGGGCCTCAAATTCCTCTGCTTCCCCTTCCCAGCCCATACATAGCAAAAAGACTCGTTACAATTCCTCACAGACAAAATAAAAGTGGCTCAAAAGGACAGTGGTCCTGAGCATGACAAAAACATAACCAACATACTCGTTACTGACGCCATAAGCACCTTGCAGCACCAGGAAAACATGGAAACTCTGAGCAGCTTGAGGCACGGTGAGCTTCCAGGCCAATGGTGCTTGCAGCACTTACAAAATGCATAGTGAGTTTGCAAGTGCTTTCTCTCTGTAATTTAAACACATTTTATTTCAAATGTGAATTAATTTAAATAAAACTCCAGCTAAAGTTAGGAACACACGCATACATATATATGGATAGTCTAAAATATGAACTTTCCACTGTTCTTTTTTTTCTCACCTTTTTTCCCAAAATTGTTTCTAATTGGAAATGGGCCAAATTGTGCTCACATCTGTTTATAGAGATCAATATATTTAAGTAAGCTAAAATTCCAAAATGAGATTGACTTTCCCTGCTTGGACTCAAAGGCAGTTTAGAAATCTGGCACATTGCATGTTGTTGTGCCCTAGCCCTGCTTAGCATCAAGCCCAGGGAAAGCCACATTGACTTTGTCTAGGGTTATTCCTCTGCTTAAAGCTAAGCAGGGCCTGTGAAGCAAGCTCTGAATCTTTATGGTTTACTTTCTTTTATAAGGTGAAATAACCGTGTAATTATATCATAATTACATGGCAGTAAGCAGAAATTAGAGAAAAAAATTGCTGAATAACTGAATGTAATTATGCAACTTTACACAGTTACTAGAATTTGCTAAGATTGTGTGTCAATCTAGGCAATTGATCCTCCCTGGTTAACCATATAATTTCACTAAACTGAACTCCCAGCTTGGAGGACAAACTGATCATGTATTTATGTTGTAATGATACAGTAATAATTACCACATCCAGCCACTGTATGGAAGGTACTGTGCAATCAGTTCTGAAGACTCACCATACATGATAATTTGAAGACTGCTCACATCATACTGCTGTTCCCTAACTTAAACCTAGATCCTCTAAGTTTCTCACAGCTTCTAACATCTACTGCATGCTTGGAAAGAAGGAGAAACTGGTTCCTTCTACATAAGAACATAACCTTGCTTTGTATTCTGAATCAGAAAAAGGCTGTATCCTCCAGATGTCATTACAAAATTTCACTGCTTCAATTGTGTTTTAGTCCAACATAGCTGAAAGGATGGATACAATGGACAAGATTCCCAAGCTTCATGTGTCTTCATAAGGACATGCAAAAAAATATTACTGTGCCCAGCATGACATGGCACAGTAATTTTCTAATTTTCTAATTTTTAGAAATTAGAATAGGAAATTAGGAACAGAAACCACATGATACCCACCTCTTACTTGAGCAGCTTCTCCTCCTTCGTTCTCTAACTCCTGGTCTCTGTCCCCTCAGACCTTCTCACTTCATTTCCACCATGGTCAGTGCTACTTCTTACCCCTGTGTGAGAAGCCTGTTTTCTGGATGGCAGTAGCAAGCAGAGGTGGTGCCAGAAGGCTGGTGCCAGCAGAGCTCCCCTTCACAGACCAGCCTGATGGATTCTACTTTCACCCAGCTTTTCCTGTGGATCCACTTAGATGCTCCCATACCACAAGCCGCTCTGTGCAACAGGAGCATTTTGGCACCTTCCAAACCGTTTAGCTTCATCGTGTTTGGCATCTTACCATGCAGGCAAGAAACACAGCCAGAACACTTTTGCATTTCTTCTATGACTCCTGTTCCTTAATTTGGCATGAAATCGTGTTTAGCCTCCTCAGTTTTACATAGCCAGCCTGAAATGACGGAGCCTGCCTCTGTGACTTTGAGAAGATAAGGCTACAACAGGAATATAACTTCTCAATTTTGGGCACCTCTTCCACCAAAATAAGGACATTGCTGACTTCCAACCAGAGAGGAAAGACTTCCAGCCATTCTCAAGGCCTGAGCTGTTCTCTGTCTGTGTGTGTAGGAATTGTATCTAGTCAAAACCTTACCTTCAAGGCTATCATACAGGTTTTAGAATCATGTTGTCATTCCCATTCCTTTTCCTCTGTATTACAAAATTGCTATTGGAATTATTATCACCAACAGAGAAAACCCTCCTAACAAATCCCTGCATTTCCAAGGAAGAACATTTCCACAGAAGATTTACATATTGAACATGTAAAGGCTAAATTACAGCTTTAGATGATTGCGAATTGTCATATATAGGGAAAAACTAATCTTTTTCCTCCATAAACTATTACTTGCCACAGAGCTTGTCGGGAGCATGAAGGGTCTGTGAATTGCAAAGCCAGATCAGCTTATTTCAAGGAAAAAGAAGACATCATATAGTAAGAATATGTAATGTTAAAGCACTAAGGATAGAT
This sequence comes from Nipponia nippon, assembly GCF_047370975.1. Taxonomy (NCBI): domain Eukaryota; kingdom Metazoa; phylum Chordata; class Aves; order Pelecaniformes; family Threskiornithidae; genus Nipponia; species Nipponia nippon. The sequence goes on along the minus strand of NW_028262358.1, from coordinate 67,514,050 downwards.
GTACTCTGGAGAACAGGACGAAAGATGCATCAATTTTAGAGAGAAGAGGAGGGTTTGGAAAGTGAATTTAGATGTGGAGAAGAGGTAAGAGATTGTATGGGGGAAAGAATCTAAAAGATTTTAAACACGGGGTTTCCTGACACACAGGTTTCCAAATTGCTCAGTTTTCTTCTTTTCCTCCGGACATGCCAAATCCAAAGCAAGACAACCTTAATCCTGTCCTTTCCTGTCATTTTGGCACTCTGGTAGAGGCAGTCCTAGCTACAGGTTGTGAACTGGGAACTTTGGGCTTTTGATGACCTGGGCGGAAAACTAACCTGAACACCCAAACTGAAACATGGATGCAGAGTAAATCTGTTTTGTGACTGCTTGGTCATTCTGTCTCACATAACAGCTTTCTCATGCTCTTCATCTGTGTTCCTGAGTTAGTGCTCTCAGCACAGTACTGAAAACCTCCAAGTTTTACTCCCAGCTATGATAATTTTTTTGTGCCATTAATTTTACTTCTATTTCTCCACATGTGAATTGTTACTGAGGTTAATTCCATACCTCCCAACTGTGTTTCACTGACATTTTTCAAATCAACGTCTCCTGTCAGAAATCTTTTTAACTACATGAGTGGTTTTTTGTAAATAACTGACCTCACACTAATTTTCTGTTCATTTTTTCTTTAACACATGACAGCATATACTGCCTAAAATTTAGGCCTGCATTGTTTTAAGAAGTTACCAAAATATATTTTGTTACTGAGTTTGCAATAAGTAAATGAAACTTTCTAATGGAATATTTTACCAAAAAAATAAAGAACCCATTTAAACTCTTATAACAAAGGAACTCCAACATTTCTAGAACATTTTTAAATGTTTCTTCTGCAAACACTATTAATAAGAGTGCAGAGAGATTATACATCTCTAAGCATTTTAAAGGTGAAAAATAATTTTTAGAAGTTGAAACATAGCAGCTACCCATGACTTTTACGATAAATGTATACCTTTACTTCATCTATAATCATATAAAATAACTTGCAACTGTGTTAACGTGCTGGCATTCCTTTCTTTTAGCAGGACAAATTAGTATGCATTTATTTAACCTGTCATTACATCATACTGTACATCAGTCACTATGCAATTACAAAGGTAATGGTTACCATGTAATACTGACAAAGCCACTGTTTGGCTCTTGTAATTGGTAGTCAGTAAAATGCATTTTCCACATGATGAATGAAGTAGCCAGCAAAGCAGTCAATGCTGCATGAGATTTGCCAGAACAAAGATTAGTTTTAGAGTCCTGTATGAGCTTGAACATACAATAGCGTGTCTGTTTCTTGTTTTTTCAGTTCTGTTACAAAACTCTATAGAGTGAGTTCAGCAGGGGAGAGCAGTGAAGGGAAAAGGAGCATATTTTGGGGTGGGGAGGGGAGGAAAGAAACTCGAAGGATAAAATTTGCCATGTGTAAAGGTCAGTCCAAGACCCATGTCAGTCTTAAATCATGTTATTTTAATTTAAACCCCTTCTCTTTCTGCAGCAGCTCCAGAGATGCTAGGACCAAAGTGAGCCTTTTAGTAGCTGGAGCTGATGCAACATCCAGTCAGCCTATCTTCCCGCAGGTACATTTATCTCTCTCCCAGACAGATGAGGACAGGCTACCTTTAACTAATAGTTAAACTTGGCTGTCTTCCTCCTGTCTCCTCTTATGAATTTGCTCCTGCAAACAGATAAACCCTCTTGGAATCAGTTCCTTTAAGCATTTGTGAGGGCCATATTCATACCTTTCGCACATACGAGTTGATTCATTGGGGAAATATTGTCATCCTGTAAAATCTATTGAAGAACCAGCTGCAGGGAGGGATTTGGTCTTTTGTCTTGAATTACATTAACCTAATGAGTAAAAGTTATTGATGCTGCAGTGACTTCCATGTTTTGAACAGTAATCTGTGTCAAATTTTAAAAGTAGCTAGGAATCTGATTCCTAATACAAAGTACACGTTGCATGCCTACCTATCTGGATAAGTCTGCTTTTTTGATTTTCACTTAAAATCCATGGAAGCGTGGCACTTTGTGAAATACGTCTGGCTGCTCTGTGACCCGTTGAGCCCACCACCTGTATCACCTGGTGTGCCATTCCCAGAGAGGCACTTGGAGACCTTCCGTGGGGTTCCCCTCAGCTGCCCAACAGAGCAGCTTCACCAAGGGATCAGGATGTTGAAGGCTGTAAAATAGGTGCATGCTGGAGGCGTGGAAGCTGGCAAGCTAACAAGAGAGCTTTCTGCTCCTGTGCTGCAGTGCTGTAAAAGGCTTCACACATCCCAAAGAGAAAAAAGCTGGGAAATGTATTACAGAGTTGCCCAACAGCATCAGTCACTTCTCACAGAGACACACCGTAAGCCATGGAGGCTACTTTCCTAATCTTCAGACTTTCTATAGTATAAAACAGATGACCAGTTCTAGTCCTAAAAGGACCAAACAGACAAAGCTCAACTTTCCCCTTGCAGCAGGTTAAGCCTCCAGTGGCTCTGTCAAACTGCAACCTGACCTCTGTCTTTTGGGGCCCCGGCCACCCATAGCATTATTTGTCCAATTAGGACAAAACTAAGCAGTTAGGAAAAGAGAAACACCTCTCATATCTCCCCCCTTACAGGGCCTGTGGAAGTGCATTTCTTCCAGACAACTTGTGGGTCCCCCTGGGATCTCAAGAGCCAGCTGAGATTAATGCACAATAACCACAATTTTGCTCACAAGGGCCTGACTTGACTAGGATTTTACCTGGTGCATTATTCTTAGACATATTAACTAGGTTTTATATTTGAGCTAAAAGCTATTCTGTCACGTACTCTTCTCAGAATCCTCTTGTTTGGCTTTTCTCTATGTTCCCTAAATCCATCAATGTACAACTGATTTAATTACTACATAAAAAAACAGCAACACTTCTAGCCTCATCTAATTGAGTATTACATCTGTGACAGACATCAAAACTCACTGGTGAAAGACAACTTATAAGAAACAACTGCTTATAGAAAAAATGTTTTCTCTCAGCTTTTCTGATAATCAGTGACTTGGGGAACTGCAGCCATTTGCAGTCACCTCCTGGTTTAATATCCAAGGCTTAATGTACAGAGTTCTGTATTTCTAGGAAAAAACAAGTCTCAAGGAAATGACTTGTCTGTGCAGCCACTGTAAGTTCTATATTTAGCTTTTCGAAATATCTGAAGGCAGCCATGGTACAAAGAAGTATAAAGAAAGAGTGAAAAAGGTATTTTCTAATAAACTGTGTGTCAAATTCCCAAGGTAAAAGGCATATATTTAATTTCATGGGACATCTTAGAACAAGAGCAGTAAAAACACTGAAAATGTGCTGTGGAGTAATGTTGCATTAGCAAGGGGATGGTCTGCATACGCTATTTCGGCTCTTCTGACTCTAATTTACCTGAGTCCACAAATTTTTTTTACTTGGCCTTTGCTTTCATCTCTCGCACTTTGCAGAAAAGCAAAGGATATGAACAGCTTTGGGGAAAGAGGGAGCTTGGAAGATTAAAATGCAGTGTTTGGATTTTGTCTAGAACTAGTCCATAAGGATAGGTTTTTTGAAGACATCTTCAGTGGCATTTCAGTATTATGCATTAAGAATCCATACTTAAATATGCACACAGTTTTCTATGTCTTTTAACAACACTAAACCTAAACTGTAAGCTATTGGCAGTACCTCTTCTGAGCTATTTGCCTGAATTATTTCTGCAGTAAATCTCTAGAAATGTCCACTTAAACAGTAAGGGTCATAAATATCTCCTGGAAGCCATAAAATACAACAGAATTTTGGAAGTCATAATTTTAATGGATAAAACTGTGCTATAAAAGAAGGGCCTCTGGGACCAAGGCTAAAGTAAAATTTATCTAAGCGAGCTGCGATGTTAATCCATCTGCAAGCGATAAATTATCTTATGTCCCAGGTGACATATTATCCAAAGGGTGCCTAGTGATTAAGGGCACAAAGGTATAGATGTGGCTGAGGTCCAAGAAAGCCCTAAGCAATTAGTGGTGAATGGAAATTGTCAACAATTGCTCTGAACGTTTGATAGTTTCCTCTGCGCTCAGGTTTGCCAAGGCACACCACACTCCCGAGCGGCTGTGGTCGGTTTCCAAAGTGTGCACAGGGTGCAGTGGCAGGGCCCGGCTGGGGACCCATGCAGCTCTGGGCAGGATGCTTACAGTCTTTGCGACAAGGTACTACCACACCCCTCCCCGGCTCCTGTTGAAGTCAGAGGGTCAGGCCAAAAATTAGTAAAAAAACAAACAAACAAAAAAAAACCTGGGAGTGTTTTTTTTTAAAAGTACATAAATAGAAATATTACTGTTTGGTCAGAAACAGAAAAAAAAAACTTTAAAAAAGTCCTTTCTATTGTAAAGAAAACAAAAGTAATTCTTGGAAATGCTGAATTGCATTGTGGTATCATTATAAACTACTGTGATTCTGAAAGGTCTTTCGAAGAGGCCAGCACAGTCCCCATAAATTAACAGCAATAAAACATTTAGCCAGCAGGCAGGGTGTGCTGGACTGGATACCCAAATCGGTTCATATCATTATACAAACTGATTATGTTCCAAACAGTAAAAATGGCGAGCTGTTAACGGCAGCAAGCGTGTTTACATAACTTGGTGTCACTGGAGAAATCAGAGACAAACTCCTTGGATTCCCTTATTTGCAGGGAAGATGAACAGGATCCAGATGAACGGCTCCCACGGCAAAACCCTGAGCCCATGCGCTGGAGGAGCCACACCGCTCCCAAAGCAGGCTGCCACTCCGCCAGACGGCTTGGGTGAAGGCAACATCTGGCTGATAAAACACTCATTTCTGGAACAGATCGACTGGATTATCAGCATTATTCAGGGGCTGCAGTGGGGGAGGGAGAGCAGAGACATTTGGGGTTGCACTCGCCAGCCAAGCGCATCTGGTGTGAAGAAGGATGACATGAACTCAGTGGATTAGATGAAGCCTTCATGTTTGAAACCTGTGCTCCAGTTCACACCCAGACCCACACTGCCACACACAGCCAGGTCACACAACAGCCATTTGAAACCCTCCTTGTGTACCAAGTCCGATCCCGGGCAGAGAGGGCTGGCGTGGTGCCTGCTGCGAGCAGCACCTCGGTGCCCACCCCTGCTTCCCCCTGGTGCTCTCACCCAGTTCTCCCACTAACCTACAGCACACGGGCATGACAGCTGCAGCACTGCACGTGTGCTTTGGCCCTCGTGGAGCGTATTGCAGAGGGCACTGTCTGAAACTGGTCCTCACCACTTATATTCCCAAATCTCCATCAAACCAGGATCTGTAACATCTACCATCTGTTTCCAGAACCCATGAGAAGGGAAAGCTTCAAAAGCAGCTCACGGGCAAGACATAACATATGATATTATGAACATACAAAGAGATAACACTGCTTAACTATATGACTAGGTTGGGCTAGATGCAGAGCTAGCTCCCAAACAGAAGAGAGTGCCAGATTCAGCCCCTGTGACAAGGTATTTTCCACCCTTGCTGGAGGATTCAGGATACCCAGCAGACCCAGGATAACATAGTCACACTGAAAGTCACACTTGACATTTGGGAGTTCCCCTCAAACTGCCCATGAGCCTGTCGTAGCTCACAGTTTGGCCTCTCCTCGCCTAAATTGCTAGGTCTCTTCAGACCCTGCCTTAGCCATGTACAGGAGTGCTGACAGCCCAGTCAATGCCTTAACTACCAACAATCTGGCTGCTGTTATTCATCATATGCTTCTCTACCTTTTCACTTTTTACCTGAAATAAGTTGGTCCCTATTTACACGAGAGTATGTTATAGGTCCTATTAGAAGGGTTTGGAGCTGTTTAGCTGCCTTACTGTAGCTTCCCAAACCCCTGCTAACACTAGGGTTCTCATTTCCATACAATCACATAAAAGAGCTGTGCTCCTTTCCCAGGGAAAATGCTACCTATTGCACCGTTCTGCTCTTATACAAACAAAATGACCATCCATCTAAAGACCTTCTGGTAATTCTCACAAAATGGACTTAACTTTGTTCTGTCCTCCTGGGCTTTGACATCCTTGTTGCTACTGATTTCCAGTAACTTAATGTGGATTAGTTCACCCCTAGAAAAATTACCAGCATTTGAAAAGATGCCCTCATTAAACACTAATCAATATGAGGCCGTTTCTGCAGTCATTTTCCATTTAACTCTCTTTTTCCCCAAATAGTCTTGTTCTCTCCTTGCCACAAACTCAGAGTTTTGATTAAAGGCTTCATTATCTTCTGACCTGTCATGGAGACAAAACCACACTGGAAACTTCTTCCCTATCCACTGAGAGTAATCTAGCACAGGTCAAGCTCCCTCCTGGGTGCCAGGGAGCCTGCTGTATGCCCCAAGGGGCTCAGTCACACGGAGAATGCCAGATATCGTGCAGTAATATGGAGAGGCTGAGGAGGAGCTGCTTCAGGGGAAAGCAGGGTCCATGGCTACAGCTCTTCTCTGCACCGCAGAGGAATTCACTCAGTTTTAGGCAGACTGCTTTTGCCACTTTGCTGAGTATGGGTGCCTTCTCTCACCTTTAGGCATCAGGGTAAAGAGGAGTCTGCTTGGATTACTTTTGATTCATATTTTAAATGATGTTTTTTATAAGAAAATCAGCTTCAGTGAAAATTAAAAGATCAAGACCCAGCAATTTCACCCTCTGGTCATCTTACTAGAACTATTTTTAGAAGTGACAGGCTGTGCTGAGGAGGAGAAGGACTCATGGAGAAGAGGAGGGGGGGACTCTGTGTCCTGTCCAAACGCGATGGATTGCCACTTACATCCTGACACAGTTCAGTTTATGAAATGCAAAGGGACCCTTCAGAGGGCTCCATCTGAACCCAGTTTACCAGTATCCTTCCCATGTCAAGTGGCTGAGACCTAATGAAAACAGGTGGGGGTCAGACTACTGCAGAGGGCTAAGCAATCCTCTGGTGCTGCTAACAATCTGCCCACCATGGAGCGGCGTCCACTGAGCAGGGGGACAGGCGAGGCAAGCAGCTGAAGCCCCCGCGTGAGAACTACATGCAGCCATCATTGCTAATCAGTGCCTTTGACCAGATAGAGACACCCTTCTTACCTTGCCTCCGTTTGGTGTAGCTGTGGATATTGTTTGTTCATGCTCCGATACGGAGCTACAGGGCTGCTAAAAGAAAACTTTTCAGGCTGGGTATCAGATCCTCACTGACAGGAGCAAAGAAGATGGGCTATAAGACTGTTAGAGACGTTTCTTTGGGGTGCTTGCATAGCAACTGAGTTGTACTGGATATTTTGGCTTGCATATACCACACAGTTAAAAGTTAAAGATAATGTTTCATTTCATTTACTTCACTCCAGAAACTGGAGGGCTATGTGTAGACCTGAGTGAAGGCATTTTTGGCAAATATAAAATATAAATATAAAATATATCGGCTTGTAATGCAGCTATGAACTGAAAGACTTGCCGCAGTCAAAAAGATGAGGGGAAGATGTAGGCATTTCTAAAGTCTAAATGTTTTGTTTCAGTGGCCTTAAGACAAGAAAGTTTAATTTGTCATTTCAGAACACCAATTTTATTTTGATGTTGGGCTACAATTTTAAGTAAAAGAGATAAGAGTTCAGTTGCCTGAAAGCAAAGTGTTTTATTTTGGGTTCCCACAAAATAATTCCTCTGGTTATTTAGGGGCTGGTTGGCTTTGGCCAGGGACAGTAAACCCTTGCTGTCACTCAAGATCTGGGGAACTGGAATTGCCTTTGCCAGATCCTGGTTCTCCCAGTGACCTGCACAGGGACTTTTCCTGTGTCTCTCCTCCATTTTCTGCTTGCCTAGCTGGGCTGAGAGCTCCCTGGGGATAGGCACTGTTGCCAGACACCTACTCGTGAACCTACTCTGTTTACATAGGTGCTGCTGCAGTGGGAGCACTTTAATAAATGTCTCCCCTTTCATATAAATGGTATTATAACTGCTGAGCATTGTAGAAAGTCCCACACCTGTCCTCTCCCAAGACTTTGAGAAAGAGAAGGGAACAAAAACCAGCTGCAACTGGAAGCCACAAAAGGTTTGATCAGAGTTCATCTCTGAGGTAGCAATACCAACCATGCTATTATAACCAACATTTGAACCTACATTCGTAAACAGAGCTGATATTTGTTCCCAGGAGAGGCTGCTGATATGCCATGCACACATGAGCCATATGGGTGTTTCTTTTGATTCTCACACGCTGGTTACAAAAGGCAAGTAGCAAATCCGAACTGATACCACCTCCCTGCTTCTGTCATGTAGATGCAGCAGGTGGCTGGCGCAGTTGGGTACGTAATGTTTGGATGTCTTCAGTCTTCCAGAATTAGCCATGAGGCTTCACTAAAAGACTCCCTGAACCGTAATATAAAAATAAAATGTCAAACATACGCTATACAAAAAAGGAAACAAAGGAAAGGCTGTAGTTATAAACGTAATATGAGCTTACCAAGGTCCGGGCTGCCACAGACATCACTGCTGTAGGTTTTAATGCGCTTTGAAATAGAAACCATTAGCATCTCATGTATAACAATTCTAAATATACAGTAATTTACAATCTTACCCCAGAATCCATTGCATAAATCATTAATGTATTTTACTACTACTTTTTGTAGGCAGTGGAAGAAGGAATGGGATTCTCCTGCTCTCTGCCACAATCCCCATCACTACCACGATCTCCACGAACACCATGTGACAGAAAAGGACATAAATGGGGCAGAGGAATCCAGTCTAAGCAGCTTTCACTCTTTTGGGTCTTTTATTTTCACAGCCTGTGACCCTTCTGCTTCTCCTACAGCACAAGCACTGGCAATGGGGTCACTAAGCAGGGTGCAAGCAGTCGAGGGGGCCCATTCTCCTTGAGACCTCTGCAACTGCCTTTAGTATTTCAGCAAGTTGGAAAGTATGCAGTTGCAGGACTGTGTTTCAGTGCTCACTGTGGTCCCCTCTGCTGTTTTTGACAAAAGAGAGGAACAGAATAATCTGTCAAGCAGATCCAAAAATGTCCCAGGTCTGGTCCAAACCCAGAAACTCACAACTAAGGGTCAGACTTTAAATCTGGTCCAGAACTGCGGACTGTGAAAAACGTGGTGTGATGGTTGGGAAGAATGTCTGTGCAACCCCTGACAGGACTCTCCTGAAACCGCAAATCCCCCTCAAATCCCACTTAGACGATAAGGTCTCCAGACCATGGAGCATATCTTTTATTTGACTGCAAGACCCCAGGCAAACTTATTAAAAAGCATGGAAAAAAAATCATCAGCTGTGGGCTCTGCCATACCTATTTAATGAAACTTGAAATTGGAACCTTTGTCAGGGAAAACCAGGCCAGTGTGTAGTATTACATACCCTACATGCTGAAAAACAGTGAAATGAGGAAACTTCAGTGGCTTAGCAAGTGACAGCTGTCACAAGAAAGAGGAGAGATATTGTTCTTCCATGTTTTTCCTGCGCCAGACCTAAGCAACCTTCCTTACAGGGTGGCACAACATGATGAGGTCCTTCTGCAAAAACTCATTGAGTTTTCAGATTCAGCTTTTTCCAGAAACGTTTCCTATTTACTACTTGTAAGATCCTCAACCCTCAGTCCACCGCTGCCATCACCCTTCCCCACGGCTCATCACCATGAAGAACATCAGGCTGTTCTCCACCAAATCTCCTTCCCTCTCCCCAGCACAATTGCGGACCTCATTTCATGGGCTCCTATGTCACCTCCTCCAACACAGCTGCCAATTCCTTTCTCTTCTGCCCTGTCCACCCCTCACATCTGCCTTTCTGGCACCTTGCCTCTCCTGCTCTGCTCTGAATTTGGATTCCTCCCTTCAGCTGCTGTCTGAAATTCCTATGTGCTCTCCAAAAAGATTTCAGGGAACCAGGATTGCTTTATGCTGCCCTCTTCCTAGATCATGTCCCTTGGACGCCTATATCCCCTTCTCTGCCTGTCTGTATCCCTTTCCCCACCTCTCATTAGGACAGCCATGGTGGGCATGTTCTCTCCTACGTGGGATGTCTCCTCATGCTTTATCCTCCGCACAGCACTGTCTTGGGCTCCTCCCTGGCCACAGCTTCCTTCTACCTGCCCTTCTTCCAGGTACCCACTTCCCTCCCACCTTCTGGCTGCTGGTTGTCTTCCCTCCTCTCCAGCCATACCATTAAAGACCCAAAGAGGATCCTAGAGGGTCATTTCCTTCTTTTTTTTTCCCTGTAGTCCTCTGGCCCTGGTTTAAGTCCCTCACTCACCAGGATTAGCTGACCTACAAATTCTGCTACGTCTTATCAACACGGACACAAGTTTGGGTGCCTTCTGAATAGTGTTAGAGTGCTACATTGATGATTTCAAAGAGAAATCACTGTTCAGCTCTAAAATTCAGTGCTGTTTGTTTTGGTATGTGATAGCTAAAGACTATTTGGTACTAGTCCATTACAACTGACTTTTTGATTTTTTTTATGATGATGCAATCAGTGTAGTCATGTAGCCACACAGAGAGAAACAGTATAGCACATAGTGAATTTAGCATTCATGCAGGTAAGTAGTGGGCCAGACTGCAATACATTGCATTAACTGTGCTTGTCTGACAGCTCTGATTGAGGCATAAGTCAAAGATATACTCTGACTCTTCCCAGATAAATTATTTCTGTAATTCGTTAAACTGCATGTGCACATAAGTCTGGAGAAGCAAGAATTTCTGAATTTAAAGACTTAAAGAGAAGACTGTATGGCAAAAAAGTAAAGATGTCATGTGTAATGAAGATAAAGTACCTTTGCAATAAATTTAATTATGCAATAAAGTGCCAGTATGGTGTGCAAGGAATTTGCTCAGGGTTCCCAAGGTAGGCTTTCATTCATTTTATCTTGCGTTCTTGAGCACTAGCAGTCAGACTTCCAAGAGAATAGATTAAAGTATGTATATTACCTCCCTTCATTATTTGTCTTTTTAAAATGTACCAGAGACAACGTGTGCAAGTTGGTTAATGCAAACTCTTCAGTTTAAGAATGCAGAAGCCAAGAAGAATTCATTTAAAGATAATTATTTATTTATTTGGTTTCTGCATAACGTATTCAAATACAGCATCTCAGTTTCTTTGAATAAAAGTATCAATGGTTTATGGCATTGTTTACATACTTTTCTACAAACATACTGCCCCAGGTCTTTGGCACTCTGGTTTAGTAATACAGATGTAGATCTCACAGATACTTTATCTGCATGACAAATATGACTGTAAACTCAGTGATAATGATTCTGTTTCTTGTGTATTCAGTAAGCTGCTATGAGTAGACAACTTGGGGAATGGCCATACAGCTTTTACAGAAACAAGATCATAACTGAAATGGATGTGATTTTCCCTATTCATGTAATTTTTAACCACAAGACAACGACAGGCTTGTGCACGTTTTTGGGTACAATGACCCACATTTTATGCTGATATATCCTGGCAGAGCCTCACTGACTTCACTAGAGCTCAAATTAATTTGAACTCCCACGAAATTCAGCCCACTTTTCCCTAGGAGCATTTGTAAATATTCCCCTGAGAAGGCAAAAGTAGTCTCAGCATTTTCCTTGAACACAGTACCATGTGCTCCAGCCCCTTCTGTTACCTGTCATGTTGGTCATTCTAGAAGGTAATCAGGTGGTCTATGGGCATCCCACATTTCGTTCTGCGTTTGGCCTGCAAACTGGTGGTGTTCTGCTGTACAATCTTGTGGCTTGCTATATACGGATTTGGGCTTGGCTTGTACTCACTGTGGTCTAAAGTCATGTAGGAAGGATTAGAACCAGAGTCTCAAGGAAGAAGATATTTTAGAGCCCTATGGAGGTTTTCTCATGGAAGGGGAAAAAACCCTCCCACACAATCATCTCTAAAGAAGGGATTACCTGTTTTCATTTACCACTGAAACAAACCCAAGCATCTCTGAGATGTTTTTGTGGCTAATGCACAGCTGGTATTGTGAGAAATGCTGTAAGTTGTGGCTGAATCCTCCTCTCAGCAATGCCCATGTAAGGCTGAAATGACTACTTTTTGCTGAAGGACTAATCCAGTTTTACACCATCATAACTGAGGGCAGAATTTACCCCAATAGTTGAATGCCTTTGTCCCAGCAAAGAGACTAAACACAGTCAAATCAAAGCAACAAATGAGTACTCCTCAGAGGCGTACTAATTTATATCAGTTAAAACTATCCTTCATATTAGGCCATTGCTCTGGAAAGCATTTGAGCATGTCCTTATCCTACGCCAGCTGAAGGCAGTAAAGCAGGTAAAACACATGCTGAATTTCAAGCTGATGCTCTGAGATTGTAATGCTGATAGTGAAGACTTTTGATGAGCTTCTACCTGTGCTGCAGAGCAATGGAAATCAGGTAAATGTGTTGTGTCACTGCCTGCCCTCCACTCCTGCAAAGCAACCTCTGGACTGAGCACCAGGGGCCAAAGGGACTGCAAGTCAGTTGGAGCCAGCCGAGTCTGCAAGCATGGTAGGATCAGTGGAAGACCCTGGAGGCTGTGGGCAGGGCGGTGGCATGGACCAGTTCTGCCTCACATCTGTAACTGGGAGTGATTTGCTTGGGTTCATGGTATGTTCAGCATGGCATTACTCTGCCCCCTTAGAAAGTCTCTGTATGCTCTGTAGTCTCTTTCCAAGACCCCATTTTCTGGGCACTTGGGAACGTGGTTGCTCCAAAAATGTGGCAGAAGCCATGTCCTTTTTGTTTTCATATAGGACAAGGTATTTGGCTGTGTAATATGGAAAACTCTGTGTCACCCAGGATATTTGACAGCTCTTGCACTGGTGTGTGGGAGTTGGGAGCTGTATTAAACTGAACGTCCAGGCTCCGTGGGCCCATGTTTTGACGCACAGCTGGGACAGGGTTCTCCCGAGCCCATATAAAAAGGAGTTATTCCACTACGCTTTTAGTTTGGTTGCATGCAGTAAATATCCTTCCGTTGAGGAACTGCATCTAGAACTAGCATCAGAGTAGGATTTTGGCAATGTTATGTTCCCTGCAGAGCATAACTCACAACATGAGGATCATTCAGCTTTTGGTATTCAGCCTCTGAAACTCTTTGACAAAGATTTGCGAACCATGGATGTCTGTATAGTTTGGGAGACGTGGCTTTTTATAGATCCATAGGCTGAACTCCTGGATGGCTGTGTATCAACAGCTGAAAAAGAGTTTGCAGTCAATAATATCATGGTTCCTGTCTTTCCCCATCACTAAAAACTGTTAGTGGAAGATATAACCCAGGAGTTATATCTTCCATAGTGGAAGATAACCCAGGTACTATGGAGGCTAGAGATCGGAATGGGTGGGTTATACAACTTTCAAGAGTCCATAAAAATAACTAAATGCTTACCTACACTTTATATCTGAAAAAATAAAATATAATAAATATCTCCATTCCTCTGTGTTAAGCTTTTCCTGTTCCAGCTCTCTCTTCAGCTGACAACATACAGAGATTTTTAGACAAATTTAATAGTCTTTTTGCATCCCTGCCTCTTTCCCAAAGGTAGACTTGACCCTTGTGTAGATGAGGAGCACAGCACTATACTGCTGTGCAGACATGCTTGCTGTGTAAGCAACATATCTACTTGAGATCATGTGTGCTTTAAGTTTCATAACAGGTCAGAGATAAAGCTTGCACACCATGCTGTTTGCAAAACATCTCAGAGTGACTAGAAATGTGCTGGAACAACCATATTATACCCTATGGAGCCACAAAGTTTTTCTTCCAGGAAGTTAGTCCTGTTTGGAACAAGAACTTGCACTGACGATTGTGTAGTAAATTACACATTTTTTCCAGCATAAACCTCATACTTTGGTTTTCCCTTGACACCTCCGATATTTTCACAGGCCGTGACCTGTTTGTGTATCTCATGTAGAGGACTAGTTTTATTACACATGTTAAAATGGTGTCATACTGACTAGGAAGTTTTGACACGTGCTCTGAAATCAGCCTTTGTAACACATCGCAGTACCTTCTTTTTTCAGCACGGACGTTGTAGCAGCATACAGCCGTACATACCAGGGACACTCCTGGGACAGCACAGCACGACGTGCAGTGACCGGCCCAAGACAGTCCATGGTGGGGTATGGTGGCTGTGCTGAAATCCTACCACTTTGCTAGAGCATCCTTTCAAAAACCTTCACAGCCTGACTCAAAGTCTGCTGGGAATCTTTTCAGGGTTTTGCATCAGAGCATCCTGGTTTGATTGTGAATTAAATGTGTTTAGGTGAATGTGCAGTATGGGACCTTTGAGAAAAGTCAAGGTACCACACAAGAACACCCATATCTATTAGGCAAGTAGGCAGGATCAGTGAACTAACTGAACTTTAAGGAGTTACAGTAAAGCATGATTATTTTCATATACATGTTTGAAGGTAAGAAACTAGCTCTGTCTTTCCATACTAGGTTCAATGAGGAAAAAATATAATATATGAACCCAAACATTAATAAATCAGAGGCATCTCTTTTCAAAATTCCCTGTCAGAAAACTGGCAAAATTCTGCTTGTATGGATTTTTGTATATAACAAAGTGCAATAAGATGAAATGTTGTCTTAGGATCAGAGAGACAGGTTCCATGAAATCTCTTTGCAGAAATATGTGTATTTGCTGAGAAATCCATGGAATAGATCACTGTTTTGATGTTTTTGATGACTTCTTTTTGTCCTGCTTGGCTTTAGCATGTACTCCCAGGCACTCAGAGAGTGTTACCATATTGCTTTTGCCCTAGGTTGCATCACGAAAAAAAGGGAAGGTAGTGTTGATGAATCCAGAACACATTTTGTGCAGAAAATTCCTCTCCTTCCCCTTCATGGTGAGGCAGCATGTTGAATTTTGAGGGTGTTTGAATGGCTTTAATGGAGCTGGTGTAAAGGCAGAAGTAGAGTTTATATATAGCAACTTAGAGCAGGGAGGGAAAGCAGCATGTGTGCACTGGAGGGACAAGGACAGAGCTACCCAGAAACATCGTAAATTAACATAGTGTGATGACATACGAAAAAAAGGGACCTTGTTAACGAACCAAATTGTTATTGCAGTGAATGTTTATATTTAGAGTTACAGGAGGTATGTTTTAGAGGCTATTAGTCAAAAAAAAAAAAAAGAAAAAAAGAAGCAGGCAGGGGATTTCGTTCAGCATCTAACCACATGCTTCTGCCTTGCACTGCAGGGAAACAAGGAGAGCATTGGATTTCACAGATAGCACCACAGACAGCTATTAAGGCCTAATCCAGTGTCACATTTCTGCCCAGTCCTGGCTAACTACCAGCCCAATTTGCTGGCTTCTCTCTCCCTGTGTTTCTTCATTGTTTCAAGCCATGCAGAGACTTATCCTAATAATGGGTCAACCCTCAGCCAAATGTGTTCAATTGAAGGCCACCATGGGAGAATGGCAGGATATTGTCTTTCCAACAGCAAGTGAATTTCAGGCAGCTTAAGGCAGTATCCATTTCACTATAATGCTGGTTTATGTTACAGCCCTTTTCAAACTTCTAATTGCCCTGTACTGCTGACATTTATAGACATCCCCGACTTTAAATGAAAACACAACACTGAGGTCAGGAGGAGGTTCTGGGACAGCAGAGATCCCAGGTGAGGCCAAGGGAGGAAATTACTTCAAAACTTCCAAATACCAAACATGTTGGGGTGGGGGGAGGAGAAGAGAGAGGAGAATAAAACCCAGAGGTGAGGGAGACCCTATTCACAGCCCCAGAGGTATGGATGCTTAATAGCAGCTCTTACTTATCCACACATTCGAGGCCTGGAGCACAGCTAGTCCTCTCTCTCCTCAGTTTCTCCTCCCTAGGTATAAACATTTTAAAATATTTATTCATCTGGATGTGTGACTCTATTTTGGCTCAGCTCTTCAGCTGCATTACATTGGTGTAGCTCCAGCGAAGTCAGTGACTTTATGCCAGCCAGGAACCTGGTCTCACTGGAGTGAGAAAGTGCTCTGCCTATTACAGAGGAGAAAACTCCCAGATATTCTTTCTTCTGTCCAGGTATCCTCATCTGAGGGAAACTGATTTAGCAGTGGCTGGTGGCAGGAGATATTGTTACATAGGGTGGTCCTTGCTTTCCAACACACTGCACAACTTGTCGGCCACAATGTGAGGTGAAATCTGAGTTAAAGGGCCAAAATGAAGAAACAAGTTGTGTCTCATTCACGCAGGGATCTGTTAGAGTGGTAGACTTTGTCTGGTCCCATCACATTACCCCTGAGGTGTAAACGGCTCCATTATTCACAGGGAAAAATATCTTGCAAGGACAAGTTATGCTACTATGTTTTTGTGGAGTGTTATTTGTTCCCTTGTATCTACAACTGTTCTTACACATTTCCAGGGGGGCCGAAGCCTGGCCTGTGCTCCCCATCTGCTTGGCACCCCCGGGGCTGAAGGAGGCAGGGCAAGGCAGGGTGGCAGAAAGTGGGGGCTGTACTGAGAAACACACTTTCTTCATTCAGCCTGTTCAAAAGATGCTTATACCTTCAAGGCATCATCCCATCATATGCAAGGGAAACTTGCATCAGTGGGAAATGGTGGAGAAGAAACTCTGCAGAGCCATAGCCTCAGTACCCAGTAAGAAAGGCTACAGCTCCTCGATGGGGCGCAGAAGCAGTGCATGATACCAGGAAAGCTCACAGATCTGTGGAGCAGATGCAAGGGGAGAAGACATGGCAGCTGGAGGGACCCCTTGGCGCTCTATCATGAGTGCCATGGCTCCTCAAGCAGTCTTAACAGGTCACCATTTTGTTCCTGCTGAAGGATTTCCTACTGCATCAACAGGGGATGACCTCTTCCTGCTACTGAATGGAGAGAAATTCAAGGGGAAAAGAAACAGAGAAGAGACTGCAGAGATGATGACCTTGCTAATGCCACTAAGTGATGGTAGCCTGGGAATTTATTCTTTCTCTGTCTTTGATTTAACAAACACAGGCAGGCAAGGAATAAGACTGCAATCCACAATTAGACTGGGAGGAAAGATTATGCCAGGTTGGATGGGGCTTTGAGCAACCTGATCTAGAGGAAGGTATCCCTGCCCATGGCAGGGGGGTTGGAACCAGATGGTCTTTCACGTCCCTTCCAACCCAAACCATTCTGTGGTTCTATGATTGTGTGGTTGAGATGTGAAAAATTCCTGTGCTGTTTGATCTGATGCTTGGTGCTGTGCTTTATTTTTTCCCTTGTGTCACTCTCACTTTTTAAAAGACAGGATTATGAACTATGAGACTGTGATGGAAGATACATGATATTGGACTAGAACTTGGACAATAAACCCAGATTACTATTCTAGAACTGGACAAAATTAAGATAATTGTGTATCAATTATGTGAACATTTGCTAAATGGCAATGTAGACAGATGAATAATGGAAAAAAATCTGGCTTGTGTTTCAAATACATTGTTAAAGATATGTTTAAAATGTTCAATTACATAGTATTTTTTACCTGAAATACAGTCAAGTTTATATATAATTCTATATTTCTGTGATTACAGGTTGATATTACTAATGAATATTTATAATGTTTTTATATAGCAATAAAAAAATCTTCCAGACATAGTCAACTGTGTGCTGATTTTATTATCCTGCCCATAGATACACTTCTACACCTTTCCTGGTGTCTTGAAAATTATCTAGTAGACATGCACCAGCTATTATGCAAGATGTTCAATAGCTGCATGGTGGCAGGTTAGAGTACTTTAGGCTTATTTAGTACTTTATAAGTACTTTAGTACTTATTTAGGTTGCTAATGATGATAATGGTTCAAATGCACCTCCAGTGACTTTCAGTGGGAGACAAGTGACAAAATGTTTTTGAAAATCCTGACAACTGTCTTAATGGGTTTGATTCTGTTGCTCATACACAGATACTTAGTCTCACTCCAGAGACCTTACAGTATCTGAGAGAGGGTATCTGCCAGACAGGACTGGCAGACATAAATAGGACCGCCAAGAGAATCATACATTTCTGGACCAACAGCTTGAATATCTTTATGATAAGGGTGGGGGGAGGTACTCTCCTATGTTTAGGAGAACTGAGCCCTGGATGTCTGACAATGCTTATAGATCTGACCTCTCCTGATCACAGCAAGTTTAAATTTGAAATTATCAACCCAAAGGCAATTTCTGATAGAGAAATGAAGCTTTCATTGTGCAGAAAGATGTTCACTTACTTTTATTCCTCGTGGAAAAGAAGCATCAATGCCACATAGCCAGCCAGTAAAATTCAGAGGAGATCTACTCACTTTAGTGGGGAGATGTTAATCTGCCACACTTACAGAAAGGGCCTGGCAAGATTCCTCTTCCTGGGATTTTTGCAATTATATAGAAATATAGCATGGAATATCATTCAACCTGTTGCAGGGATAGACAATGAGGAGAAACTCAAATTCCTTTGACTTGGTGTTTGCCTCGATTTTGGAAATGCAGTTCAAGTTTTAAATAATATCCTATTAATACAGTGAAGTTTAAGACCTCAGTGAAATTTTTGACCTTATAAAGCAAACCTGGACCTCAAGTAGCTGTTTCTTCCTATGGTTGTATCTGTTCCTATCTCCAGGCATCAGCAGAAGATACTGAAGTAACTCTTTACAGAGAGGACATTGAAGTCCCATGGGACTGGTGTGGTACTTTGCAAGCTGGGACATAGGTTTGAAAGTGACTACTGAGTAGAATGCACAGGACAATCCTCCTTCTCCTTCACTCCTGCAACTGCTCATCATGCTTCTGCTCCTCGCTTACAGAACTGAGACTTAAAAACCTTGTCTGTCTTTCAGCAACGCACTGTTGTGTCAGGGTTAGTCAAGTAACATTCGCGCTATGTTAAGCTTTCAGTGGCTTTTCTGCTGGTACCTTGGAAGGCTTGGGCCACAGCAACCTTGTCCAGCTTTGCTTTCTGCCTGATCCATCCTTGCCTCACACTGCACAGGAAACTCCAGAGCTGGAGAGAGGGAAAGGAGAGGGAGAACTCTTGCAAGTGCATTCATGCAATATCTCATCTTCGACGTTTTTTTCCAGAGTGGTGACAACCTGAGTCTGTGTTATTAGTAGATTCAGTGACTGCAAACAAACTTGCCCGTTATTTTATTTTATTTTTGTGACAGCCGATATTTCCGTTAAAATTTCTCCAACTCAAATTTATTACCGGAGTATAAATTACATTTTTTATTTTCTCTCTCCCCTCTTAATTTCTGCTAAGTGACCATACTGTCTCAGGAGGAAAAATGTCATTTTCCTAATGGGACATGTCAGTTCCCTTAAGCCCTAGTAGGTTTTAGTTGATGCTTTTGTTCCTTTCTTATTCTAGCTGTTCATGAAAAAAAGGTCTCTTCAAAACAATGCTTAACATAAAGATATTTATGAATGGGAAATCCATTTCTAATGCAGCTCCTTGTTCTTACACTATCATTTCTGAGCAGAAACTCTGACCTATGTTTCTACTGTTTTCAGATTTCAGCTTGTTAAGGGGAGTATTTGGTATGCAGCACAACGTTCAGCCAACATTTCATTACATTTTGGGATCCAATTACTCATGCAGAGGGTTTTTTTTGTAACTTGGTGTAAGTTTCCCTTTCCTGGGGAGGTTTTATTTTAATTCCCTTCAGTCTGCAATCTCCTACAAGTATTTAGTGATAATTTTTAAATCGTGGCAGAGCTACAAAATAAATATCTTTTTTTTTTTCCTTCCTTTTTTTTTTTAAACAAATCTGGAAGAGAACCAAATCCAGATGAAATGCATCTCCAAGATTTTTGAGTGAAAGCAACATTAAAGGATATCTAATTAGACCTACAGTAATAACATCACCATCCTAGTTATGGGACATATATGTATCTAAAGGCCTGTGATCTGCTGAGTTAGGAAGTTAGCAAGCTGGAGGGTCTACCACAATTTCTGAGCGCCCAATCAGCTACACCACATATTACACACACCATGGAAATTATAACCTACTCTATAGCGTTTGTGTAATCAATTTGGAATGACCAGATTTGCTCTCAAAACAAGACTTCCAGGATGCAAAAACCACAGATCTGAACAAAACCACAACTCCCTATATGCAAACTATCACATTTTTATATAGTACAGTGAATCTAAAGAATTTAAAACAAGATGCAGAAAATCTGAAATGCCAGCAAACTAGTTGTGCTGTTTACCTATGACCACAGAAAATTACTCTGGATGTCCTATACAGCCTGTAACTTTTTAAAGAACATTTAATGAGTACATAGGAATTGCCATCTATATATTGCCAGGCATATAGCCTCACCAAATCCTAATATAGCATCTCTTCTGCCTGCTGTTGCTTGGCTCCTGAATTCCAACACAATCTTTAAATGATAAACTTCCTTACTCTCTGAAATGTTGATCTGTGCTTGTGAATTTTAAGTAACATCTGTTCTTAAGAATTTCAATTACTTTGCTCAGCACTGATGTAAATTGTTGGGTTTTGTTTTTTTTTTTTTTTAATTTTTCCCTTCTACTGCACCTATTTGCCATTTTATGCAACATTGAGTTTTGATGCTTTTATTAATCTTGGCAAAAGCAAGGAAATTGAATATCATAAATAAGTAAGTCTGGTTAATTTGGAGTAGCCCATGCCTGCCATGCACTGAAGGAGGCATTATGGACCAGTTCTGTTCGAACAAAGGTACTAGGCAGCATCTTACCGTGTAAAAGCCCCATCTATTTTGCCACATTTGTTGCCTTATCCCATATGTTGTGAATATGGTGAAGTTAGTGAAGTGAAAAAGAACACCGGAGGATAAATTTATCCCAGGCATCGCGGAGTCTGCATTCAACCTATATTCTGGACTAAATCTTTTTCTGTTTAACATTTCCGTGCTGAGGTTTTAATAGGGAATGTTACTTGTTTTCACATCCAACAAAGCATTTTTACTCATTAATTTCTCCATAAATAATCTTCTTTCTTTTCCTTTATTTTTGCCTGAGGGATCTAGATTTGAAGCTACCAACTTAAAGCTCCAAAGACCTGGACCTAACTCCCAGGCTCTTAAATAGCCCACTTGTATAGCCTGGGGAAAATCCCTCTGTCTTTATGGACATGGGCAGAAACAGGGGGAGAATGGAGAATGTTGCCCTCCTCTCCTGCACCACACTGTCCTCCTTCTGGCATTAGGAGAGCTGAACCCGTCTGGCCTTTCTGTTTTAAAGATGCAGTCACTGCTGCTGCCTCAGAGGATAGACAGATGTACCTTTGCAGCGCTTGTGAGTGTGGCTTGAAAACTGCAAATAAGGTCTAAGTTACCAGCACTGAGAAGGCTCTAAGACAAACTAAGAGAGCTCATACAGACAGTCATGTCATCCCAGCAAGGAATGTGGCAATAAGCTCTGGTGGGCTTGTGGTAAAAAATTGACAGGGCAGCGAACTGATAAACTACTCTGGCTAGTTAAGTAAAAGTACATCTGCCCATATCCTTGGTTCTTCAAGCATAAATAGGAATTATGTCATTTTCCCTTCTAACACGCATTAAGGATAGAAACTTTGATGCCTGTGGTGGTTCTGTATTACAGGAATAGCGACCATGCTCACTTCTGAAGAGGTACATTTCTGCACAGCAACTGGCCCCCACAATTTTGAGGCCAAATTTTCAGTATTCTAAATTCCACTAATTCACATCACACTAATAGTACCCTCATTTTCAGGCCATTTTATGCTGTTATAAATATTAGAAGTTTCTTAAGGTCATGAAACTCTAGTCATTTGACTATAAATATCTAAACGGTACATATCAGTCCTTGAGCTGCCCATTCTTGCTTCCCTTTACAGCCATTTGGGAGGAAAAAAATATGTTTACAATGGAATTTTTTATGACACATTTTAAAATTGCCCAAATCCCTTCTGCAAGCAGGGATAAGAGAGTGTACAGAAACTAGCTGGCAGTTGTCTTTATATAATTCGTTATCCAAATCTTACCCTCAGAGGCAGCTGGGATGAGGCTTTTGGAAGGGCAATGCTTTGAAGACAGAGGTAGCTGAAACCCTGATCTGAATGGAAGGGCTGCACAGCTATAGGGCCACAACTGCCTCGTGTAATACAGGAGCACCTATTGGCCTAGCTGACGGCTCAGGGAACTAAAGCTCTTTCCTCTCACCTCTGTGATAAATCCGTGCTTGCAAGTTATGGATGCTTTAGATCAGAGAAACAAAAGACAGGGAGCAATAAGTATCTGGTTAGAAAAAATAACCAAGTAACCTGAATCAACTTGCAACAGAGAGGTGTCTATTTTGACACATAATAGCACAGTATTTATAGATCTTTTCTGGGCTCCAGGGAAATATTCTGCTTTCTGTTGAGCTCATTGAAATAGATCTGGATGCTCTGCACCCCTCCTGTTACCACTAATGTATTTAAACATCTAACCCCTTATCTCCATCCTGCTGTGGATCAAAATAACTGAGTGAATGTTCTGAAACTTTAAGCCATTACTCTGGAACTATTAAAAAAAAATATTTGCAGATAGAGCCAATAAGGAAACAGATTTACCACTTTTTAGGAAAATATGATGGAGAGCAGGGGGCAAGATTTCCTTCAGTGTTTGGTCCATACTGGGCCAAAAAATGGTTAAGCCCAAATCATCTCTTCCTCTATCCTGCAGCTATTTAGAGAAATCAGCACTTTTCCTGAGCGCTAACAGGAGGTTCTGATGGCTCACTGTTCTCAGACAAAACTGATTGCCCAAGGCTGGGGATCCAATGGTCTTGTCCTTGGGGCAGAGCTGTCAAGAAGGAAGAGAATTTGCAGAACACTTCTTTGTTTTGCTGAAAGTGTCTCAAATGCATTACATTTTCAAGAAAACAAGTGCACACATTACACAGAGATCACTCTGCCATCAGGAAAATGTTGAAAATGTTGACCGGATGCATTCACAGTAAAGAACAAAGGCATAAAGATAAACAAGACCCTGACAAAGAAAAGTATTTAAACATTTTGAAGTATGTGTTCAGAGTTAAACATCTCCATAGCCACTTTGTTGAAGTGTGTCCAAAATACAAACTTAACCTACTTATTTTTCTAGAAGTGAAGTTGGACGATGTGGTCCCAGTTTTCTTGCATGTCCTGTTGTATCAACCACATAGCCCAAGACAGTACAAAACCTCTGTCAGATGAGAACCATTGCATTTAACATGTAGTTTCAACTCACAGAAATATATCAAGCCCAGCAAACAGTTTTTGCATGCATATATGTTCAAACTCATCTAAACATATTCAGTGTAAATGTGTTTGTGTTACTTCCTAAGCTGTTGCAAGGCATATGAAGACAACACAGTCAAGCAGCCTACCATAGGATATCCCCCTATCAAACAGAATGTGACATAAATAAAAACTGCAGTGTAGCTTCACACAGCTTAAGGAAATGCATTATTTAACGGTGAATTTCCTGGGAGATCTAGTGGAGCCCTAAGGAGGTCCTAAAATTCCTCTTGCACCAGCACCCTGAGTGGTGTTTCCCAGGGTAGCAGCCACACCATTGATCAGTTTATTTGCTCCCACAATAGCTGCACACAACACTGTCATGTCTCTTCTTTATGTCCAGACACTTCCTTTTACCTTGCTGTAATGTACGAAGAACACTCTAGTATGATTTTCATCCTACAAAGGCAAATACTTTAAGGAGATGGTCCTTGTGTAATCCATAAACTCTGAAGTTTTCCTACCACAGGCAGCATCTACTCATTGTGGGCGGGGGGGGGGAGTCTGACCTGCAGCAACCACAGCTCAGTTACACCTTATGTAACCTATCCTTCTGTAGGAATATATGTGGAAAGATGTGAAGGTAATACGTGCAACCTTCCCTACGCTTGCAAACAGTTGCGCTTTCACTCACCCCCCCTGACTTTAGACATCTGCCTCTGGCACTGTTCCTCTCTCTCTCCTCTGACAGAAAAAGAAATTTAGCAAGCCTCTGCCCATAACTTAAGCACCACTGTAAAGGACCTGAAATAAGGTAGGATGATTCCAGGTTTCTGTGATGAACTGCCATGGTCCATCTCCCCTTAAATTTCTAGGTTCAGCTTCAGTAATGAGGTATTTTAATCATTGAAACTGTCCTTGCCCTGCCAAAGATTACACACTGCTACATACCTATTTGTTCATGATGGTCAATGCTGCAAATGAGCCTAGCAGGTAGGCTTGCATGGCACTTCATGATCATGCACCTTGGACACGTATCCTAAGACTTTCTCCTAGCTTTCACGCTGACACAGTAGCTAATTATAAATGCAAACTGTAAACCTATCTGTTTGCCCTTGTCTGTTGCCAAGTAATGTTTAGTTTGACATGTGACAATAGTATCAAGATGCTTGAACCAAGGTTGATATATAATAAGAGAATGATGTTAAGAGGAAACAATTGCAATAAGTAACTTTCCTCATAAGGAAAAGAATCAGAAAACTGTACACAGTCTTAACATTTTAAATGCTCTTTCACTTTAGCAATAGCTTGTATGTTAGAGGATAAATTTTGCTTCATGTACTAAAATTACAACTATAATTTCACTTTCTTTGATGTTTATAAAAAATAAAGAAATATGTAGCTCTCTTTATAGGCTTACAAAAAACCTATAGTTTCTTGAGGGCTAGACATCCAGCCCTGAAAGATCAGGTGAACTTTTTTATTTATAAAACAGAAGAAAAAGAAGAAGAAGAAAATACACTTATAAACTATCCAAGTAAAGTTTTGGATCCATGATTCTAGAGCTGTCTGGTTGCTTTGTCTGTGACTTTGATCCAGCCAATGTCTACAGCTATGCATAATTTTATATATTCTGACCTTCGTGCAGCCAGTGACAAAGAAGATGTAGCTAATGCAAAACCAATTGCAGATTCACATCCTAATCAGTATCTCAGTGCAGCAGAGATCATCCTTTTCACCTTCGTACATCTCTTTGAGTTGTGATAACCTGACTAAAATTAACATACTTTCTAAGGCATCAGAAAGCAAACAAAAATGAAGCCTTGCTCAGAATATGTAGGAATTTTTTGTCTTCAGGATTTCTGGTGAAAAGCTGAATCTACCAATTCCAAAATTTCTGAAACCTTTTCCTAGTTTAGCTATTTATTTTTATATGTGTCATGTTCAGTTTTATATCCTAAACCCCCAAGTTTTTAAATCGAGCCACTTAGAAGCATATGGAAGCATTGACCTGGCATTCCTAGTAATACTACTCCAGTACTGAAAAGTTCCTAACATGCAATCTTTTGCTTTTTAAATTCTACTTGGTTGTCAAACCCAGGCATAGATTAGAATAGTCTGTCCATATATAAACTTCCTAAATTCCCATTCAATTGATAATATCATATTCTTTTGGAAGTCCTGAGAATTGAGAATAATTATTATTTTCCTTGCTTAGCAGTCAAAGGAAATCCCTGTGGCTTCTACTCAAGTCACTGAAACACAGAGGAGAAAAATAAGTGCCACTGTCTGATATTCACATGCCTTTAGTGTCAGGTGATACAAGTGGATCTGGTTTGATGAAAGAATGGTACCAATATCGAGGTGCTGAATGCCTATTAATTTCTAATGGAGGTGCACCGTGGCTTCAAAAAAAAGGAGGAAAGCAAATCTCTTCTTCATTGTCTCCAATTCATAACTGTTTCAGCTATTTAAGGCTTGCTCTTCCCACCCAACCTTCTGGAGGTGTTTTTGTTCCTCCTGACCCTTCAGCACTTTCTCTGGATGCCTCTGCCTGTCAAGAAGAGTAGGATTGGCTTTTGATTTATCAGCTAAGTCCCTGATGGGAATGAAAATACTTTTGCTGTTGTGGGTGAAGCAGGAGTGCTTGCAATGGCTTGACCTGCCCTGACAGCTCTCTGTGTTTAGTAACTTGTCTGAAACATTTGTTTTGGGATGTCAGCCATTTATCTCAATCAGTGTTGAAATTTTTAATACCATACTACTGGAAAATAACTTTCTGTTAGAACTGTTGTACCTTTGCGTAACAAGCAATAAAATACTTAACGTTCATACGGAAAAATCTGAAGCAGAATGGATGATATATTTTAATATTTTACTAACATTATGTATTATTGGGCCATTTCTAATTTAAATGAAAATCTGGGTCCTCACTGCATCCAGAAGAAAAAATACTTTCACCTACACCATGTTATGTACAAAGACACAATAGCAGGTTCAAGAGACAGTACAGTCTATTTCTGGATGGCAGATGCTCTGTAGTATAATCATTATTCATTGGCTGCAGGGATTTTCAGGCAGGCTGCCAAACAGCCCATGTGCCTCTGCTTATTGCCACATTTCTTAAAGGTAGGCTTTTTAATTGGAAAAGAAAGAGATCATGTGTGATTTTCTATGAAGTTCTTGACAAGTAGTTTTTAAAATTAAATGCTATGCTATTTTTTCACATGTGGGAAACTTTGGAGAATGTGATCTGCCTCTCCAACAATCACACATTACACTATAAAGCTCCATAGAACACAACTGTTGATAAGAAGAGAGGAAAACTGGGAAATGATTTACATTGGGCTGCAGTTCGGGCCTTTAGATAAGTGCATGCAAAATGTAATGTACATATCCACCATAAAGAGTAAGCGGTATCTTCACTAATGCATTCCTTTTCCAATGCAAAATGCTCTTACCAGCTACTCTTCATCTCTACCTAGACCTGTATCTTCATCTATACTTTGTACAATATACCCCTCCCATATGGCAGTGGATAAAACACAGATATACAGATTAGTCTAATTCCAGGATTTGATGGGCATGACAAACATATGGTTTGCATCTTCTAGACCCTATCTAAGATTTTACAGCTGTCCAGACCACCAGATCCTTAGGTCTTGATCTGCAGATATAGGATGTAGCCCTGTAGGGACAAAAATATAGGATTTTGTCTTAGAGGAACTAGAATATGGTGAAAAGATGAATACATTTCCTCACTGTGAACCTGAAAGGCCCAGTTTTCACATTTGAATGTCTAGAACCCATAAATCTGTTTTTAGCTTTTAGCTTATTTCAGGTTTGTAAGACTTGCTTTCAGCACCTCCAAGTGAAAATGTCATCCAGATATATAGATGTCTTCATAGGTACCTAGTTGGGCTTCCTCTTACTTCATGTGTGTGTCAGCAGTGTAAATGTGTACACCTGAGCTGGTCATCTAAGCTCTTCTTTTAGACAATCAGAGGAAGAGGCTCCTGTAAGGCACTGCTCATCTCTTCCTGAAGTAGATTTCTAAAGTAAGTCTGTTAACCACACTCTAAAAATGACTTTTTTTTTTTTTTTTAACATAGACAATAAAGAGAAGCTAGGGAACTAGCCCACATGTAGACATCTGCATTGCAGACACTGCACACACCTTGCATACTAATCCACAGGGCGAATGAAACACAACCAAGCTTAAAAACTGGAAGCAAGAGGGACTATCTGTGAGGAAAGACTAGAAGTGTTAACACATTAACACAACCTGCTTAAGCTGTGACACAAGCCCTCCTTCATGTTCTTCAGCATCACAGGTACCAAGAAAGAAAAAGAAATTTTCCTGATGTGCTGGGGTTGCTCAGCTTCGTCTACATCAGCTGACTGGCAATAAGACTGAGCTTGCCTGCAGACTGCTGGGATAGCCCAATCTCTGAATGTGGGAGGAAGGAGACCAGAGGGTACCAGCAGCCCATCTGCACTGTAATGTAGCCATGGGGCCCTGTAGGAGCCACTGCCGCCTCCTGTGCTTGCACCCACTCCTGGGAGCTCCCTTTCACCATCCCTCCTGCATCTATCTTGTGTTTCAGCACCTTATGAAGAGTTTGTGATACGTCACCAGAGGTCAAGAAGCCTGTGCTAAGATATGTAGCTAAAAATAAAGAAGTAGAAATAAGAACAGACAGAATAAGAAAAAAAAAAACTTCCTAAAGCTTCCTAACAGTGAACTCTCAACAGGTATAAAACAGAAGCAGCTCATTACTTACAGACATTTTCTTCAGTGTCTTCAAACCTGACCATCAAAGGCATTATGCAGCAGACAGACACACAGAGCACTCACAGATTTCCAGA
The DNA here is from genome assembly GCF_047370975.1 of Nipponia nippon. Lineage (NCBI taxonomy): Eukaryota > Metazoa > Chordata > Aves > Pelecaniformes > Threskiornithidae > Nipponia > Nipponia nippon. The sequence continues at coordinate 67,485,996 of NW_028262358.1, read as the reverse complement.
CCTGGTTGTGATCAAAAGGTGTGAGGTCCCCTGACACTTCTGAAAATATCCCTGCAGGTAATCTGCTGCTTTAGCTGCTTTAATAACTTTAGATATCTGGCACTTTTCTCCACCTTCTTTAAACATACTAGTGCACCTGCTCAATTCTCTTCACAAGATCTCCTGTGAAGCCCCATTAGATTACTGCTTTCCACAAAGTTACTAAGATATGAATAAAGACATCCTGACTCTCATGCTCACTCCCTTTCTGACTTATCCGCTCCTTTTAGGAAAGCTGCCTGACTGAAGCTATTGGTTTAAATTATGTAGACTAAATCTGCTAAGCTTCCAAACAATATTTTATGAATAGGTGTTGTCTTCCTCCCACTTGGAGAACACCACCTTGGTTTTCCTCTTGCTTTTGCACCCTGATTGTTAAGGTTAGGGTATGCCTCAACATAGATTTTTTTAGACCATGTGAAAAATTAGGTGTGTAAAGCCTACAAAGGACGGAGAAGCTCCATTGTAGGGTATGATGCTGAACTGTAACAGGATAAAGTCATAGTGGCCAAAGCTGGGCATCTGGGGGCTGCTGTAGGTTATTCAGTTAGCAGGGATTTTCATGTGTACATTATGGCAGGAAAGCATCTGACAAGTGAAGTGGTGGGACAGAAGCTCTTTCCCATCCTTCTGGGAGCCCACGGGGGTATTGGGGCTGGCGAGGTATGGAAGGAAGAAGGGGGATCAACCCACCAGTCAGGAACATCAGGACCTCCAAGGTGCTGGCCCTGCTCCTCACTTCCCCTGCTAAATAAGGGACCTGAGATGTTCAGGAAGGAAGGAAAGGAACATCTCAGAACAAAAGAGTCTGTGAAATGTTCTCAGATGCCAGAGAAGTCCTTGCAGAAAAAAATAAATTTAAAAAAAAAAAAAAGGGTTGGGTCTGGCTTGAATGATTAAGCAGCTTTTTCCATCTCTAATTTCTATGACTTCATACTTGTGTGTTGAAATCCAGACTCCACTGAAACTGATGATGAAACTCCCACTGAATTCCAGGAGCCAGGCTTTTATCTGCAGTGTCTAAGGAGAACTTATGCTAATTCTAAAAGTCCTAAGTGCTATTTGAGGAATTTCCAGCTGCCATAAAAGCTATTGTGTTCTTCCTAGTACTGCAAGCACAATTCCATTTGAAAAGAGATCTGTACAAGTATAAATATTTGTGTAGGTATAAGGCTCCCTTTCTGTTTCTCATTGGCTTTAACAAGACATATTTCCACTGATCAGTCTGAGAGTTAAAAACTAGTTATCTTACAGATGGGTGACTAAATGTTAATGTGATCACAGATTGTCTCTCCAAGTCTATTTGGTCTGTATGCTACCTACCAGCTTTTTTTATGCTGACAGTTCCCGCTACTCACAGCTGACAGCCTGAAGTGAAGCTCTCAGGCTCCACCAGTCTATAGCTAGAAAGGGAATAAGGGAGATCTGCAGGGAATTTGGAGAAGCCAGTTTGTTCCACACAGACGTGCCCATTGCAACTACTATGAAATGTGGAAAGCAGAAGAATACTTTCAATGCTCTTTTTTGCTCCATGCTAGACTCTCTTCTCAGCACCACTGCAGCACAGATGTCCTTCTGGGTTTGGTTTCCTTCCCTGGCTGAAAAATGGTCACACCACGTCTCCCATGTTCCTGCAATTCTTTCATTTTTGGGAACTAATGAGGGGAATGCAACATATCATTTCCCTTTAGCTGCAGCAGTTTAACTTTTCATTTTAGGAATGAAATATTCATGAACATGGTAAGAAGGAACCAGTATGAGTGCATCTCTGCAGTTTAGTGGCTCTCCCTTGATGATGGAAAGGAGAGTGAGAATACCCCCCTCTTAGGGGCAGGAGGGTATTCAATAATGCTCTTGCTTCTTCAATGCTGTCACCCACAGCATGTTCTCTGAAAAGGGGGAGAAGGACTGTTACCTCTTCCAGTTGTCATGAGGGGGAATGGCTAATGACACTGCCTTGCACAGACCTGGTTTGTGTAGGCTTTTTCTCACCTTTGGGTGAGGAAGGCAAAGCAATGTCCAGCCGTGGATCCCAGGATAATTCAGACCATCAGTCACTTGGGCTTTCTGGGCTTTCTGATTTTCTTAGGACACATATCCTTCTCATAGTGTTTCCCTTTTCACAATGGCAGCAGGCACTGGAGTATTTCCAGTCCATCCTCTGACTCTGGAAATGCTCAGGCTTCCAGTTCTGGAAGGACCCAGCTGTTGTGTGGACCAGCATCAGTCTCTAAAGGGAGGGCAGGCCAATGTTTTCTCATCTGTGCCCAGGTTTCCACTGCCTCCCATGCGACCTGGGTAGCCTTGGAGAAATGGTCGATCTCAGCCCCCAAGAAGCAGCAAATGCCTAAAGTAAATCAAAGAAGTTAGGTGTTCTGAGTCATCCTAGTTTGTAATTAAAGATAACAAAAAATACATGTGTAACAATGTTGACACATTGCCACAGCTCAGCCCAGCACTGTAGGGTTGTGCTTGCTGTTGGCTTTATTCAGGCATCATCATTTGGTGGGACTCCTTTCCACATGATCTGTATGGCAGAGTCAATGTCACTTACTGTCCTTTCTCACTGTTGTGGTTTGGATAATATCTGCATAGTTTCACTCCTACAAAATACTAGTGGCTCTTGACATTGATTCTTTGCAAGACACTCTTGCAGGTTCTTTCATTTTTAATTAATTCTCTTCCTTGACTGCCTTGAAAGTTCCCATGTGCTTATAATTGCTTTTAGCAAATCCATGTTCCTTAAAAGAAGCATACAAGTCAGTACACTGTCATGGCCCACAACAAATGGATTGGAAAGTTCTGTTCAAGTTTGTTGAGGTTTCTTTCTTTACTGACAAAAGTGGAAGAGGATACATGAAAAGAGCAAAGCTAACTTCAGAAAATCCTTGTGACAACTGTTCCATCCTGCAAATACCAATTTAATGTGCTATTTTGTTCATCTGATATGTAAAATAGTGTTAAAAAATGGATTTGATCAGAACCGTGTGCACAGCAATATGAATAACAGATTATCTGAATATCATTAATAATCTTTCTATCAAAGGCTTGGGGCTTTTGTTCTTTAGTTTTCCATTTTATATAAATTACTCTTATTGCCTGTTTTTTTTCAGACATCAAGGCCTTCTAAAAAATCCTTAGATAAGGATTGAATTTAACAAGCACAAAGCAAAGCAGATACCTGTTGATGGTGATGTAGAAGAAACACTGTTGTGCAGAAAAGAATCTTGTATTGCAACCAGCCTTCCATTTACATTTCCCAAGATAAATAACTGTAAGGCTACAGTTTTTGACACCTCTAAATTTATTCCTGGTCACCTCTTCCTTAGGTATTTAACATGAGACATACGAATTGATCAAAATGATACATACACACCAACCTTCCGCATATTGTGAAATAATTAATCTAAAATGCCTTAGATTATCACCATATAATTTAGTAATATGTCATTGTCTCAAATGAATTTATATCAATTTGGATGTGCTGCAAGTCTGGCCAAACAAGCAAAAATTCCCTGCTCTGGGAAAATTCCTTGGCATTAGCTCTATTCACATTCTAAGAATAAGCAATTAGTTGCTTGTGTTTAAAACAGCAAAGAAAAAATTCATGGAAGCGAATAGCTCTTCTCCACAAATGCTTACAGACTGAATATTCATGAGACAAATGAGAATATTCAGTAAAATAGCATGAGACAGAAGAATTTTTTTGGCCAGAAAAATCAACAAGAAAACAACAAAAATGATCTCTTGCATGTAACAGAAAGCAGAAGTGCCAGGGAAGATTTTTGCCATATAACAGACTGATTTCTAGCAAGAAGGAAGAGCTGATGTTTATGTAAATAAGTTTATGTAAAATAGTTTATGTAAATAAGTCAAGAAAATAAAGACTAATAAATTAAACTTCATTAACACAAAGTACAAATAAATCCCATATTTATATTTGAATGCTGAAAAAAGTACCGACACTTAAATGAAAAAGAGTTTTTCCGTTGCTATCAGTACTACAGTACCTTAGCAGATTGCCTAGAAAATCATCCAAACAAGACAGCAAAGCCTGCCTGTGCTCACTGGAATCATATTTGCTGGAGAGAACTAGGGTCACACTATTAAACCGAATTAAACTGCTATGGCGGGTTTAGTAGCCAAACAGCAGAGAATACATTGGAAACGTATAGTGTATTTGTCAGCTAGACTGTGGTTTTCTGAATACTTCCAACCTACAGACATGGAAAAAAGCTTCCAGGAAATAAGATCTCGGTATATTTCCCAAAAAACCCAGACAAAATATGGAAAGACATTTATGAAAGGCTTAGATTTCCCTCTTCTATATATTAGTGTTTGGACACAATACCTCTGAGAAGCCCCAAAGAATGTATAGCTTACAAGCTAATATGCCATCTTCATACGCAATTGATTATGATATGGATAAGTTTTACAAATCTCTGTACAGGAAAGTGTACTGTGGTGGCATCAAGATTGTCTGGGAGATCACTTGGCTTCCTTTCCCATGAGACTGTCCCTTCCCTGCAATCCCCTGCTTTGTCTACTACAAACTTGTCATATTCTGCAGCAAAGGAGCCAGGAACCCAAATGGATAAAAACTTTGTTCTTACCATATGATTCTGTTCGAATCTCAGCATACTTATGAGGGCCTGCTTAACCTCTTGATCTGGTTTAGCAAAAAGAGGAGGAAAGGAAAGAAAAATGAAACAATGAAATAATTAAATGAAATAATGAAATGAAATTAAATGAAGTTAAATGAAAGAGAAAGGGAAAAATTCAAACTTTAGGTAGATTTCCCAATGTCTTCTTTAACAAGCATCTTAAAGCAGCCATGTCTGGGAGAATTTTGGTTTTTTCTTTCCTTGTTAAGCAATTTTATTATTTTTTTTAAATTGGGATAACTTCACAGTAGCTTGGTTCATAGTGTGGACCCACAAGTAGCTTTCCCTGGCCTCCCTGAAAGAGTCATGAGCTGCAGTGCAGGATGAGAAGGTGTAATGAGGTAATGAGCATGGGGAAAGGAAGTAGAGAGTATGCATACACTGGCTTCGCCATCAAAACTGTTGTTCATGTAACTGTTCTGAGGAAGTATGATATTCTACCAATACATTTCAGAGATCCTTTAAAATTTTCTGAAGAAGCTGTTTTTTGTGTTGTTATTTTCAGTTCCATTCTCTTGGTGATTTCCAGAGCTACAAGTAAATCCACACACAACCTTCTGGGAAACTTGGACTCACCTATTCTAAATTACTCCCATTCTTGCTCTAATGAATAAAGCTGAGAAAAAACTGGTATTTCTGCTTTATAAGAAATTCAGAAGTTCTGTTATTAGCTTTAATTTAGAATTGCAACAAATGTATTTTTTAATTTCCTATGAAATGCAATTTTTAAAAAACATTGTGATACTTATTTTGTCAGCATGGCAAAACATCGTATCAGAAGTACAAGAATTTTTGAAATCTTTACTAAAATTTGGGTTTCGGCAACACATGACAAAGCTCAGTGGCATCTGTAATTTGTGTAAACCTAATAAATCAGTTGTGCCATACATGACAGATACTTCATTAGCTTCAGTGAGACTTCCTATAAGAGTGGGAATTACTTCACTGATTAAAGGAAAGATAAATACTGAGTGCTGTTCTCAGATATATTAAAACAAATCTGGAATGATTCCAGTTAAAGTCAATCAAATTACTTTAGCTTCCCAAAGAAGTTGCACTGTGATGCAATTGATATCATCACTCAGTTTTCATTCATGCAGAACATAAGAATAATGTCCACAATCTGCAAGTCTCTTCTAAAAAATCTATTCATACAAATCTATATACAAGTGGAAAAGATTTTTGAGGCTTGTAATTAATCATTTTGCTCTCTGAATTGTGAAGTTTTCCTGCATTGTATCATGGCCATGCTTTGCATACCAAGAGATATTAGTAATGGCCATCATTTAAAAAAAAAAAATAAAAAAAAAATTACAAAATCATCGTGACATTTGACAGGATTACCATTTACAAGAAGAGAATTACACAAATGCAAGAAGCTGAAAGGGTGATTGCTTTCTTCATTTCTTTATATTAACTTCATTGGATATTAATCTTCCTACGGTGTTTGCAACACAGGGAATTATGTGGGGGAGACTGTCAAAAGTGTTTTCTGTCTGCTATTAACTGGCTTCTGTTGATGCTCATGAATTTAGACATTCACTTTAATAGCAGACTTTGTCCATCATTTAGCATGTTTGAAAATTGCTTCTGCAAGTTACTAGTGACTGGGAAAAATGTTTTCCTCAGGCTGAGCCCTTCTTTGGTTAAGTATTGTCTCAAAATAGATCCCACAGTGGGACAAATGTGTTTGTTGCTTAGATATGGTCTGCCAGATTTTCATGTGGAATATTTCAAGCTGAGGAGGGAGAATGACCTGTACCGTGCAAGTTCTTCATGGGCGTTTAACACCCACAGTTTGAAACTCTAGCTCTGTTTATTTTCTCAAATAAAAACCAAGGGCTTGTTTCTGGGTCCTAGGTTTGGACCAGACCTCCCTGTCAGTGAGGCCTGGCAGGAATGACTGAATAAGCAACCGCTTTGGGTCATGCTAAAGTAACCCCGGGTTACTGGCTGGAGAGAGCAGCCAGAACTTGCAGTTGCTCCTGGGCTGGCTGACAACTGAAGCCTGTTGTTACTAGCCCTTCCCCTGACCTTCAGCTTGGCTTTTGGCTACCAACTTTGTTTTGGTCCCTGAATCCAGATCTTCATCTTAAACATTGACTTGGACCATATGCTTCCTATTGCTTAAACAAAGGTCATGTGATAGGTTTTTCAAGTGTGGAAAGTATATCTTAAGAGTCTCATGTCTTCAAGGAGTGCTTCAGAATATGCCACCCCTGGTGAATTTAATTCAGGTGCTCCCTGGCATCTGGGTTAGCTGACTGTGGATGTCAACAGCTACAGCAGAAAGCCATCCTCTCATTACTACATCCAGATGTGCACAGCTCTCATATGAGGTGCTAGAACTCATAAGGACAGATCCTGTGACTCACAACGCTGTATGAAGTGGCACTACTCTCAATTGTTTTCATGATGTATTAGGAGAGACCCTGTTCCTTTCCAGATGCCTGCGCTGAAGTGCTCACAGCCCACCAACTCAGTAACATTTCCTTCTTATTTGTTATGCTCCATATTTCTGTCTAGGACTTTTATTCTAACAGATGGCAAGACACAGACTCTACAGACCTGTTCTAGCTGTTGACATTAATCCAGCTTTCATTTTGTAGCCCCAGAGCAGATTTTGTGATGTGAGGTGTACAGTAGAGCAACCTGGCATCCAAAGAAGGCAGCTTGGCTTTGTTAAGAAGATTACACAGATTACAAGTGGATACAGCAGGTTTTAATAACTACAGCATTTCCTCGTGCTGATTGTCAATATTGGAACAGAGTGCCAGTACTGTATCACCGTGCTTTCTGGGGTAGCCTTTAAGAAGCTGCATGAGGGACAAGCTCCAACCCAGATAAGGATGCACAAATCAGAAAGACCCCATCAAGTCAGACATGGGTGGTTATTAAACATCTCCCTAGAAATTGGCCTCTAAATGGCCAAAAGTTTGCGGTTTACAACAGTTTAGTGCTGACAGTTGCAGGGATTGTAATGAAAGGTGAGCTATTGCTGTGGTATTGGTACTGTTGAAGACATGTAAAATTCCTGAAATCCTCAAACAAATCAAATATCGGGGCTTCCATCTAGTTTGTTGAGCTGAACTTTGTGAGGCAAGAGACAAGGAATGTCTTACTAGCCTACAGTACTAACATTTTGAGGCTGAGGTGGCACTGGAAGAGCTGAATTTAGCCAAGGAACGGGACCTTGGTAGGGGTATAGCTACCTGTGTTTGTACCTCTTTTGAGATTTGATGACAGAGTACACTGAAGACTGAGGAAATTTGTATGTTACCAGAAAACGCTAGAAGTTAATTCTCCAACACACCGACTTGAAATTTTCTGCTGCAAAGGAAATTGCCCCGCACAACTATGCAGGCAGGGATTGAAATTTGGGCTAATAGGAACAGGATGCTAAGTGAGGTTGCAGGAGACCTGTTCATGGCAAGCTGCTGTGGCATTTGTGCACTTTGCAACTGCTTGAGGCTTAAAATGATCTCAGGTCAGCCAGTAGATTGAAATTACACACTGGGCTTCCAACCCAAATTTTCTCTGAAAACTCACGTGAGGTAAAAACAACCCATATGGATCAATACACCTATGCTTGTGCATCTTGCATTTTCACTTGCAAGAATTGCTGTATTTCTATCACTAATGCTTGTATTGTGCTCTGTTTGATACCGTAAACCACTTTTTACATATTTGAAAATGTGGTTTCTCTACTTAGAGGCTGTCCTGAGTCACATCTGCTAGGGATCAAGAGTGAAATAAAGAAAATGGAGGCCCTGCCCTTAACTAAAGCTTCATGTGAAAAATCTCACTTTACCTCAGGGAATATTTTACACTCGAATAAGTGATTTGTCAGTACTAGGCAAAAGCTGGACCAGTTAATGGCCCCCCAGTAAGAGTAAAGACAGTAGTCTCTAGGTTGCTGTGTGGCTGGCTTTTCTCCATTGTCCTCTCCAGTCTGGTCTTCCTTCTTGTCCTTCCAAAGGACAAAGAATCCCAGTTTGGGGTTGTCTTGACTGAAAGCTGCTTACTTCCCTCTGGTCCCAAAGCTGCTAGTGACTCTTCTTGTCTTTCTGCTCCTAGATGAGTTTTAGTAACTCCCATTTTTCAGAATGAAAATGGGCTTTCTTCTTGGGGAAATGGTAAGCAACTGGTCCAGCTCATCATTGTATAGATGGGATCTTAGTGAGATACCAGACAAAACACTGGTCAGGCTTACAGACACCAAGAATGTCAGGTGCAACAGATTTGCAGGGGTGTACCGGGGCAATTCCAAGTGCAAGACAGTACAGGCAGATTATTAGGAACAGTTCTGAGAAAGTCTTGGATGAAGTTCAAATCACTGAAATGACTAATGCTTTTCAGATTTGGCCAAGAAAAGGCATTAAGCCTTCATTTTCAACACAAGGGCACCTACCGTTAAACAACGTGTTCTCTCTGACACATCACTTTTTACCAACTTCACTGTTGCATCAATTTAATCACTAGTTACTTTTACTACCAAAGCAAACTGTTATGTGAGTTTTGTGTGCAGATAGGATGATCCATTTCGTATGTCCAAAATATGTTTGCTGCAGGCTGGGTTTGCTGCTAAGTAGATAAACCACATCTGAAGCGCTAATGCTCTCATAAACTGGCTTGTGCTTTCTGATCATTTCTTTTAAACACAGCTTCTACTCAGCATCAAAAAACATTAGCACTTTTCTGAGAAACCAGATCCCTCAGCTTTGACACATGATTTAGCACTCTGATCATTACACAACACATGGTTTCAAAGTGTCTGTTGCAATTTTAAACATGTGTGATGCTACTTGAACTACACTGTCTTTTTCACAAACTGCCCTGGGGAGTTTATTGAACATATTTTCGACCAGGTTTCCTTGCACTTTAAGTATAGTTTTCTCAAATAGTAGGGAACGTTGAAGCACTACATGAAACAAAATAATGCAGTGTGGACTAAGCAGGTGAAACTTTCATGGCCTGTACTCAGAGGTGTTGTGAATTCACAAGTGTTTTGAGTTATTTCAAGTTGGTTTTGATCTGTCTTATCTCATTTTGCCATCTGGAGAGAGTCTGAAAACGAGTATAACACAAATGCCATGACTGCTGGAAAGCAACAAGAAGTTGCTTCCTGCCACTTTAATTTCCTCCTTCGGTATCCTGAGCCATTTATGGGAGGCAAACTCCTAGCAGAGGCAGATCCAGCACTTCCGAGGTAGCACTTGCTTATACGAGTATGGAGTTTTTCACGGCCAAAGGAGTGGGTGAGAGAGTTTAGTTTGCAGTGGGATGCCCTCTTTGATCCAGCTCACCACAGGCCCACATAAGTGCTAGTGACAGCACTAGGGAGGGATGTGGGAGTGAAAGACTGAGCCCACAGGACAGGATGAGACCACTGCTTTCAGCAGCAGATTAGATTTATACCAGATTCAAATGATCCTGGAGGTGCGGCATGAGTAATACCCATTGCTCATAGCCACTGAAAAACCAAATCAGCCCAGGCTATGCTTATTGCTGAATCAACTCCTGTCTTACAGCTTCAGAAACAGAAAGCTGTGCTGCCTGCCAGCAACAGGAAAGAGCAAAACATGGATCAGAAACTCCAGCCCGCAAGAGGATGAAGATACTGGAGCTCTCTGCTCTCCCGTGAGCATCACTGACTGCAGCACACTGGGAAGAGGAGGCAGGATATCAGGGCTGATGGGAGCAGAGCCACTGTGTTGATCAGCAAATGCTGGCAAGGATTTCTCCTTGACAGCAGGTTTCTATGCTGGCTATCTTGAGTGCTCATCCCTCCCAGTGACAGGTTTTGTGGATCCACAACACTGTGCAACAACTCCCATGCTGCAGGCAGCTGAGGCGACAGGGATCCCAGCACTGCCTCGTGGCACACACCTACCCCATGGCAATGGCCTGGCTGGGGCTATCTGAAAGCCAGCTGGGCACTTCACAGCTGTGAATTGGGCTTTTCTAGCAAAAGCTGTGTTCTGTGAAGCCCCTTGATTGTGTCAGCCTTGCTCACTTCGGCCAGACAAAAGAAACAATGGAACTTCTGCAAAAAAAACTTTTTCTGAGAGCACATTCAGTTCCCACCAACTTCGATACCAAAGTTTGTGCTAAATAAGAGGCAGAATTTAGTCCTACCTATGCTAATTTGGGCAGGTACTATTTCCAGGGCTATTCCAAAGTAAATGGGGTACCTGCCAAAATATCAACCCCCTTCACCTTGTGATTGCTCCCTGGTGTGCCCCTGTTTCAGGAGGAGTAGGTTAATAAGGAAAGAGCCTGCTGCATTACCTTAACCAGCTGAAAGGGGGATACAGTGTCCTGGGGGCTAGCTCCAGTCATCCAAGTTTTCCTGCAGACGCTAATACTAATTGGCCATGAAACCAAAAGACTGAAATGTAGCTTAGCGAGATGAGCAAATCGCCATGGGCTGCTTCAAACCCACTGCTCCAGATCTATAGACAGATGAAGAAAAACCTCTTCCCCTGAAGAACAAAAGCAAATCTCACCTCGTGGGTGAAAGTATGTAATGGTATCATTGTCATTGGTATTTTACTAGACTGAGAGTTCTGTGTTGTGAAGGCTCAGCTGGAAGACATACACTTGCTTTTTTGGAGACTGAAAAGATCTGGTTTATAATCACAAAATAATCAAAAGTTGCAGAAAGATGCACAATTAATTAAATCCAAAATTCTCAAACACTCAGAAAAGTGTTGTTAGTTTGCATACACAAGTAGAATATGAAGGTCTAATCTCAACTGATTTTACCTTTTCTTAGGCAAGACACATAGACCAGGGATCTGCCACTGTGAAACTTTGACAAAAATTGTATTTTGAGTCATGACAATAAAGTCTACTGATCAAGATAAGCTCTGGCACTTTTGGAACATGGTTGCCTGACCCTTGGAAGCACTTCTTGTCACTCTAAAACTTGTTATCCCACTCACACTGTTTTATTCTCTTCCGCTATTTGTCAATAAGGCACATATCACTGTCACCAGTATGCACACAAGTTGACCTGGCATTTTGTTTCTCACATGGGAGAGCTGTTTCATTGTAGGCAGTCATGGTGATATAAGATGATATGGGGTTCAGAAGATAGCAATCATATCAATGGAATCATCATCTGGTTAAAGCAGAAAGCAAAACATATGTGAAATAAATTTTAAACCAGCAGAAAGAAAATCCAGTGCTGTCATCACCCCAGTACTCTATCACCTGTACAGAAACAGTGCATGTGCACTGGGTGTTCTTGCCACCCACCTCATAAAATCGTGTGCATGCTGACCAGTCCTATCGTGCTATCATAAAACAGAATCTACGCATGCTACAGCAACTGTGGCAAGAGCGCAAACCATCCTCATCCAACGTGCTTTCAGAGAATGTGCAGAGAAAACAATCAAAGGCTTTGGAAGGTTTTGGATCAGATTTCTGAGCAAGCAAGAAGCCTACATTCATGAGGGAAGTGTTCTTTGACATAAATAGCTGTATATCTCTTGAGTCTTCTTCCCACCTTCATAACCACTTCTCTGCTCTTGAGGACTGTTACTGTTCTATGGGGAATCCAGCATCTGGGCAGTGGGGTTTAATTATGAGAGAACTACCACGTAATACAGAAGCAGCTATTTTTATTAAGCTTTGGTATCAGGTGTGGGGTTTTTTTTTCCACAAGGGCTGTCGTAGGATGATTGTGAGGCTAATGTAAAAGCCCTGACTGAGTGAGGTGGAGGGCCAGCGGAGCACACAGCACTGAGGCCCTGACCACAGTGTCTGCCTGGAACCGGAGCCAGCTCCTGCTCAGACATTTAACACCTCCACTCCCTTCCAAGCTCCTGCTGTGCCTGGCCATGGGTCCACAATGATAACACCAGATCTGAGCCCTCCCAGCTGATCCACATGCAAACATTTCATCTGGATAAAATGTGGAGATGCGACTCTTCTTCCAACACGTGACCTGGAGCCCATTATTTAAAAATTTTTAGTTTTATGCTTCCAAGGTAGCAATCACAGGACAGACAATGCCTGAGCCACATAAACCTAACTGATGGAAAGATAAGCCAGTGCAATTGACTCAACAAATTGGTATTAGCAAAATTAGTTTGTTCACTATCAAAGTTGATCAGTACTTTGTGTCATGTTTTTGTGGTACCTCTCGAGCTCATAGGAAGAACCCTTAAGATGAGGTTGCTATATGGGCGAACCCCAGCCTCAAGCAAAGTATTGCAGTGCCCAAGCCATAATAAACCCTGTGGACCCCAGTATGCCAGGAGTGCAGAGCAGAGACCTTCATTTTGCCCTGCATGGAATCAGAATAAGCTTGTCAGGGTTTATTACCTGGATCAACATTAGAAAGTGGCTGAGTGGCCTTGGAAGTAGAATAGCTGACTTACTTATTGTGAAGCCTGACTTAATAAATCCTGCTAAATTGGAATTCTTGATGCACGGGCCTGCTCTGGGGTTTCTGCACACATGCCACAGCTAATTAAGAGTCTAGGTAAACCATCCATAGATAAAGACTGGCAAGATCAAAGGTACCCATTTCAAATATCTGCTGTCTCTACCTTCCTATTCATCAGTTTCTTGATATTTCCTCCCGCTTCCGCCGTCTCCAGCATTACTAGCACAGGCATGTGCAGCATGCAGTGCAATGCCTTTGGCATACTGGAGAAAGCAGTTGAGTGGGAAAAGACATCCAGGCAGCACATCCTTCCTCTCCAGCCACAGATATTCCCTGAGAAAAAGGAAAGGATTACTTTGGTACATGCTGTGTTGGCTCCATCTACGCTCTTCTGGGAGGAGACATCAAACCTACAGGCCAGATTCTGCCTGCAAGCCTCTAGCTGAGCATCCCTGCTCTACATGTTAGACCAGTGCTGAAAAGCAAAAGCTTACTAAATAAAGATTTGGGGTTTGTGTAATGAAAGGGAATACAAGAAAAGAAAGGAAACAAAACCCTCTGCATCCTACAGCAAAGACTGTTTAAAGACCCCCATTGATTTTGCACTGGCAGCAATGAGGGCTGTTTCCTCTACCGTTCTGCCCTGGGAAACGCAACTTCCAGACAGACCTTATGCCCTTGCCTTACCTCAGAGCCCACTCGCGTTGCTACATGGCACCATGCAGCACCACGCACAGAGACGATAAACGATGCCAGAAACAAGATAACCAGCGCAGTGCAGCACTGCACTGAGCAGCTTCTCCGAGCACAGCTCATTTGCTTGGGTCCTGTGCCATACCGATGTGGTGACGCTCTTTCTGTTCCTGGAGCAACCTCATCCAGTGCCAGCCCAGACATCTGGCACCGAATCTCATCACACAAGCTTGTGTTAACTGTGAAATTTATGAATGGTAGTTACCAGTCCACATTTCTAATTCACTTTACTACTTATGTGTCCACTAAAAACTAGGGAGGCTTAACCATAGGCCCCCATGGAAGGGCTGTAGTTGGACTTACGTCTCTGAACCTGAAATTTGATGCACACAGTGAAGCTTCATGTCTGTTAATGTTTCTCATATTTCTTCTTCAACCCTTCTTCCTTCTCCCAGCATACGCTGGCCAGATCTTCTCATATAGGCACAAAACCACGCGCAAGAGGCACTGATGTCATTTGTTCATGGAGTTTGCAAGACTGACTCTGGTTTGCTTATAGACACAGCAGAACCAGCAACCAATACAGTCACCGAAAACCTGTACCAGCCTGGTCCGTCTCAGCAGCTCCTATTTCTTATCTCTGAGGTTTCAACCGCACACATTCATTTTACCAAGGCAGGTTCTTTTCTCCACGACACCCACTGAAAACATGTCTGTGACCAGGGCAATGCTCAGCATTGTTATGCCACAAAACATGAAAACATGTCCCTAGGGGATTTTGGCAGCAGTAAAGGCTTGAAAGCTGAAGGAATATATTTACAACGTCACCTATGTGAGAGCCTCACTGGTTTACTGCCTCTCTGAGGAACCCAGCAACCACACAAGCCCAGACGAAGCAGCAGTCTTGAGGTGGACTCTGTCACCAAAGCTTTCTTTCCCCTGTTGATGGTAACATGACTCTCATGTCCTTGAACCTGAGGGCAAACAATCTGTGAAAACCTCTGAGAAATTCGGAAGCGGTGGCAGTGTTTTGCAGCATTGAATGCCAGCGCAGCAAACTCATCTCTGTAAAATGTTCCAACTTCACAATATTTCAGCTACAGACTACTAGAAAGCATCTAATATTAAGCTATACATCACCAGGGGCAGAGGCTTCTCATTCCTTTGCTGCAAAGGCAAAAGTAGGTAACTTGTGTGTGATTTATAGGGAAAACTCTAACTAGATGAGTGCAACACATACCCCATGCCAGCAGCAGTAAATCCAAGTCCTCTGTGCTCTCAAGGGAATGTTTCATACAGTAGCTTGAAAAATATGTGAAATGCCTTTGAAAATCCTGCGGTTGAGGGTTGGTAGAAAATTTCTCACCACCGTCCTATGTGGCTACCTGCCTGTGCTGAGAGACCACTACAACAGCAGCAACTGCAAAAATCAGGCCTTATATCAGACTCACCAAATCACTTTTTCGTATAGTCAGGTTAAAAAGTTTATCTATGTTTATAAAGTCTGTCTTACTAGAAAAAAGAAAAGAGATGATTATATCTAGTCTTGAAAAGAAAGACATTTTAATTGTAAGACTGAAATGCTTAAAAGTGTTACTCCAGGACTTTGGAAAAGTCCTGTTCAAATTACTAAGAGGAGAGCAAAACAAGCTCTGAGGCTGGTAAAGGACTAGCCTTAAAAGACAAGTATCAGTATAACACATTTTTCTCCAGCAGGGTCCTGAGAATGTGGAACCAATGAGCAGGTAAATTGGCTGGAGCAGGAAGCACAATGTACTGGGGAAGAGGAGGAATTCAGCTGGCTGTCATCAACTGTAAGTTGTTTTCCATTTTTATTTATGGAAATGGGTTAAAAAAAAAATTTTTTTTAAACTCTGCTCAGACCTGAGTAAGAAAAGGAGCCCTTGCCATCTAAATAATGCCCACAAAGAGTGAAGGGAAACCCGGGAGGTGAATGACTTGTCCAAAGTCAAGCTGTGAGACAGCAGAAGAGCTAAGGAGCAAGCAGATCAAGCAAGCTCAGCATCCTGATGCAGGATGTGTCTCCACCACCTCCAGCAGCCAGGCTGCAGCGGGGCAGGTCATCCTCGGGACGGAGAGGCAGCAAGGCAGCTGCCTCCCACCCTCCCCAAAGGAAAGGTCTGGCCCTGCTGGGTTCAGAGGCTGCTGCCTCCACTTCTGCTCCTGCAGTGAGGGTTAATTTCTCCCTCTGCCCAGAACAGACTGCTCCAGGTACAGTCTCCTGGGAAGATAAAGTAGACACCAGTCTTTAGAGTAATGGCATTTGCCCCCACCCGGAGCAATATAACCCCTGCAAAGGGGAAGGAAAAATTAAACCACTCTCAGAAATCTGGGAGATGGCAGGTGTTAGACTCTTTAATAGGAGTAATAAAAATAATGACTTCTATTAATATGAGGTATCTGATTTCCAGTGTTGAACAAGAAAAGTGCAATACCTGCCATTTTAAATTACTCTGTCATGTTTTCATTCCTTCCTTTCCTCCTGGGATTTAAAAAATCTTGATGAAATGTGTATGCACTCTTCAAATATTTCCTGAGGCCAGCAGGGTCCATATGTTCTTAGGAACAAGTTTTTCACTCTATGGGTCATTCCTGATGACATTTAGATTTTCTGATTGGTATATATTGGCAGCACAGCGCTAGAAGATGATGGGGATTTCCCCTTGCAAATATAATGCAGTATTTTATATAGTTTAAGGGCAGCACAAAAGTAATATAGCATTTTACAAAGATTAAGCAGAACACTTCAGTGTTTGCATTTTGATTACAGCCATGGCTCCTAAATTAGAGTGTCATTGTCAAGGTAAGAATGATATTTTATTTAAACTGCTGCTGAACATATGGTGTTATTTATGCCTCAGACATCCACAGCAGAAAGAATTTTCTAAGTCTAATTTATGCTGTTAGCCAGCAAAAAGATGAGACCTCACTGTTTTTACTAGCTAACAGAGTGCTGTTTTAGATTAAAATAGTTAAGGGATGTATTTTTTTGAAGGAAAAAAAAATTCTACACAGATTTGTACAGAAACCATGACTAATGTAAGTGTAGATCTGTATCCTTCCTCTGCTGTCAGATCTTGCCCATGACACCATCTCTGGTTGTCCTCAGCTACCCATTGCACATCATAGCCTGTGACCTTCCCCTCTGTCAGTAGGTTTTGATGAAAGTATTATTTGAACAGGTTGGGGCGGGTTATGTGTGTCAGGGGATGGACATGTCCATATTCATCTGTGCACGTGCTGCGAATCATTTACTCTTTTGCTTATACAGAAGATGAAACTGAGCTGAAGTCGAATTTCGGGTCAACTTTACTCCTAAGTAGTGGCAAATGGTGTAGGAGGTTTTGTGAGCCGGTGCACTCCGGGGAATTTTTTTTTTTTTCCAGAAAAACAGGAAATGAGAGAGTACTTTAGCCTTATTTTTTATAAACAATTTAAATATATTTCAGTTCTGAGTCCTCTCTGCCTTCCTCACCTTCCCAGTACTGAGGGAGGACTTGAGCCTGTATATTTCACCTTAACGCACTTCTTAACTCAGCTTTGTAGTTGGCCTTTAGAGCTACAAATCTCACTTCATTCAAAGCTTGATCCACCTAATCGCTTCCAGCAGAAAACAGATTTATTTTGTTTAAATGTTAGCACTTGCTCATATTAGAGAGCTAGATAGGGATCTACAATACAACAGACTATGCTAAAGAAAAGCTTGATGCAAAGTTGCAATATAGATCATTCAAAGGGAGCTGCTAAGGGTGCAAACAGGTGGGAACGGACATAAGAACTTTACTTTTCAGCCAGAACTTCTAAGTATTATCTTGATTTACATTTTTTTTATATTTTAGTTATGTAGAAAACTTATGTATGCATGTATTGAAAAAAAAGTTTTAATTTAGGCTGTCCACCATACCATTAATTTGCACTATGCAGTGGC
Organism: Nipponia nippon; assembly: GCF_047370975.1. Classification (NCBI taxonomy): domain Eukaryota; kingdom Metazoa; phylum Chordata; class Aves; order Pelecaniformes; family Threskiornithidae; genus Nipponia; species Nipponia nippon. The sequence goes on along the minus strand of NW_028262358.1, from coordinate 67,468,253 downwards.
CAGGTGGGCTGGGGAAGAGGGACAGGCAGGAGAGGCAGCGAGACAGAGGTCCCTGAGCTGGCCCTGCCATGAAAGGTGTCCATGAAACTGCACCTCCTGTGGGGCACATAACAGGTCAAGAGCTGGATTTGGTGCTGCCCTCATGCTCCCAGATATGGCCCTAACTTCTAGAGCAAGGGCTTCTAGCCCTTTTCCACTTGCAGGCTCACTGGTGGCCATCCCCCTGCCCATGCACCATCCCACCATGGGCGCAGGGAAGCGCCAGGCTTGCAGCAGGGCATTGCCACCTCCATCCTTGGCCAGCATGGAGAAAAGTCAGTGAGGACCAGCCAAAATGACCAGCGGGACTGGGTAGCTCAAAGTTTCTAAAGTACGTTTTGTCAAGAGAGCCTGTTCATAAAAAACAGGTATAGCGTTTCTGCCTGTTGTTTAAAAGAAAAAGCACATGTTATTGCCACTTATTTCAGCTAATCTTTGCAAAGTGCTTAAGTTTCATGTTCAAAGACATTAAGCACATGTTTATATCCAATTCCGCACCATTATTAAGAATTTTCAACAGGACACGAGCAAAGTCAATAAATCTGGAAAGCAGCCATTTGACAAGTCCTACGACTTGCAGTAAGGACATCCAGTAATAACACAGTAATAACATTCCAGTAATAAAGGGGCTGTGATGCTTTCAAAGCCAGTGTATGGTAACACCAGACTACGTCAGTAGGTAGTGTTATTACCCCAACACACACGTGGGCCAGCACACTGTCTCTTTCTCACAGCATCCAGAGATAAGGACTTTATTTCTCAAATTACTGTGTTGAATGAAGTGACTTTGGGCTAAATTCTCTAGTCCATTTCTTAGCAGGCTCCCAGCTCCATCAGAAATGGTTTTGCTCAGGTACCAGAACTAAGAGGAGCGGGACTGGACATCCCATCAGCTCTGAGAATGAATCCAGACCCCACTTTCTTGCTGCTTTTTCACATTCTTTTTTTTTTCCTGTTTGTTCCCCTATCCTTATCATTCTTCTTCAAAGCCTTCTAAAAAGGTCTTTTTATTTCTTTAGAAAGCATTTGTTCAAAATTCTACTGCACAGGATATGCTTTCCAAGTCACTTATCCTCAAATTCTGTGTGTACAGAGCAAGTGTGAGACACAGATGCGTGCCTGTGCACGAAGCAGATGTACACCTGCAGACTTGGGCAGAGGGAGTCTCTCAAACTGGTATTTCACACACCATGGTCTGTGTAAAATGGCCAAATTTCATCAGAATCTGCAGTTTTATTTATGCCAAGGCCACTATCTTTTAAAATACTTGATTATTTTAAACTCTAGTATGTGTTTATATTTTTTGCTGTCATTTAGACTCATGTAAGCCCCAAATAACTTCACTGAAGCAGATGTTGGTGAAAATCTGTAATAGGTCAGATCTGGCTCTGACAAACCTCCTTGGCTCTAGAGGTGAATAATGGTTTAATTCTGCCATGAGATGCCAGTTCCCCTGTTTGTTTCCCATGCTTTGATGAGTGGGGATGAATCCGGGGCTTTGTTCTGACAGCAAAGGCCTGATAGCGCTAAAGCCATTTGCAAACAGCCCCTGACTTCCAGCCTACAAAACGCGAGCTATTCCCATCCTGAACTTCTCCCCGGCAGATTTTGCCAATCATGACAAATTGTGTGAAATTTGTGGTGAATTTGTGATGTGGAGAAAAGTCCACTAGGGACTAATTTGACACCATCAGATGCAATTTTCCTTTATTACCCTAAGGCAAGATTTAAACTAGTTTCCAGGGGTGAGAGGTTACTCCATTAACCCACAACGCTCGCCCCAGCAGGCTGCCACCTAGACAGTCTGCAGCATCGTTAAGTGGATGTATTTCTCCTGTTTCCTCGGTCTTTTCTGGGGTTTTCATTTTAGGGTGGCACTTTTATTCTTAGCCTTCAGATGGACACCTCTTTTCACAGTCAGACCAACCTCTACCAAAGCCTTTTCTGCAGCCTTTTTTTGCAGGAGAAAACTAAAATTTAGGCTCAGTCATTCCAACAGATCCAGTTAACCCTGTGTTGTCTGGAGAGGGGAGTGGGGAGTGAGGAGGGCAGGGATGCGAAGCCCCAGATGAAGCTCAAAATATAGGGAGGCAGAGATGGGCGGGGGTGTATGGAGACATGCAGCAGAGTCAGCTCAGGTCCCGTGGGGCACTGTCAGCCATCCCAAACTGAAGCCGCCTCTGCATGCACTTACCCCATGAGTATATGGGTGCCCGGCAGGAGACCAGAGCTTTTGCACCGGGCCAGGCTTCAGCTGAGCATCTGCCTTCGTGTGACCTTGTGCCTGAGGCACTAAATCCCCTGGCGTCCTGGGTCAGTGCCAGGCTCTCCAAGCAGGCTCCCTGCAGCACCAGCCCAGGCCCAGCAGGGCTTCCGAGTTTGGGGCTCATCCTCAACCAAAGCCGCTACTTTGCTTCTGGATCCCAGCAGGCGCTGGAAGCGGTACAGCTGTATTCTCTTGAAATCACCCCTGAGTCATAAATCTTTAGCTTGGTGTTTGTTTGTGTGTCTGTTTATCCATGCCCCAGTTACCCTGTTATCCACGTAAACTGCAGACCAATAACAAATAACTGTGCAGATATTAATGCTGACCAACACCAGGTGAGATTGCAGAATCATGTGCAATACCCATCTTATACCCATTCAGGACCCAGTTCCACCAAAGTCCACCATAAAAAGTCAATACCACAAGTAAGAATGGCACTTGCAAAAGAGCTCAGGTCGCATATGCTTTTTTTTTTCCTTCTGTTTCTTCAGGGTTTTTTCCTCTTTCCTTCAACTTCAAAAAAGTTGAGTTTAGTTTAGTTCTGAGTCCTTGTGCTTCTCCCTTTCACACAGGCACTGACTGCTAGGGGACATGTTGCTTATGTGAGATTTTGCAAAGGACAGGGATTTCAGTAATGAATCAGAAAAGCAAGGACAAAAAACTGAGAACTTTCCTCTTTAAGCCTGGGTATGAAACAGGCTCTTCTTAGGATGCTGTGTGTAAAAGTGGTTTAGCTGAACCAGGGACTTCTGGTGCAGCAGAGGCATAACTACCCGGAATCTGCAGATATTGCAGTGTTTGTCTTTGGCAATAATTTGGAAAAGGCACTGCAGAGGCAGGAACAAGAATCCCCATGAGGGCAGATGCAACATTCTCCATGGTTTTAATAGTTGGCATAAATCCCGAATGGTGAGGTAGTTCCGCCTCTTTTAAAATGCCTTTTTAATTGTCAGGGAGAGCTCTTATGTGAATCAAAATGAACTCGTTTTAAGAAATGAAATAAAAATATTTATGTAGGGGCTTGGATGGGTTTGATTTCACCTCTTTAACTAAATTAGGTGAAGGCAAAATGTTGGGGACTGATGATTATTGCAAAATAATTTGGATGAAGACTGGTTATAAATTTAAAGTTAATTAGCTATCCCTAAATGGTTTTATACACACATGGACATTCTTGTCCTGAGGCAGACAACTGGAAAGGCTCTGCAGGCTGGATCACCTGAGAGTAGATATCTGGGCCACAGTACTCCTGATGACAACATTGCATTTCTATCATTAACTAGAACCTCATGAGTCTAATGCTACTCACTGTCCTTCGAGAACTGCCCAACGTCCCCAATTTTTGCCACATGCCCCTGCCTTTTTCCCCCTCCAAGGCCCTCTGGGAGGCAGGTCCCATTGCCATGTAAGAGTGTGTGCAACACTCTCCTCCAGGAGAGAGAACACAGGCTTGGAGGCATCTGCTTTCAAGATCAACAATTGCTTTGGGAGAAAAAGAAAAAAAAAAAAGCAAACAGGAAAAGCCATTTAAACTGAATTACTGGCACTACTATTTTCACCTCTCCACAACCTAGCCATGACTTACAGAGCATCCTGAGTAAGAGTTCAGAATTCCAGCTGAACTTAATGGGAGTATTTACACAAGAATTATGTTGCAATACCTAATATGCTTGGTTGTGGGCAAGTCTGTTTTGCTGCGTCTGTACTGATTTTGGTCCAAAGAACGTTCTCACTGCTGATGTTCCACCAATAGGTAGGAATAATTGTAACACTGCTGTAACTGATCACTGCTAATTCAACATCTATGTCGTGTAATCGTGGCCCAGGGCAGACTGCAGTGTTTGCAATCCATGCTGGTGGCTGTTGCTGGCTTGTCCACACCAGATCTCCCATCATCAGTACCACAACAGAAGTTCTGCTGGTGCATAAGTTGTAAGGAAAATGTGATTTTTGTCAGGTCCTCGCTGTCTCTGTTTTCTTCATGAACACGATAGCAGTAATGATATTTCTCAAGGTTACTATGAAGACTAATGATTAAATGCTTATAAAGTGCTTTGAAGATGAAAAGTGTGAAATATTCTATTTAGTTATAAATGCATAGGTGAGGCAAAGGCAGCACCCAACCATCTAATTTAAATAAAATATGCTTTTATAACATTATAGTGATGCTGATTTTTGAATGTGACAGAGGGCAGTCAATATCTGTACATATACAATGACAGCAGGAGGTGCACTTCCTCTTCATGAACTTTAGAAAACCTGATCCATCTCATTTAATAACAAAAAGGAAAATAAGGCAAGGAGAGAAAGAAGGAGAGAGACAGAGAATGAAAATATGTTCTTTGAGCCAATATGAGGTGTAGGGTGATGTTTCATATTAACCCCAACTTCCTCTTCATCCAGCTGATTTCTTTGAAAAACACAGCCATAGTTCATCCACTGGTCCTACGGCCCGTGTTGCTCCTCAGGGAGGCTCAATGTTATGGTTAGAAAGAGCTAAAGGAAAAATATTGCTGAGGAATTTAACTAGATTTTTCAATCTAGCAGCTTTGTAAGAAAAGGGGATGCATTGAAGCTAAAGTTTCTAATGGAAATTGTGGGGGTTTTATTGATACTATCAGGAAAGTTTGGACAATTTCCAACCAGGACCAGACAGAAACCATTGGATTGCACTGGGTTGGGTTCAGTTGGATTGGGTTAGGTAGCGTAAGGTACAGTAGGGTAGATTAAGGCACCTTCTGAGGATACAGAGAGCTGGAAATCAACCCTCTGTCCCTCCTGGGTCCAAACAGGAATACCAAGGTGGCTCTCCCCTGCCATAACCACTGATTTCTGACTGTACTTCCTTTTTCCCAAATCAGCTAGGACTTTTCCAGCCAGAAGACTGTCACAGAGGAAGGGAGATCCTCCAGCCTGCAGTGACAGGGATGCTCAGCTGCCATGCAGAGACCTGGTCACCCACCCCTGGTGCTGGTCAGGCAGGCAGTGACAGCAACCGGAGCATTGATGGTAAGCTGCAGATGATAGGCTGGGAAAGCCCATGTCCACGTGATGAACACTGTTAGGTAAGATGTCCTATTCAATTTCTTGCTGCAGGGTCCATAGTAAATGTAATGGCAAAGAGGGACACGAGCATGGTTTTCCCACAGAATAGACAAGCACCCTTGTCACCCTAGGAGGCACAGGCATAAGAGGGGAAGAGAGCAGTGCTTTCCAGGGGTTTCTTCAAAATGCCTCAGGCCTGTGTGAAACAAAGCCGAAAACAATAATTTTGGAAATCAGAAATATCAATGAACTAGAATTTAATTTCCCATACTCGACCAGTTGCCTGACCTTCCCTCTACACATTCCTTTGTCTATACCCAACAGTGCAGAAGGGAAGTTATTTCATCTAACTTCAGGCATTTACATATTTTAGGACACAATTCAACTCAGCTTTTAGACATCTATCACAAGACAAATAAATCAGTTATAAAATACCTGTGTCTTTCCACTGACTACAAAAGCAGTCTAGATGACAAGTTCATATGCAGATATGTGGTCAGATCAATTCTAACCCCCACATCCCTCCCATTTCCCCCATGAAAAAATACAGATCCCCTCACAGCACAAGGCTCAGCACAAGGAGGGCTTTGCTTGCAGTCACACCAGGACGTGTTCATTGATGAGTGAAACCAGGTTGAAATTCAACTGCTAGCTCTGGCCTCCCACTCATTATCTCCGTTGGGTGTTTAGATCTCAGGGAATTTGTGGAGTTTCTGGGTTTCCAGATACCGGAGTCTTTTCCATGAGGCAGTGGGCGTAATTCCTTCAATGATTGTGGAGGAATCTCTAGAAGGGAACCTCATGAGCATTGCTCTCTCTCTCCTCTAAGGGAAGAAATTGAATTCATGGTTTTCTGACAAATGCTTGTTTTCTGCTGTTGTCAGAAAGCCAGGAGACATTTAGCAGCTGTAACTGTGGAAGCTAAATAAAAGCAGAAAATTTCCAGTCTGCTTCTACACTGGATACATACACAAAGTGAGGTTAAAGAGAGGTAGCGCTGCTCCAGGAGAGACTGTCACCCAGAATAATTTTTGAAGTGGCACAGCCCTCCTTCCCCTCCCACCTCGATATAAGTTTAATCCTTAAAAACACAGTTCAGTGACCACTGCAAAGCAAGGATAGATGCATATTCAAACCACAAAACATTGTTAAAAGTGGACTCACTTTTTTAAATAGAATATGTCCACAACCTTCATCCAAGATACTAGTGTGTAATTGATGGGATGTTACATCTGGTTCAGAGTTATGTTTCTAACATGAAGTTATCATGCAATAGACTTAGTGTGTCACCAGATACTGAAGTCATACAAAGCACTGTAGAAAATCACCTCCAGTACAAGCAATACCTCCGCTTCTTTGGGATGTGAAACTCTTCCACTTTCTTTTCTGCTTTTGTTTCCCAGGGCTCAGTTTCCTTCAAAGCTAAAACTGGTATTTGCTGGTCTCAAGGGCTATTTATTGCTGTGACAGTGACGCATCACTCCAAGTAATGCCTCTTAAGTACTATTAGCACATATCTGATCTGAAAATGTACAAACACATTCAAACAAAAATGCTGTATTAATAGACAGCCCTAAAATAAATAAACAGGAAACAAACAGAACTTTTTTAAAAGAAGGAACTGCAGTTGAAATACTTTAAAGACAAATAAACTTTTAGATTTGACTCCCTCTAGAGTATTTTTAAGGAAAAGCTTGGTACAGGAGATTCCTTTTTTGTTGCAGAAATTCTTGCACGGCAGTCCCGCTGAAACGTACTTCTCTCCAAATGCAATGACGCCTTTGTGCCCAGCAGCCTCTCTTCAGCAGAGGCCTCTGGCTGGTGCCGGTCATAGCCAGGCCCAGCAGGGCTCAGCCCAGAGCACCTCAGCGCCTCACTGAGACCAGAAACCAAAGGAAGATCTTCTCTTTTAATAAGAGGTGAAAGAGCCATAATAGTGCATGCCTACATTTTCCAGAAAGGCAACCAAATCCTGCCTGTCTTCATCAACTAAAGGCAGTAGGAGGGCTTTCATTTGGTCTGTAGTGACGAGTCAGAAGATAGTGAATCCATGTCTGTAGGGACCTGTTGTCGTACAGTTCTGTACTGTAGTACAGTTCTCTTTGACCCTTGCGGATTCAAATGAACTCAACACAGTGTTGCGACATCCGCAGATCGGAAATGTCTATTTTTTCTAGAAGGAGGATCAGTTACCTATTTCAAAAGGAGCAGTGCCAATGTAGTTACCAAGGTCTTCACAACCCTTTTAGTTAAACTCCCTCAGTCCCGTTGTGCACGACACAACACCACCAATGTTCAGCCATGCTCTCTATCCACTAATGCTCCCACTACTGCTCACTCTGAGGGAGGCACAAAGGATTACAAGTAGTAGTGACATATTGAACAGTAAAAAAGGTAGCACAGAAAAAGCAACTGAATTTTCAAGAAAGGGCCCAGTGAAAACAAGACACGGAGTCTTCCAAAGCATTTGTATCCATGTTTCTAATGAACAACAAACAGAACAGCAAATACATTCCGTAAGTTTCACATGTAATAACGAAGAGGGAATAAAGGACATGCACAATTTTTTTTCTCTCTTTGCCAGGCAGTAAGATACCTGGAGGAAGAAAATGTATAATATACTATAGCTGTCTGGATCTGGAAACACAGAAACTGGATTTCTTGCTAACTAGCTCCATCAGTTCCCAGCGTGTGATGGGTTCTCAGTTACTAGTTTTCTAAAGCCACAAAAGAAAAAAAAAAAAAAAACAAAAAACAAAAAACCAATATACCAAACGCTAGCATCTTTTTAGCTGCAGAAACATGTAGATAAATTCAGTCTGACTACAACTCATGTACTGCACTGCAGTCCCTCCAGGAATAAATTTGGATCACTATGCCATAGACTCCAAAGGGTCAACATGACATATTGCATCATATCCCCCTACACGAAAAAGAATTCACTAACAAAAATCACTTCCAAAAGTGCTCCTTTATTCCCCTTTCACATTATAGTTTCTTATGAAATATTTTAGTGGATGTCTTTGGTGCTTTGCCACATTTCTCTCAATCTATTTATAAATGTTTGGTTGGAAAGAAAGTAAACATTACAGGACAAACACTTTATAAACCTTTGCTATTTTCATATAATACTCGAACTGGAATTGGTTTTACTTAAAAAACATAATAATGCTGGAGTGCTGTGGAAAATGACATAAAATCTCCCATGCTTGTTAAAATGCAAAAAGGAAAAAAATCAAAACGCATAAATCAAACTATTTATATCTCATCTGAGAACGCAGAAATTATGTCTTTTATGAGGAAAAAAAAAAGGCCTGCCAGGTAGTAGAATTGACTAACATGCCACTAGAAAAGCGGCAGCAACAGTGACGGTGTGATTCCCCCACACACACCTCCCAATAACGGATTAAACAAATGTTTCACACTTTAAGGCCCCGGCTGCATTTGGAAAAGCACAACTGGTTTCTCACAGGCAGAGAAGCACTGGCTAATGTGCATGCTGTTGCAGCGATGGCTGCTAATGCAGCCTTCCCACCCCACATACCCAGTGACTTGCTGCTTGTTTATTTAAATGACACTGTTGTTTGAAATGATGGGGGCTTCTTATCCTCTTGAGTCATGCATTCTCTGTCTGGGATCCTCTGTTTAGGCACTTTTAGCACCTCATTAATTACTAACTGCAACAAAGTCATGCTGTTTTGCAACTCTATTGCCTTTGTTAAGAAATCTCAATCCTGTGTTAGAATGTGAAAGGGGACTGTTATCTACCATATGCCCGGCTTGACTCCATATTACAAAATTAGCTTTCTAGTTCCTGAAATACATATACATGTGCTCTTTACAGCCATACCCCATGGTTAAACAGCCTGGCTTCTGTTAAATAGCCTGCCAGTAACAATTGTAGAAGCTACTGTTGCAGATAAAAACCACTCTTAACTCCACACGTTATAAATAAATGTTTTATCCAGGAAGATACAATTTCTTAACAATGATCGTTAAGTCCTGCTACAAAATGCTACTTTAGAGGCCTTTTTATGAATCTGTGGGTACTAAAACCCTCTCAAACAGTTAACTATTAAAGATAAGTAACTAACAGGTTAGCAGTCGGAGATTTTATTTCACTTTTAGTTGGCAGGTTGGTGGGACAGTGTCACGTAAGGAACCGTGAAACTCTTCCCTGCAATGATGTCCTGCATGTTATTACTGTAAGTGACTCTGCAGGCACATTAAAGCACGTTGGTACGGGGAGTTTGATCCAAACAGGGACTTTGATGGCTATGTAGAAAGCTGCGATCTAAGAATCATCTTCAGCAGCAGCTTAGCCTGGAAGCACCTAATTAAATTCAGTGTTCTTCCTTCTTTGGGGTGAATGCTCCTCGGAGTTCAGCCACTGCAGACACCCAGAGCCAGCCCAGGCAGGGCTCCTGGGTGAGCAGCTTGTGGGCCAAAGCTGAGTGTAGCAGAGCTAAATTCACTGAGGAGCTAGACCCAGCCACCAGCGGGACCAGACCCCTCTCAGCAAGTAATGTGCAATAGCTTCTTTATGAAACAGGGACAGAAAAAAAGAAATGATAATGATAATGCCTTTGCTTAGGGGTTAGGATATATGCAGCCAGGAGATACCAGCTTCTGCTCATAAATTTCCATGAAATGTGAAATGTGCAAGCAATCTTAAAAGAAAAGAGATAGAAATTAAGACTTCCCTTCATGTGCCTTAAAATCTGTTCCTTCTTATGGTCTGATACCAAGAATCTGGTCTCCGTTGCTACATGATGGCACGGCTGCAGCAAGCAGCCTGTGGAGTGACCCCAGCTAAAGAATCCCCTAACCAGGAGCCTAGGGTGCGGGGTGTGATTGCACTCTAAATCACACTTACACTGAAGGTACGCATGGAGCATAGTCCATACTCTGGCCAAGTTTTATTGCCATTGGGCTTTTATACTAAAGGGGACTCTGAAAGAAAAGAGAAAGCTGATGCAATTCTTTGAAAGAAAGGAACTGAATTTCTCCTCTGATGGAGGAGGCTGGCTGGCTTGAGGCATGGCAGATATTCAGCTAGGCAGAAAATCCCAGCTGGGCTGGGTGTTTCCTTATTGCCAGCTCCTGCTGGCTCTCAGTTCAGGATGAATGTTGGTTCTCACAGCAGTCTAGAGGGGTGCACCTATTCCCACAGTTTATTTGGGGAGTTTAGGCACCTAACTGTCGAGTGCTGGATGTCACTTGCAAAGTCATATGCCTAAAATATAAGAATTGTTGTTCCAAGATTGAAGATGCCAGCATTAATTTCATTAAACCTTGGGTTTCAAGTTGTAGCTGTCTGATGCCTGGTTTGTAGCTTGTTCAGTGTAGTAAATGTTGATACTAGCTTAGCAGGAGCTCCATGTCACTAAATCATTGCTGTTCCACGATCAACCATCAGCCCCATAAGACAAAGGACTAAGTCCTGAATTAAAATGCAGAGTGGTTCTTTTCAGTCGTGAGTAGTGGTCAGAAACATGCTGGAAGGTACACAAAAATGGTAAGGCTCTGACTGAGGAAGATATGTCTCTTTGGACAAGTGCAAGGGCTTATTTCAGTTCTGATGATGTCAACACAACATATGTATCTGGTTCATGCTCTCCAGGCATAGGGACTGACATCAGCTTGTGCTTAAAAGTTCTTCTCAACAGAGGACCTTGTCTCTGGTGCACCAGAGTTAAGCAGAGAACATCCTTCTTCAGGACTACTGTTTTGCAGTCTTTCAGGACCTTCAATTTACACCCTGAAATAAGCAACAAGAGCATTTGAGCACAAAAGTGCTTCTTGATTGCTCAGCATTATCTGCTTAATACAATCATATGTTACTGAAATATCTCATAGAATAAGTATCAGTGACACATTTACCAATGTTTAGCGAAGGATCATTTCTTGTAACATTTTAAATCACATAATAATTGTCTTCACCTGATAAAATTCTAATTCAGTGCCACAAAGTATGGCCAGTGGAACAACTTTTCCTCCTGTGCCAACCCTGATGGCTTGTTTAAGAAGGACAGTGCTGCTGTTTCACTATATTTATTAACATGGGACCCAAGACCCATTTCATGTTGCTCAGCCAGATTCCTGTTGCCCTTCCCTGCTAGCACAGGGCAGGGCACCCCATGCTTGGACCCTCTGTGCCTCATGTTGTGACAGTGGCTGTCCAGTCCCTCATCAGAGCGCAGCTACTACCAGCCCCGTAGTACCTCTTATGCCTTCAGGTCACCTGGACTGAACTGCTCCAGGACTTCCTGGCAATGGGATGGAGCTGCTGAGGACAGCTGGAACTGCAGCACATGAACTCCATCCACGCTGTGCACCATCATCCTTCTTCACGCCCACCTGTTCCTTTACATGCACACCAGGCAACACGCCCATCACCCACACTGGGGTGTGAGCACACACATTTAGAAACAGGCTTCTTCTCTACTCCCTGCCTTTCCAAAGGACCCTACATCTGTAATTGCACCTTCAGCAGTGAGATTGCTTCACTGACCCCTTTGAGACACTCCCTGCCTTTACTGTTTTACATGTTAGGCTTTTCATTCCCGTTTCCTCATGGTGAACCAGATCAGGGAACAAAATCCTCTGGAAAGAAGCCTTTTTTTTTTTTTTTTTTTTTTTTGTCCCCAGAATTTCATTTTTTCAGCCCAATATTTCCCTAATCCAGTGTACGACTGCTAATGCTTGGACCAGCACAGCCCAGGAAGTGGGAATGAGCGAGTCTCTTGGGCAGGTGTGGCATCTACTTAGGCTGACATTACCACCAAAGAAATTCACAGGAAACACTGCTGAAGTGAGAAAACAGCTCCTAAGTTAGGTGTTGTGAATCACCCTCCCAAATACTGAAATCATAGAGAAGTCAATGCCTAGACAAATGGATGTGTCAGAGTCCTGTGAAACCTTTGTTGTTGGTTACTCATGTCCTCCAGCTTTACTCAGTTATAGTTCCACCTTATGGGCTGTCACCACAGGAGAAGTATACTTGGGCAAATTGATGTGTGAATTTAAACCAGTGCAGTTATTCTGGTACTGCCTTCTGGGTGGTTAAAGTTAGTCTAGACCAAAAGCTTTTTTTTTTTTTTTCAACTTAGCATACATTACAAAAACACTTATGCTAATCAATTCTGTTCTAGGTTGAGTATTTACACCCAAAATACACAGACACTTCCATGGAAATGCTGAGATTTTTTCTTGTAGATACAGTTGCTCTAGGCACAGATTCTGCAAACACAGAACAAAAAGTTGGTCTGCATCCCAAAGGTTTTACAATCTGATCGCAAGTCCAAGAGATGACCAACTGATAGGTGAATACAGGGAAACAATGACTTAGCGAGGTTTGATCATCCTCATATTAACTGCTAAAACTTCCTTTATGCCAAAAAGTTCTCAGTTTCATTTTGAGGCCTTCCCGTTGTACTTTCTTAGCTGAACTGCATCTGGAAGGATTGTACTGCAGAATTTGCCCATGTGTTTTTCCCACAAATATGCTTTTTTTTTCCTACGTACAATAAAACAACAATTCAGCTCTCTTCCAGTGCGATCCAGAAGATCAGATCCAAACTACTCTCGAACTGATGAAGGGTCAAGCTGACAGCAGCAGGCTTTGGACCCAGCCCAGGCTGAGGGATAGTCCAGACTGACTTGCTAATTCAGGGCCTGATGCTGCAGTCTTTGATTACACTGGAATTTTATTACAATGACGGAATTGCACAAGTTAGAGATGGGAAAAATCAATTAGGTCATCTAGTCTATTTGTTGCCAGTGTGGGATTGTTCCCTACTGCACATGTTGTTAATGTTCTGCCATTACATCTTTTAAATATCTGAAGCATAAAGACATTATTGAAGATATTGGGACTGGATCTTTAAGAACCAGTTTATTTTTTTAAAAAGTACACATATTCTCATAGGTTCAACTTATTGTGAGTAAAGCATTTCTCATCATTCACTTCTTTTGGTTTATTTAGACTATGCAATTATAACCTTCTCTTTGTGATATTAACAGCTTTTGAAAATGCTCATGATGTTACAGAAGATTAACCTCCTAACTGAACATGACTAAAGCACAAATGGGTTATAGTAGGAAACACAGAAAAAGGTAACAACTGTCAGATCTGGAAATACGGAAAAGAGTAGTAACAGACACACACACATACTTACATACATCTGTGTGTGTGTTTGTGTCTGTGTGTCTGTGTGTTTTGGGTAATTTCTTACATATTTATGTCTCTGCATGCCTTGCCCACTCTGTGCCTGCTTCTAAGTTTGTACAGGGAAAAAAAAAAATCTGGGGCAAAGACTATCATGATTTGGGGTCCTGTACAGTGCCAAGAATATTGTTGGTGTTTAACAACTAGTAGACGTGTCGGATTGTGCAACCTTTACTCAAGATGACTGCTCCAGTCCTCTAACCCTTCTCCCTTCAGCAGACATTACTGACCCAGGTCTGCGGGGATGCTACCGTGGATACCTCCTTGGTGATGAAGTCTGACCTATGCTGTCTACACCCTGAGCAGCACCTGAAAAATAAGGATATTGTATTGGACACAGTATGCTTCATTTTCAAGTTATATATCAGTGGTAATCCAAGGCCTTTATTTCTTTACTGTGTTTCCCAAGTTGAAAAGGCAAATTAGTGACCCTTTTGTTCACTTACACAAACTATTTCCAGTCTAGAGAAGAATGACAAAGGGTTAGCATTCAGCTGTCCTGTTCACATGGCTAGTTTTTATGACCAGGGTGCCATTTCAAGCAAGCATAATATCAGCTATTATTTGGATATTATTATCTTATTTTGCATATAATCTGAGCATCTTGAGCCCACCTCCTTTTTCCCCCAATTTGTTAGCTATTCTGAAAACTGAAATTAACTTTTTCTAGCTATGTAAAGTTGCACAGAGAAACCGCTGGGCAGAAATTGCAATAGTGAAACCACCACACACTATTTCTCTTCGATTAACTTCTTTTTTTTAAACAAAAAAACACCACTTAGCTGATTTTACAGTCTCCTGCTGCTGGTTTTAACGTGCTTCAGTAAAACAGAGGGCTCAGACATCTTTGACTTCCCAGCAACAATACTGACCATCAGCCATTCTCCCCCTCCCCACCAGCTTTAATAAACCCCAAAATAGAGAGGCTCACAAAACCACCCTGGGAGCTGTTTCTGATTCACCCGTTTGAGTTGCAAGGAAATACTACGTCCAGCTCCCTTCGCCGTGTGCGCTGCTGCTGGCTCCTCACGTCCCCAGGCCTGGCGAGAGGAGGCTTTTTTGCAAGCCCCCCCAGCGCCGATGCCGGCAGCCCACCGGCCGCAGGCCCGTGCGCAGCTGTGCGGCCCCGCGCAGCCCGGCCCGGCCGCTGGCTCTGCCTCCCGAGGGCTGATGTCAGCCTGAACTTTGCCACCGATATCTCATCAGGATGAGCGACATAAACAGAGAGTTGCACGCCAGAGTTTTGCTCTGGAACAAGCTCCTTCCACACATTTCAGCAACATAAATCTTCTCCTTTTATCGCAGAATGGCAGTAACTGTTTATGTGTTTGGTTTGTTATTGTTGTTGGGTGTTTTTCCCCCCCCAACGGAGCTGGCTTGCTGGGGTAACCTGGCTCTCCGGCATCCTTTTGCCCTGCCTCTTTTCAGATCCCATCTCGAGTCAAGGCACAGCTTTTGTTTTCTCCCGGTCTATGACTCTGCCCCTCTTCCACAGCAAATAAGCGACCTCGCCCGCCCGCCGCTGGTCACTCATGCATACCCTGCCCTTCTGCTTGGCCCTCGGTCGGCACACACACGGCACAAGTCGGTTCCACCAAGGCTCTCGGGCGACCCGTGCGATCCCCGAGACTCCCAACACATCTGCCCCACGCGTCCCCGCTGTCGCAGGAACACATGGAAGGGAAGAGGCTGGAGAGGCAGCGAGCGGAGTTTCTCAGCCGTGCTTTGTCAGGGCAAGGAGAGGGAGTGCACTCTCCGTTTGTTTAATGTTTTCCTTATGTTTCTCGTGGAGCGTTTATTTTTTGACATGCTTTCTCTGCCCACTGGTGCTAATGCTGCTTGAGCGAGCTGGCTGGCTGGCTGCAGGTTGGCTCACACGCGTGTCCCGTCCTTTCTCCACAGCCTTGTTTATTTATGCCACTCGCCTGGCTTGCTCAGAAATTTCCACACAGGCACTAGCACACGAGAAGTCTCCATCTCCAACAAAACAAAACACTGAGGTGAATGCGCTTTCTTCATGTCAGTGTAGCCCCTCGGCTTGTCTGCCGAATGACTTTTATTTTATGCCTCTCTGGCAATCCCACCCCATCCGGCTCAAGTATCCTGGATTAGAAAGACTTTCCCCAGAGTCCTTTTCAAAGGGAGCCTCCCACAGACCTTTAAATCCCCCACATTTTATGGTACAGATATTTAACAGCTCTGAGAGGGGGCAGCGGGGGGGAGAGACTGAGGAAAACAGTTACAAATAGAGTGGCTGCTCCTCACACCACTGAGGTTCCTGATGCGATCAGCGTCGTTTTATCCGGCTTTCTCTCTCATCCCAGCGATAGCCACAGAGATAAGAAACGAAGCAAGAAAGGGTTCAGAGAAGTCGCCGGTTTTCCCCTGAATCAGCTTCACCTCCCCCTTTCTAGCCCTCTCCTTTCCCCCCCAAAAAGAAACCCTTGCCGGAGAAAGGAAACGCGATACCCTTCTGTCAAACAGGCGGCTGTGCCTCGCCCAGGTGCTGCCGAGCTGCGCCTTTGCTGCCGGGCCTCTGGTGAGGGTCCCGCCGGCGGCGGGGAGGCGGCTGCGGGCACCCCAGGCCGCTGGGCTGGGCTCGGCTCGGCTGGGCTCGGCTCGGCTGGGCTCGGCTCGGCACGGCCCTGGCCCGTGGCCCAGCCCCGCATCTCCCCCGCTGCCAGCCGACCGTGGGGACGGCCCCCGGCCCCGACGGGACTCGCAGCTTCGCTCTGCCCCGTCCCGCCGAAGCCACCCCAGAAGATGCCTGTCCCGCGGGGAAAAGGCAACAAGGGACAAAACCCCGAGGAGAAGGAGAGGCTGGAGTGTCCCCAGCCCCTCCCGTCTCCCCGTCTCCATTTGAGCAGGGATGTGGGGGCAGCTTCAGGCAGGAGGGGGGTGCCGCGCTGCGTCCCCCTCCGCGGGGCAGGGGCCGAGCACACCGCCCCGTCCCCCCGCCAAGTGGGGGGCTCCTCCCCACGGAGGGGCCGGGGCGCGGGGGGCAGCGGCATCTCCGCGGGGGCCCCGGGAAGGCCGGCGGCGGCGGGGAGGCGAGCGGAGCCCTCCGGGCGGGGGCTGCCAGCGAGGCTACGGAGCCCGGCCGCCCGCCCCGGCCCCGGCCCCGGCCCCGGCCCCGGCCCCGGCCCCGGGCCCGCCCCGCCCCGCCGCGGGGGGCAGCGCAGCCGCGGGGCCGGCGCGGAGCGGCGTCCCCCGCCCGGCCCCGCCGCTGGAGGATGCTCGGGCGCTGATGCCCCGAGGGGGCTCGGCCGGGCGCGGGGAGCCTCCCCCCGCCGTGCCGGGGCGCTGGGGCTCGCCTCCTCCCGCCCCGCCCCGCCCCGGGGCCTCTCCCCCGGGGCCCCGCTCCGGAGCAGCTCCCGCATGAAGCCCGGGGGCTCCTGGTCGGCGGGCGGGAGAGCCGGGGGGGCCCGGCCCACCTGCGCCCGGCGGCTGGCCGTGCCCGCGGCGCAGAGCGCGGCTGCTCCGGAGCAGCGGCGGCGGCGGGGCTGGGTCCTCCTCCTGCCCCCCCGCCGCTCCCGCCCTCGCACACTCCTCTCCCACCGCCATCCATCCATCCGTCCTGTCGGCACCTCGCCCGCCCGGCGCACACACGGGCGCGCACAGCCGCACGCACCCCGGCACCCCCACAACATGCTGCCGGCCACCGGCCCGGCATGGACCCCGGCGGCGGCTGCTCGGCTCCTCTCCGCTGCTGACTCCCCTCTGAGGTTTGCGGCAGGTAGCGGGGCGGACGGTTGGAAAGTGCAATAGGAAAAGCGGAGGGGAAAAAAAAAAAAAAAAAAAAAAGGAAGACAAAAAAAGGCAAAAGCCATCAAGCCGGCCAAGCCCAGCTTTGGATCCCAGTGCAGGTATTTCTGCTGCTGTGTTCATCCCTTGCCGACTACCACCCCGGTTTATTTTTTTTTTTAAAGGAAAGAAAAAAAGAACGAAAAGGAGAAGTCGAACTCTCAAAGGGTTACTATGCAATTGCGACTGATTTCTTGGTTTTTTATCACTTTGAACTTTATGGAATACATTGGCAGCCAGCACGCCTCCAGGGTACGGCGACAGGGAAGAAGTAAGTGCGAAGAGATTTATACTTTGATAACTTCTGCTTCCTCTCGCTGTGCTGTTCACCTGTCCGGGGGCTCCTGCGCCCCCGCCGCCCCCGCGCTGGGCAGCAAGTCCCCCGCCTGCGGGGCGGCCGAGCGGCTCTGCCGGCAGCGGCATTGAGTTGGAGGGGCTGAAGGCGGTTTTTCATCTCTTTCTGCTTTTCTCTCTCACCTCACCGGGATGAGCAGAGCTGGCTCCGGGAAGATCTGCGTCTGCTCCTTTCTATTTTAATGTCTGGTAAAGGGGAACATCCTTTCTTAGCTCTTTCCATGTCCTAAAGGGAAAGCGCGGTGACACCACAGGTAACTTGTTGCCGTGATGCCCTAAGCGCCTTTCTCCGCGCCGGTCACCATTTAGCGCCCTGGGGGAGGACGGAGAGAGAGAGAAGCCCCCACCCCAAGAGGCAGCGGCACGGATTATCGCTATGGGTTAAGCCTGGCGCCCGGCGATGCGGAGTGGGGGGCTGGGGTGCCGCGGCGCTGCCCGGCCCGCTGACTACCAGCCTTCACTCGCCACCAGTCACTTCGGTGGCAGCGTCCAGGAAGCCCCCGGGTCCATCGGCACTGCCCCGGGTCTGTGGCCCCTGATATTTTATGTTTGGGGTTTTTTTTAAATCCCACGGGATGGAGGGAGTTCGTCCCTTCTGACTTAGCCAGCCCCTGACCAGCGTCGCCTGGGTTGGCAGCCGGGAGGCCCGGGACATCCCCGCAGGTCGGGGGCGAGGGTCAGTAACCGGGGATGCTGGCAGCAGCTCCGTGGGCGCTGCCGTCCGGAGGAGGCGATGTGGGAGAGCGGAGGCCAGGAGAGCCCCCCGGCACCGGGGCAGGGAGAAAACCCAGGCAGAAGCCAGCCGCCCCCTCGGGAAGGCGCTGTCCAGGCGGCGGGGCGCTGCCCGGGGCGGGCGGGCTCTGCCTCCGGCGCGGGGCTCCGGCGTGGCCGGCGGTACCGGGCGGTCCCGGGACCCGGGTCCGCGGGGACCCCCGCGCAGGGCCGCCGGTCGGAGCCCTGCCGGGGCGCCGCAAGGAGCCGGCTGCGGCAGCGGGGGGCAGCGGGACCTGCCCCCGATCCCGCCTCGCCACCCCGTCCGCATCGGACCCGTCGCCGTTTCTGGGGAGGCATTTTCTGGGCACCTCCCGCGGAGGGGCTGCTGACGCCTGTCCGCTGTCCCTGACAGCTGCAGATACCGAGAGATGTCATAAAACACGGCAGCCTGCATTCGATCAGCGAGAAGTAACTGAGTTACTTCCTCAGGGAGGGGACGGGGCATTACTATTATTTTAGTTTTTTTTTTTTTTTTTCTCGCTCAGCGCTCGCTCCCTTTCCCTGCTTGGCATGGCTAGCCCTTGAAAGCCTCCTTTGTATGGTTTGCCTCCTGCACACAAGGTTTGATTCACCTAAAGTGCCCCTAAAGCGGAGCCGAGGACGGGAGAGACCGGGGCTCCAGCCCTCCCATCCCCACGGCCGCGCAGCGAGGGATCACTAAGGGCTAAGTAAAACATGTCAGGGCATCCGATTTATTATCCTTGGCAAGGGAGGGCTCCGCAGCCTCCATCACTTCCCACCCACTCCTTTAACCCCTGGCAGCCGCCGGCCCACGAGCTGCGGCTGCCCCCCCAGCCGCCCCCCACGGGAGCACCCCGACGGGTGGTCGGGGGGCACAGCGGGGGTAGGGGGGCAGGCCCCCCCCCCTCCGTGGGGCGAGGGCCGGGGAGCGGGCCCCCCACCTCCGCCCCGCTTTGCTCCGGCACCTGGGGCTCGCCGCGCCGGGCCAGCGCCGGGCCGGCGGCGACCTCTGCTGTCCTGTGCCGCGGCGGGCAGCCCGCGGTGGCAGGTGCGGCTCCGCTCCGCTCTGCGGCTCGGCACGGCTCGGCACGGCCGCTGCCCCCCTCCCGCGGCCGTCCTTTCGGCGGGGGTGGGCAGGCCGCCCCCCTGCCCCCCGGGCCGGTCGGGGCGCTGGGTGGGCGCAGGGCAGCCGCGATTTCCCGGCACCGGGGCTGCGGCGCGGGGGTGCGGGGCGGTGCGGGGCGGTGCGGCGCGCTCCTCAGGCGAGCACCGGCCCACCTGGGCCCCCTCTTCAGCAGCGTAGTTTTCGGGAAATAGAGGTGGAAGTGTTGGCTGCAAATAATTAGCTGGTTGGGACAACGAGGAGAAGGTACCGAGTACTTGCTCAAAGTTTTCCGGTTGAAATGCAAGACTTAAGTTAAATTCACAGCAGAACAAGTGGCTGAAAAATCACAGCTAGAAAGAGTCAGAATGGAAGTCTGGCTCATTATTTTGGCAGCGAAGACAAATAACCGTCAGAACACCTCACCTGGACGTGGTGTACGTCAGACACTGGCTGAGGTCTTCAAAGCGGGATGGTTGTGAAACACGCTTTGGTATAGCTAGTGGTTATTTGGTGTGAAGCAAAAATCAGAGCGTGAGTGTTTATGAAAGTTATTACAAAAGAGGTTACGGTTGCCACTTGCACTGATCATTTTGGCTTTAAAAATCTATGAACCGCTATTAGTGAATACTGGAACTTGAAAAAAATGATAGCATGCAGATAAGAAAGACACCTGTCAAATTCATCTGTTACATGGGAGACTTTCTCTAGATTTCTATTTCTCCTGCCCAGTTAGACCCCTTTAAGCATAAGTCCTAAACCCATTGCTAGGGAAGTGTTAAGTGCTTTCAAATTTCCATTTAACTTATGTATTTTTAAATACAGTACAAACCAGTTGCCATCAAGCAGTCAGTGAACCAGTGTTCCTTCATTTTGTTTAATACCCAAGTGCCCCATTCTGTGTATTATAGACTCCCACATTTTAAGATAAAGGAGTAATGAAGCCTGAACTAATTCAGAATATGCTGGGCCAGACTCTCAGCCGGTATAAACTGAAGTGTCTTTGTTAATTTACCCCATCAGAAGGACCTGGTCTTGAAGCATTACTTATTTTGTACCTATTGCCAAAGTAATCTGTACCAGAAGAAAAGTCTGGTCTGCAGTCCTTTCACTCCCCAAACTCCTGCTGAAGTTTCTAGTTTGAGCATCCTAAATTTCAGTCTCATGATCAGTAGTAAATGTGTAGTTGGCTGTACAGAGGCAAAACTCCTCTGCAGTCCACTATGGAGTGCAGAGGATTGGGTCCATAATTAGACATAGAAGAAAAGATCAATAAAAGTTCAAAAGCAAACATATCATAAGCAAACAGATTTGTTTTTATTCTGATAAGAGCAATTAAGATTAATAAATGAAGTTGCGTGTTCGGGTCCTACAAGAGAGGTTAATATGCAGCTGAGCATAGACTAGCATACCAATAAATAAGAGGTTCTATGTATCTGCCAGTGATTACAGTTTGCTTAGGAAAAATGTAGGATTAAGTCAATAGTTCCAAAATATTTTGGCTCTGCAGGCCGCCACCAACCCCCAAAACTTAGTACTGACAGTTGTGCACCTTTCTCATTGACCTTTTCACTGACGGAAATGAAGTATTATTTACTATGGGTCTGTGAATGACCGACAGACCATTTGCCATGACCCTGTGGACTACCAGTGAGCCACGGACTAAATTTGGAAGTCGCTAGAATAAGCAAAGTGATAGAAAATTCTGCATTCATACCACAACTCCTACATCTGGGACTAAAACTACCAGTAGGACTTAGTGGAACTGCAATTTGGATGTAGAGCTGCCATGATGTGTATTATTGGTAGCCCATCAGTATCTGATGTTGGCAATCGCCTCCTGCCTTTTGCTGTAATGGCACGTTCGTGATACCTGGTGTTCGTTCATTCCTTCGGTCGCTCCTTCGGTCGCTCTGTTGGTTCCTCTGTTGACGCGGGACTGCAGGTCTTCCAGCATCTGTTTCTGGTCACAGTCACGAGTGGAGGGCTCCACCCTGCAAACCCTCTGTCTCCCTGCCTTGGTTTGCATGCAACTACTCACGAATTCAAAATTAAGCAGATGCGTAACAGCCCGTTTGAAAACATAGCTATATAAAATAAAACAAAACAGGAAAGAACTGACAAAACACAAACTGGTAAAATTATGCCTTCAGTTTTTTTATACCCTTGTGGAGGGTGTCATTCACACGGAGGTAAAATGTCAACAAGAAAAGAGGAATTACGTTATTAGTTAAAATAACACTGCACTTTGGAAGCAATTTTTTTCATAGTTCACTATCTCTATATATTACTGATAGCTACATATATGTTTAGGGTTGGCATGGCACAGATGGTAATGCTACATATTCTATATATAATATAGGTGGTGTTACGAATTTTTTTAGAGAGAAGTGATTTAATATCGGAGTGCAATAATTTAAAGCAGAATTTAGCCAAGCAAGCAGCCATCAAGTAAACTGAATCTGTCCTCGGGTGGGATTAAATTATTCAGTGTTAGTTCTCTTTCGAAGTATTTGTATGCCACTGATAATTTTTTTTTTTCTGTGATGTTTTCATATTAGTATTGTCAGGGTAAATACTTTGCTGGTGACAAGTGCATCTTTTTTTGCAATGAAATTATATTTCTTATTTTTGGATGAGATCCTGTTTGTTTCGAAATAGACTGTAAAATTCCTATTGCAGTCATTAGAAACAAAAGCAGATGGAGAACTGTTACATCGTATTTTCATAAACTGTGAATGTATTTTTTTGTAGCAATATCTTAAATAATTAAGTATTAGAAAATCACTACCCATTGCTGACAACGTTAGGAGCATTTTAGGGATAGCCTGCTTGCGTTGGTTTTTTTATAACTCTATGTGCGTGTAGATCTGTGCTTGAAGTATACCAGCTGCATGTGGAATGATACGTGTTATTATCCCAAGAGACTAAAGGACGTTACAGACCAGTTCCCATTTCATACCTGATATCTGAAAGGGGGATAATTTCAAATTTTGTTTCCTTCAGCTGCTGAAGACATTTCTTATACTATCTAAAGTTTATGTTAAACTGTAGATACATATATTACCACAACTTCTCAAAGCCATTGATGTAGGACGGTATATCAGCAAATATATAAAAAGTCCTATTTCTTTTTGCAGGCAGAATAAAATATTGCTATTATTAATGAGATGGTTTTAGAGCTCGAACCTGCCTCCTTTGCTTTCAGTGGAGAAAGTCCCATGGACTTCACTGGAGCTCGAGAAGGCTCTTTTTCTGCAGGACCTCAGGAAACATTTTGAGTTTGGAAGAATTCCTGTGCTAGAGTACTTGCAAAATTGCATGATCCAAATATGTGCGATACCTATATAGGAAAAAACAATGATCTGTACCTTTCAAAAGTGTGATATATAGCCTGCTTGGGAGGCAATCTCTTTCTTATGCATACAAAACTATTTTACTACTTCCACCTATTGAGCCAACTGAAGTCAATAAAGTTAACTCTGAGATTAATTTCTTCTTTTAAGCTTTGTTATTAGTGTATCAAGCCTTTGCAAATCCCCAGTCTGCTGCTGCTTCTTGCTGTAAATTTTTCACTGAAGATAATGGAAGTTATGCCTAATAAAATCTGAGCTAGGACTTAAAAATCAGACTTAGTCATTATCTCTTGCTTAGCGTGCTCATTTTGCTTTCTGGTTAATAAAGCTAGTGTGCTGGCTTGACCACTGCTGTTTATTGCTAACATTAATAAGCTGTCTACTATTTCATATTCAGTCATTTATAGACAGTGACTACTAGGAAAACTCATCTGTTAAAACTATGGAGGTTCTTAAGAAGTTTTTTCCCCAACAGTAAATTGTCCCTTTTGCTCTTGAAATTAAAGGAAAAGTTGCGAAAGCCTGGTGGAGGAGATATAAAAGCTAATAAAAAAATAATATTTTTGTCTCATTTCTAATTTTGGAGTCTGAACTACTCAAAATCACTTTGCCAATTTTTTACCAAAATAATGCAGAACAAAGCAATCTTATCAGATGACAAAAGGCAGCTGAAACCATGTACGTTTTTATACAAAAGTCTGTCTGTCTATTACCACAAACAATGCCACAGATAAAAATATTCAGAGAATATTTATTCATGAAAAACATGCTATAGCTCTCAAAAAAAACCCCAGAAGAGCTACAACTTTTTTATAAATAATTGAATAACTGAGCTTCTGGCAATGGCAGAACGATTACTTATTAGATGCTTTGTTATAATAAAATCCAACAGATTTTAGTAATGATTACTTTAACCGTGTTTCTGTTGTTAGCAGTGAGCAGTGTGATGAGCAATGCTGCTTTAAAAGAAGGAACGATTGTACTATGGTTATACGATAGCTGACTAATAAACATCGTAGTGTGTTTCAATTTCTAGATTATGAGCTATAGACCATGCATTTTAAAATGTTAGCGTTATTTACTTGTGTGATCAAAAATAGCACCCACCGAAGTGAAGGAGCCACAAAACTTATATCCCTCCTGTGCTGCTAGGGAAAAACTCAGCTATGGGGACCAGAGCTGAACCCCCACCTGCTCCGAGCAGCACCCCGGCATTGCACCAATACTTCAGCTCCACACAACAGAGTAATTAGGGGGAAGAACTATAAAGAAATGCATATAGTGATACTTTTAAATGAAAGTAAAACCCTGAACCACAGGTCTACACCAAGTTCTGGTAGCGCACTGCTATAAACATTATCCTTTCAAGCTTCTTATTGTGTGTCAGTTTTACGTCCTGACACGTTTCATGTTTAAACTTGAAAGGTCCTAGATGGGATTTCAGACGTTTGATATTTCCTGCAGGGTAAAGCAGATTTTGGGGCACTGTAAAATAAAACAGGAGCTCATTGATGGGTGTTGGAATAGCAACGATGTGTGATTCCTGCGGCTTCCTGTAAAGCGCGAGGGCAGACACAGCAAGGCTCAGATCCAAGAACAGGACTTAGGTGCCCAAGGTGTGTCTGGGGCAGGATTTAAACACCTGAGACCCTCACCTTCAAAGCCCTGCTTAATTGCCACCTCATCCCTGACGCACGGGCATGTTTTGTCGTTTCGAACATGAGACTTCAGCTTACTGACATTGAGGGTCCACCTGGCCTGGGAGACTTCTGAGCTCAGGTCCCTTCTGCAGAGACTTTTAGATTTTCTCTTAAAGAAACCCTGGGTAAAAAAGGCAATAAATGAATCGTAACAAATAATAAAAATAGCAATACAAAGTTCTTCCACAGGGAGCACAGGACTCTGCAGGCAATCGCTTACTGACACTGAAATATAGTCACATGCATCCCTGCTCCCGTACCCGGGCCCCCTGAGCCCTTTCCTCTTCTGTGCTAACTAAAATGGTTGCAAGCAAATGACCTGAGATTACTTGCAAATCCAGGTAATAAAAAGTCAGTTTATTAGAGCAGATCAACACAGGCTAGAGTCACGCTAGACAGAAGAATTAATTTAACTTAGATTTTCTACTCCTGGCCGAATATTTTAGCTGCTAAGGTTTCAGATATGTTAAGGGCAGGAAGGCTGCTGCTCCCTTCTTGGTGTGTTTCAAAAGAAAAGAGTGAGGTCTCCTTTCTTTTGTTAAAGAACATATTGGCTTGCAGGGCTGGGTAGCAGTGCCAGGGCACCTAAACCCCCTGGACAGCCAGGATTTGAGACAGTTTCTGACCCCAGCATTTCCACGTGACTAGGCTGAAAATCCCTTGTTCAGCTTGCTGGGTTTTGTCCATCCCTTTTGGAGGCACCCAACTCTTCCCACTTACTGAAAGGCAACCCAAATGCCTCGCTCAGGGCTGCCAACTGTATTTTGATGGAGGCGTCGATGGAGGGCATCGCTACACAAAGCAGGGATGTTCAGAATAGCATAAATCCTTTATCGAGCACCAGCTCATCCACCCCACTTCTCTTCAAATAACTAACCAGGTGTGCAGCTTCTCTGGTGATAGCATTTTGGTGGGAAGTTACAGCAGAGGTAGGGCTTGAGCCCTTTTTCCTCATCTCCTCTACAAAGTGAGGTTCTGTTTCAGGGGGAAGGAAGAGGAGAAGGCTCTCATGTGAATCAGAAACGTAGCAGCAACCAGCTGGTGGAACAAGATTTCTATTGCATTTCTCGACTAACATTTACAATCATCCACATGAACCAGAGCTACTAAAACCTGACACTTTAATATGTTTACAAAGTTTATGTATGTTATCAGCACATGTAATACTCCCAACAGGATTTATTACAGGTTTCTTTAGCAACAACATTTTTTATTCATAACAGCTCAACTGGTCAGAGAGAGGAAAACAGCCAGTTTCTTCAGAGCAGGCCTCCCACGCACACTTGCCCTGCATTATTGCATTGCTTATTCATGAAGATTACAAACACCAGTGTCGGCAAGTGTTTCATAACCTTGTTTCCTTTTCCTAGAATGTTCATAATTAATTTCACTTTTTTCTATGCCACTGAATAAGGAGTTGCTGGTTTTATTTTACTTTATGTTACGCTGCCGAGTGAAGAATTACCCCTCCAAAATAGAACCAAGTGGGACCAAAGGATATTTATTTAACATGGGAGTCAGAAGATGTTAAGTGCATGTATTTAGCAAGTACCTGGAGATGGATGAAGATTCCAGAAAGTTTTAGTATAACACAGAACTGAAAGTAATCAACTAAGATGAGACCTCCTTGTGCTGGGCACAATGGCCACAGATGTCATAAAATCTAATAGACAAGATCTCGAAGACAGAAAAGGTAAATAAATTACACAATGTGGTATTTTGCAAAAAAACAGCTTCTGTTTTGCCATCCAAAATGAAGTCACACATTCGTCTTTTGTGTTTATGTTTTATGAAGAGTTGAGCAATTAATGAGTTTTAGAGTTGAGGGTGTATTAAAAGAGAAAGTAGAATTCTGTAAAAGACTGTAGAATTTATAATTTGTGCTATGTCCTGGACAAGCATTTTTAAGCCCAAGGCCATGGCTTTAGGAATGAAACAACTTAAATGTGCTATTTAAGCTACCCATTGAGGGGAAGCTTCAGTGGTGTAAGAATTTATCAGTAGGATTCAGTTGCGAGTGAATGTCAGCAAGAGGACATCCACATGGCTGCTTAGGTCCTATACTATTTCCTAAGAAAAGACCAAAGTTATTTTGAGGAACAAGTAAATATAAAACCAAATTGACCTGGACAGATTGTGGACACAAATATTTCCTTTTCTCTGTTGGCATCATTTATTTCTGATAACAACCTATAAAATTAGCATGATTTGAGAATGCTTATTGTCTTCCATGACTGGGTACCATGTTCTTTCATCTGACTAATTCACACTTTACACCCCCAGCTTCTTTCAAATGTATGTCTTAGAACAAGTAAGCTGTTGCATTACTAACTCTGAGTTCAGTATATTTCAGGAAATAACATAACAAGTGGTGACATATACTATGGTTCTGTGGTCTCTTGGAGGTCAAAGTGGGCTCAATCACTCCATGGACGTGGAAATTATGGAGGAGGTTTCAAACAGGCTTTCTTTTACAATTTTTCTGTGTACTGTGGATGGATACCCTGATGAACACAAGTCTTCCCAAGCTTTATGGTGGTTAGAAGCACCGGGTGAGGAGCAACTGGAGTTGCGGGGGGTCTTATTCCTATTTGCCAGGATCTGGCTGGCCACAAAGGAAACTGTACCCTTTCAAGATGAGGACAGGCTGCTATTCACCTCTTTCTGAAATCACACCATTTCCCAGCTACCTCGTGAGCAGAGAAGGTCATTTCTTCCTCAGTATAAATCACACCTGAATCCAGATAAATAGATTAATCAAGAGAGTAGTCTTTTCTCGCATTTCCATGCTTCATTGATTATGTAAAAAAGGAGGATTCTAACTACAGCTACCACTAAAAGACCACAAGCATTATAAAAGTCAACCCACAATCCTTTCTGAAGCCTTGCATAGTTTGTTGAAAAATAAGTTATTCATCTATGGAACTTGCTGGTTGAGCCTTCCACTCGGGTTCCCTGACTGACTGTGGTTACTGCTGCGTGCACCAAAAAGGGCCTGTGTTTTTCATCTGGAAGTCCGCAGAGACCTTGGACGCATCTTGTTCAAAAGACATCAGCCACAGAAATTGCAGTACTGCATAAAAGAGAGCTTATTCAGAAGAATCTTCCATCTCATACTCCCTGACTCCTACATAAGCCTTCTCCAGCTTATATACTTCATCCCCTGGAACCTCCTAAGCCTATAGCTGTAGTCCTAGAGCTGGAAAAACTCCTTTACTCAGCCTGTGCCCATGATCCACTAAAAAGACCTTTATGACCACCAGCGTATATAACACTTGACAAAGGTGTCAGAAAACTGTAAACCTACCAAAAGTGCAGGGTGGTGCTTAACACCATTCATAAAATATTGACAAAATTCATAATTTTGATGGCAAATTTAATAACATTTTATAAAATATAAAAATATCATTATCAAATTAAAAATATAAATGATAAATAAAAAGAATACAAATGCTCATACATTTAGTCATTTCTCCCTTCTCCCCTACGCATTCATATCTACATCTGTATATACACATTCACATACATACATACAAATTCACACAGACACAAGCAAGAATTAAAGGTCTTTTCCCTTTGAAATTGTCTTAAAATACAGGTAAAAAGGCTACTGATAACCCCAGACAGAAGAAGTTTTGTTTCAAGCCACACAAAGCCCTTCGGTTTGTCTGAAAACTCCATCTCTTCTCCCACTTCTTATGGTCTGTTCGGTCACAGAAGAAAAAAATCACTAGTTTTATATAGGTTAAACCAAACACTAAATTAAAAAAGAAATGCACGGGAAGCTTGGTAGGGGACCCTCTTCTCTTTCTGTTGAGCCTGGCATGCCTAAAACTACACTAGAAAGTTATATGGATCCTTCCCTTTTCGTTTGTGTACAGGTGAAATCTTTATGGCTTTTCATATGACATGTATCATTAGGCTGGAAATTTTTCTTCAGCCAGTGAGGAGGAAAATAATGTTCCTTAGGCTGGGCTCCGGGCAGGGGAAATCGGTGATGCCAGAGAAGAGCATCTTTCTTTGCCCCCGCAACAACCCAGCAGCATCGCTGCTGATGTTCCCTGGGGAGATGTCCATGCATATGGGTGTATGTGCGTACCTGCATCTGTGCATCTGCTGAAGGAACAGCAAGAAGAGTTAATATTCCTCCCTTTTATCAGAGAACAGAAATGTCATGATCATAAGGCACATGCCAGACTAACACAAGGTTTTCAATTAGAGCCTCTGCATTGTTTTTAACAGGAGTTGGTTTAGGCAGAATAAACATCTCGTAAAGGTTAAGGGATTGATTCTGCTTCCAGTTGCAACACGTGTCAGGAAGCAAATAACTCACAGAGCTCTGCCAGCATAAAATTTGCATGTGCTCAGAATCCAGCCTAAATGTTTATACAAAGCTATTAAAAAAACATGATAGTTGATGGGGGATTTTTGTTCTCACTCACTGAGAAAAGGAGCAGCATTGCAATCTGCACTTCTCTTCCCAAGGTGCTGGTAAAGGACATGAGGGTATTCCACCGTCTTTTGTAAGAGAACAGCTGCAATTTGCCACTTGAAAGTGTGGGAGGGATACTTTTACTACTTTCCCCATACTGTACTTATTCACCCTGCCCAGCACTGTGTACGCATGAGCTTTCTCCTACTTTGCCATCTGCTCAGTTACAATTGTCAAGCTTCCCTCTTCCCTCTTTTCCTGCAGGTACTGGACTCAAGCACTATTTCTCAAAGTAGTGACTGAAGTAATCCACAGAGTGAGAACATACATCAAATCAGACTAGCTAAATAAGTAAGCACAGGGACAGACCCAAAATGCTGCATTTTCTGAAGTGGCAAGTGGTAGAGGAACTCTAGATCAGCTCCACTAGCCTGCCTGATTTAATACAGGCATGGTCCATGTCCTCCTCACTATCCGTAACATGCCTGGATCCAACCCAAGCCCACTGGAAACAAGAACTAGCAGGTGAATGTAGTGAACCAGAGCAGACCTGCCAGAATTCTCATGTGACAATGTTATGTAGGTATATGATAATGTGCCCTTTGTGAAATTATTTTTTTAAATAGTTTTTTTCTCATCATCCTATCAATTTCTGTTCTTCCTTGGTGTCACCCCAAAGGAACACTCCCTTAGTGTTCCCTCTCCCTCACTCCCCTATTCGTACCTATAAGCAAGTTTCCGCCTCGGCACACTTTTCCCTTTTGATGCCAAACCACAACTTATTGCAACTTACAGTTCTGAGCCCAGGGTTTTGAGGAGAAATGGTGGAAAGAGAACGGATGCCCTTGAGCTGTGGTGTGATGACTTGATGATAGCAGCACGTTTCTTGGTGAGAGAAAAGAAGCAGTGAACAGCTTCTTTGATTTACAAAGACCCATTGTAAAAACAAGCTATGAATCTTTGCATATACAAATAGATGTGAATCCTTGGAGCCTTTGTCAGACATGGCCTGGTAGAAGTAAGGAAGGAGCTGGAAAAGTTTGCTTACTGTAATAGAGTACGTAACCCTGAGGTCTATCAAATACAAGAATATGAAGGGTGGAGTTTGGAAAGTGGTGAACTATTCTGAATGTGCGAGTTGACTTCGAACATGGCTATGGCTGTTTGACCAAGCACAGATGCCAAAATATTCACCCAGTTTGTCTACTGCTCTCCAAGCAGCAGTGCAGGACCCTTCAGGGACCAGTGGAAAAAGTTCCCTGTTTACAAAAATATTGGGAGGGGAGGAAAAGTCCCCTCCATAATCCTTTGTATTTCCCCACAACTTTGTCAGGGAGTGCCACGATGGATGGCAGGGCAACTGGCCTCAATTTAGGACAACTTACAAAATCCTCCTCCTCAGCTGCAGAGCTATGCGGTGTCACAGAAGGGATGGGCAGCAGAGTTCATCAACCGAACTGCAATGCGCAGCACTGCTTGCTGCACTCTATAAGCAATTCCCAGTTTCGTAATGTGTGATGGTCCTAACTTTCCCTATGGCATGCCCTTTCTCCAACACATTTAATTCCTCAAAGCTCTGCACATCTCTATTCTCTCTTGTGACAGCATTTGAATAATGTCTACAAATGGAAATATCTATTCCTCTTCTTGGCTTGCTGTGGAGCCATAACCCCCTCCCCCAATATATTCAGTCTAAGTGGATTTACAGAGTTAGTCTGACAGTTTCTGAAATAGAAAACTGCTGGTTAACAGCAGAGCCCAAGCACTGCTCTCTCTATAGGCAAGCCAGTGCTTCTTTCTTCTCTTTAAGATGGACTCCCTCTGATGACGTGGGGACAGAGGAGATACCACAGCTCATCTAGCTGTCGGCCTCTTGCTGAGACAGCTATCATGACTGCCAGTTCTTCTTGAAGCTTTTACAATGCGTACAGTTTCAAACAAACATCAGATGAAAGCAATTTTGAGTCTAAACCAAGCACAGCCAGGTTTGCGTTGGTGATTTATTGGTGAAAATCATCAGCTCCTATTACCTATCTCTTGAGCCATCCAGCTCTTTGGCTTTCAGCCATTTCTAGGGCCTGTTTCTGTTCCTGTTGAAGTTAATGGGAGGTTTTGTCACTGGTTTCAATAGGAGGCCTTTAACTTTCCAACTTTCTGTCTATAGAGGCTTGAAGTGCTTCCAGGTTTCCATCATAGCCTGCGGTTCTCCTCTTTAAGTCAATTGGACATTAACAGATTGCCTGGGCCCACACCTTTGGATATAGGAAAGCTCTAGATCTGATTCAGCTCTCACTCACACACCAGCTTTATATCTCAGTGGAGTCCCTCCTGATTTATACTGGCAGGAGAGCAAGGTCCAACATTACTTATGCGTGGGTCACTGCCAGCAGAATGCAGAGAGAATTCAAGTCACTTGTTATCCCTTTCCCTGCACCTCTCAATCACAGCGTATATGTACGTATATATATGTGGATATATTAGAATCATCTGGAGTCTTTTAAGTTATTCACCGTCAAAACTGACTTCAAATTCAAGTTTTAAAGTTGAAATAACAAAGAGGGAAAAAAGAGCCAGAAGGGAGCCAGCTGCAAGGGTACTCACAATTTTCATCAGTCTACGGGACACTCCTAATAACATATTTTACTACTTTGTAGTGAACTTTCTTTGCTTCTGCCATAAATATATTCCCTATGCTGTAAATGAATAGCTTGCAAGCTCAGTAAAGTTAATATAGAAGAATAAATCTTAACTACCTAATGTCAGGTCAGAAATATAAATCTTATCTAATATGCCAGGTCAGAAGGAAAGAATACTTTTAGCTGAAAAAAGCAAATACTTTCTAGTGCAGAGTAGGAACTTATTTTTCTCTTTAAAAAAATATGCTGCCCCTAATAAGATGAGTTGAACAGTCTTCTTTTAGAATCTCCAAAAGAAAAATAAACACATAGAGCAGAGTTAATTTATAAAATGCTCCAAAGTTTATCTTGGCAGAACAGTTTTAGGCAGTGAGATTTCTCTCCCTCTCACACATGCATTCATACACATACACACTGACACACACACGTCTCAAAATTAGGACAGGCCCTTACAATAGCAAATACTACAGAAAACTTCTATATCTGGATAAATTCACAGGTCCTTATTCAGGCAAAGCTCTCACTTTCAAATCAATGGAAATTTTTCCAAAGCAAGACAACAATCCTTCAAGCATTTTTGTCTAAGTACAGACCTGCTGTGTCACAGTGGGAGATAGTGAGCCACACAAGTGCCTCCTGTCTCAGGTCCCCCTCCCATGCGCCAGCACTTCTGCCAGCTGTAAAGCAGCGATGCAGCCGCCATCCCCTCCTCCTGCCTGCCCGGGGCCCCATTTGTTGGGCACAGCTGGATAGCCTGGTGGGTGATCTGCCAGCCAGCTGCTGCTGGCACATGGGTTCCCCCCAGGAGCCACAGGCTCCCATTGCTGCCCATCTTCTTCTTCCTCCTCTGCACCTTCCTCACACACAACTTGCACATCAGAGCCAAGGCAACTTCAGAGGCTGTGGAGGTGAAGCCCACCAAAGGCTTGCTTTCAGCCTCATGGGCTTAGCATTTTGTTTTTTTTTTTTATAGTCTGTGCACCTGCAATCAGCCTGTGCCAGGGAGCCACAACAACTGGGGAATACTGCAGGCTCCAGATCTAACAGCTAAGAGACTGCCCAAGTGCAGCCAACAGCAAACAGCACCGTGCCCTGTGCTGACACCCCCAAACCGTCTGGAGCTCCTCCACCTCTTGCAGCAGCCACTGGCCTTTCAGTTTATTTACTTCAGGGTCTGCAAAACAAACAGTCACTTCCCTCAAGATTAGAAAGAATAGAGGCAGTTTTACGTGGCTGAAGCACAACTCGAGGCTTGTGCGTGCACAATTCTCTGGACCATCCTTGCTCAGTGCCACCGAGTTACAGAATGCAGACCCCGACTTACTAAAACCCCACAGAGAATGCAACCACGAGTAGGTTTTTCTCCTCTTCTCTTCTCTTCTCTTCTCTTCTCTTCTCTTCTCTTCTCTTCTCTTCTCTTCTCTTCTCTTCTCTTCTCTTCTCTTCTCTTCTCTTCTCTTCTCTTCTCTTCTCTTCTCTTCTCTTCTCTTCTCTTCTCTTCTCTTCTCTTCTCTCTTTTTTCTCTTCTCTCTTCTCTCTCTTCTCTTTTCTCTTCTCTTTTCTCTTCTCTTTTCTCTTTCCTTTTTGGCTGCTGGGAAGTTGCCAGTAATTTCCAGCATTTGGTCTGACAACTGTAAATATTTAGAAGAATCCATTAGAGATTAAACAAAGTGTAAGTAACTGCTCCTAAGTGATAGCTCTTATTAATGTTTGCAGCAATAGGCGCTTTACAAACGTGTATGAAAGTCCTGCCTCTAGGCTGCTTGTAGGAAAGGGCAAGATAGAAGGCAGCAGCCACAACACAGTGTAATTTGAGCATCAGTGTGTTATCATAAATAATCAGGGCAGAGACAGCATTCTGTAACGTGTGCACCATGCTTGCAGATCTTCTAGACAGCAACGGGTAGAGTCTGCTATCCTGACCAATGTATTTTCAATGATCTGTATCAGGCTGCAAAAGTACTCAGAGCCCCAGTTTGGACTCCTTTGCCTTTCTCTGGTCTGCCCCAAAAATATTAAAAAAAAACAAACCAAAAACCCCAAGCTCCCTTCCACCCCAAAAGGTATCAAGAATCATTGTGTGTTACAGGGGAAAAGACAAGCACTGCTCTCGTGGAATTTGTAACTTTTATTGTATTCTAAAATTATCCTGACTATATGGTATCCTAAATGTTCACTGCTCAGTGTGATATTAGTAGCAGAGAAGGGATAAACACTAACAGTGTTCTGGGGCTGACGATGAGATACTTAAGAAGTAATGCTGACAGAAGTCACTTTCCAGTGGACTGAATTTTGAGGATAAAAAAGGCTGTATTTACCACAAACTGAGATGAATGAAGATGTATAAATGCATCTACACTCCATCCAATTCCTTTGCTGAAAAAATACGTAATATTCTAGGAACACAATGAACATCAGGTATATGTCTATGCATGTGCATACCATAGCAGAATTTTCTATCCCAACAAAGGTTGGTGATACTGATTTTTTTTTATTTAAATTACATTATATATTGTCAGTTTGCGGTGAGTAGAGTGTGCTGGTTCCAATACAGAAGAGGTAAAAAACGGATCACAAGACTTGGCTTCAGTGTCCACCTGGCACTGGTTAGGTCCTGCAAGCAAAAAGGATGCTGCTTTCCTACGGTGGTATGTCTGATACTCAGAAATAATGCATGTAAGGCATCATTTCTAATTTTTCAAGCTGGCAGCCCTCTTCTACTTTCCTGTCCCCTTTCTTAAAGAAAAGGCCTAGATAGTCTCTAGGAGTTATCTGTGTTGTTCATTCTTTCATTTTAGTTCCATAGCCACATCTGACTTTTCAAACTTAGAGTCACCATTTTCTGTATGTGAGTTTAGACCTTTACTGAAGAAATAAATAAAAGCAAGCTGGGTAACTGGGAGAGATGGGTGTGAGCTGCTGAGGAGGAACATGCTGACTTGTCAGGTACTCCCATCACTGATCGTGGTGGCTTATGGAGTTGCTGGATTCAGTGTCACAGCAGGGAAGAAGAATGAAACTTGTTAAGGTAAATTTTGGTGCTGCAGGTTTCCCATAGAAAGAAAAGGGGAAGATACAATGCTTGCGATCACTTGAAGCAGGCTTCAGCAAGTTAAACAGAAAGGGTGGTGGCAAAAGTTGTTATTAACAGCCTCCTCACTAGTTCAGATGTTGGGCTGATGTCAAGAGTGAAGAGGAGGGTAACATTTGCTCCAGCTTCCCCTCTGCAGTTAACTAGTACCCAGCACATTTACATGAAGTAAATGTGTTGTTATCACCAGTTCCCAAGCATGAGATGGACTCGAAGCATAGGCAACGATGTGCCTGACTCCAGTGGGTGCAGCACATTTTTTGAGGTGCTGCTGGGGCAGGGCCATCTCTGACATTTGGCTGAAGTCAGTAGCCATCTGCCAGAGAATAACTGCTACAGGCTGGGTCTGGCCTTGCATCATACATCGTTCATGCCCAAAAGCAGGAGACAGAAAGCCATGAAATGTTCTTTAGGCCTTGGTCTTTCTGAACTTGTTTATAGGCTTTCAGGTACCGACACTCTTCCACCTCTAGAGCCAGTAGCCAGCAGGAGGAGAGGGTGAGGCAGCCATCCTGAGCTGCTTGACAGTGGCAAGGATGATGAATGTCAGGTAGGATGTAAGGCGATTTATCTTCTGTACCTCCATGTGTGCATACATGGGAGCTTCAGGAAGACAGGCAGAAGAGATGCTCATGTTCTAGAAAAGCTACAGAGGGGCAGACTAGATGATCTCTTCAAGGAAGAGGAACATTAGTAAGCAGTGTTTCTAGGGCAGTGGGCTTGCATAGATGAGAGCAACTGGAGTTGTTCTGCACAAAACTCCCCAAAGTGACTGTATTCACCTTGAAATAATAACAATAAGAAGCAGCAGCAAGAATGCACCTCTCAAAACCTGTACAAATATCAGTTCATTTTTCATATTAATCTCCTTGACAGGTTTGCAAGAGGGCATTGTCATAATTTTTCAAAAAGTGAATAGGAGGTGGATAAGTTATCTTCCAAGACCAGCCAACTGCAGTGATCTCCTTTTAAGACACACAGATCACTTACTTGCAAATCTTGCTAAATTCCAGGTGGTCAGACCTCTTATGTACCTCAAGGAACAAATCTTCCACTGGATAACTTGGCAGGGCTCTGTTGATTTTTACAGGAGAGTGACATTATTTGACCCAAATAAATAATTTGGCCATCTCCCTTGACTGCAGGCATTGAAAGCATAAACAGCAACAACTGAGCTAGTCATTGGACATTACATGGCAATTTTCAGGCTATCTCATCCTTAGGCAGAGGTTTAAGATAATTCAGATGGACTGAGCCCTTGAAGTGTCTGTTCGCCTCCAATGATTACAAAATCTGGCGTCCCGAAGCCCAGAGGATCTCCCTCTCTCTGTCCATAGAAGAGTTAAACCCAACAAGACCCATGTTGACGCTTGAGGAGCCTGGACATCTGGACCAATCATGGATGTCCAAATCTTCAGTGCCTACAACCAGGGGAGATGAATCCCAGCATGGGTCCCTAAGTGCAGGCACCTTAATTTTTAAAATTAGATAAAAGTCTTTCAGAGGTGCTAAAATGTATTTGGAAGGGAACTGAACCTCCAGAGCTCTTAATTCCTACTCTGGAGCCATGCTTGAATGTTCAAGGGTAGCAGACATTTTAATTACCATAATTTTGGGAGATTGATGGGATATCATTTCCCCTCAAGTTTGTGATGCTGTGGGCCATTCCCACTTATCTTACAATGTAATCATCATGATGAAAACAATTGTTTCTCAAAATTTGCTATTCCATTGCCATATGGTTGGTTACAGCACAAGCACATGCAATTTGAGTGTGAAACTGCCGACTGAGAATAGAAGCACTTTATGGCCACTTAGCCCCGATATGAATGCATACCCCAGGGTCAGCAGGAGGTGGAATCCAGCCCTACACTTCCAGAGCAGGAGCCACAGCGCAATGTGGATGAAAGAAAAGTGTAAAAAGAGAGGCTATAATAATAAAGGTAATTTTTCTTCTTTTGCTCACAGCCAGGCTGGCTGAGGGGATATGCTCTTTAAGGCAATGGTGTCTCCAAGTTCTGTATAAGACAGCACATCAAGCATTCCTCCCAGATGCTAGTTTGAAGAAAAGTGGAATGTATGCTGTAGTTCAGAAAAGACAGGAACAGTGAATAACTTGGCTTGCTATTCCTTCTGCTTTTTGAAAGAGGAGAAGTATTCCACCATTTCACTCCATTTTTACATGAAACAACATTCCATCTTTACATCCTCTTTAAAACACTAATTTATTAGTGCTTTCTTAATTTCCTCTGATATAAAGAATAAACAAACTGAGGAAGAGACCATATTGCAGGAGAATTTTAGATACATGTTTAGGTTTTAAAAAATGAAAAGATACTGTTTTCTTTTGTTTTGCCAGTAATTTCATATGAATATTAAACTGCATTAGACAAGTGGCTAAGACACAGCAAGAGAAAATGATGTGAAATCAAAAGGATACTTTCTTGAGATTCTCCCCTTCTCTCTCCTGCACAAATATATCGTGGTAAAATCAACAAGTCTCTAACCATCTGTTTGCTTACACTGATGCCTCATCCAGCAGATATGCTACATTGAAACCTTATGAGACATAAAAATCCAATTTTGTTCATAAGGCAACAATGTGGAGTTTGTTTTAAGGAAACTGAAGTTTATTTTATTTCTCAAAACTCCTGTGAAGCAAGTAGTTCTCAAATCACAAAGAAAATATTGGATCATCACCCTATATTAAAAATATGGTATTTTTATTTGCTTTTATCTACAATTATTTAATTCTTTTTTTATGTCATCAGAATCAGATTGATAAGCATAACACAACTCACTGCAAGTAAGAAAACGATGATATTGCTGATACTATCTTAAGGCAAAATGCTAACAAACGGCTGGCTTGCCAGTACGTGCAGCCCCTCGCCAGGGGTGAAGCGGCAAGGGATGTCTGAAGGTGCCTAGCAAAAACTGTAGGACCCACTCAGTGGTTGCTTTCTCAGGCACAATAATTTATGGTTAAACTACAGCATGCTTCTAGAAAGATGTCTGACCTCTTATTTGAAGCATACATGTGACTGAGATTATACTGCCTCCCTGAGACTGTTGTAATGATTTAACTGCCAAGGCTTTCTGAAATTTGTCTTGGATAAATGCAGTTGAGACTTACTGATGCCCATTTCCAACCATTGATCCGTTGTATCTTTACTTCCAGTAGCAGATAGCTTTATAGAATTTCATATTTTAGGGGGAACACTTAATTACAGACTGACTTTTTTTTCCACCTAGAGAAAGAAGTGCTGTTGTAGAGTGTGCCTTGGGCAAGGCTGGTTTTGGAGAAAACACTCCACAAAGCTAGATGCAGTTTTCACTATGCTTTTTTATCTCTAAGAACAGGCATGACTGAGGCTTTAGTGTGTCTGATCTCAGCCCTGTTCTATGCCAGCATAACTCTTTTGGCGTTAAACTTTCATGGAGCTGTTCTTTACTTACAAAGTCATAACAGAAGAGTTGGAGCAGGGTCTACCACAGTGCTGTTCCTATGCTGTGACCAAGCAACTGTTTCCCTGATGGAAGCGAAGACCACGAAGACATCCCAGTGCCACTTTGCCTCATGGCTGTGCCCCACCTGCCACCAGCAGCTCTCAGGAATCAACGTAACATCAACACACTTCAAAACTTAGCAATCTTCAGAGGAAGAAAACAGCAGTGAGATGATGCACTGATCCTTCTGAATCCTAGTACTGACCTATTGCTTCAGCATGGGCATTGGGATGGCTATGCCTCCTCCTTGCAATATAAAGCAGAATCAGACCGATAGCAATTATGCTGGGTTTGCTGATAAGAGCCACAATTTCAGCTCCAGAGGTTCCCCAAATGTCTCAGTTCAGACTGGTTATAGCAGCTTTCAAACAGGCGGTGCATTCCTTTTCTTCTCCAAACATGTGTTGTTAAAGAGCTGCTGCAGTCACCTAAGAGAAAGGTAATATGATCCCTAAAGCATTTACTTGCATCATGGAGCTGCATCTTACTTGATTGCTATAAAGTGCCTTGAGGACCACAGGGTGAAAGGTCCTACAGAACTGCACTTATATTTGGAGTCTTACTGTTACTGCTGCTGTTGCTATTTGATTATATCGTGATCTCGGGGTTTTTTAAGGATGGTTGAAATTACAATACTGTTTGCAATAATTATATTTATTCTCTTTTTCACATGTCCGTGAAAAACTCTGTAATCATTTTCCCTGATCATTTGGCCTCCTTTTCACTTGGCTTCCCTTTGAACACCTCTTTCTAATTTTGTGTGAGAACACCTTTGTTGTACTGGCTTTTTTCCATATGGAGTGTTACATATGATGTTGGTATGGAAAGTATTATATAGTAAACAGCAAATTTAAGCTGAAAAAGATACTTTAGAGATTAATGAATGGGCTTTGAGTCTCTCCTTTTATAGGACACCAGTTTGATTCTTACTGAAATCAAAGCAATCTGTTTTCCTTCCTATCAGGATATAGTTTAGTAACCTCTTATAAAATTATTTAATAATCTCAAAGTTGAAAATCTTTATATTAAAAAAAGCAATGAAATTATCATCTGTGTTGGGTCTCCTGCTGAGACACAAAGAAACAGGGCTGCTAACTCCAAGCACTGTAGGAATCTTACTCCCAGATACAATGGCAGTGATTTAAAATGCATGAACGTTAATTTTAAAAAGTTAATAAATTAAAGTAGTACCAGAAGCCTTTCATAAGCCTTTTGAATTCACATAGCTATGCTTTTCTCTGTGGAATTAGGGAAGAGAATTTATTCTTTTAATCTTTTAAAAAAGGAGAAAAGAATAATGTTTTTTCTCTCTGGAACACCATGAAAACATCGTCATTGTGTTGAAAATATTTGATATTTTATTTTCTCTACTACAAAATTGCCTAAAAATATTGAAAAGTTAAAAAATGAGAAATAGTTTAAACTTTGAATTAGTTAACGGCTGAGAAGTTCAAGGCATTATTTTCAAAGTTAGTATGTTAAGAGTTAGGCTGTTGCCTGCTTCAGGACGATATGTGTCTGCTCCAAGCACAAGAGCCTCTATTCAAGAATGTGTCCTTAATTTTAATCAGGTATTTAAGTCTAATTGAAGTCAAGGGGTCTGTAACACATGTGTGAAGGTAACCATATGCTGATGTGCTTTTTCAAATGGGGAGGAATTTAAGCATGGGCTTATATGGTAATTGTTCGGGTTTTCTTTTCAATTGGGTCTGGGTATGCAGAAAGTAGCATAAAAGGGATCAACAAACATTAAAGCTTGTTAACTTGGTGCTCAGTATAGAGGAGAAAAAGGGCCTTTTATTTCCCTGAAATTTCTGACCTTTTTTGTTATTTTTCTTCTCCCTGTTGCTCTTTGCTCACCAACCACAGCTCTCGTTTGCTGTGGACAATTCCCAAAGGGAACATTCCTCGCTGGAGTAACTTACCCAGCTCTTTTCCTTA
This sequence comes from Nipponia nippon, assembly GCF_047370975.1. Lineage (NCBI taxonomy): Eukaryota > Metazoa > Chordata > Aves > Pelecaniformes > Threskiornithidae > Nipponia > Nipponia nippon. The sequence goes on along the minus strand of NW_028262358.1, from coordinate 67,428,015 downwards.
ATTTACAGTGGGTACAGCACCCCTTGCAGAATGCATAGCAGACCCTTTGGCCTCAAGCCAGTGCTAATAACATGTTTTCCAATAATCTAATCTCTTTGGTCACAGAGCAGAAATCAGAAAGTTAAAAGAACTGGCTTCTCAACTTGTTTCAGTCTGCCTTTGAAATCTGTGCATGGAAAGGTTGTGCGAGTGACTACAATAAATTGTTACCACACTTGTGCCCATAACTCAGTAGTTCTGTTCATAACAATCTGATGTATATGAGAGAATCCCGTATAAAGCAAGGTTTAATGCAGTGCCAGGAACAGAATCACACATGAAGGCTTGCATGTGCAAAGAAGCCAGGAATTTCAGCCAAGGCTGAGGACATACTGTAAACATCCATGAATTAAACACCTCAACGCTCCTAAGAGATAGGTATCATTTCTCCTTTGCAGATGAAGAAATTGAAGCCCAAAGATGACAAGGCCAAAACTTTTAAGTTTGGCTCTAGAAGTGAAGCAGCAATCCTTTGATTGGACTCCTAAATAAATAGCTGCATTTTCAGACCTCTGACCATCTGCATCTTTCATAGGCACTCTGAAAATCAGGTTATGTATGTAGGAATGAAGTAGGAGTTTAGTTGTCTCGCTGGAGGCCCTGGGTTTGAAAATGTGAATGCTAATACTTTTAACTTTCCAATGCTAGAAGGGGACTATAAGCAGGCAACTTCACCAACCTTCAAATCCAAGAATCCCTAGCTTTCTCCAAAAGCACATAACTCAGTGGTGCTGTTAGGAGGGTTTCAAATACAGGGAAAGAAAAAGTAACTAGATGTTGAAAGTTCACCTACTGCTTTTATTTTCTTCCCCACTGTTTGTTTCTTTTTTATCTGTACTGGACTGTGTATATGTTTGCTTTGGTGGTGGGGAACTGATACCATGGCAATCATTTTCCCTCATTTCTAACATTATGCAGACCTCTGGTGGTCTACAGATGACAGGTTGATAACTGGGTCCATCACTCTACCCCAAGACAGAATCCCATGTACATACAACTTTGCTTGCTGTCCCTGGGGGCACGTACTTGTGGGCAACTGCTACGTCTCTGTGACAGCAAATTGCTTGACTTGCTTCATGCAACTCCATGAGGTCAAGGAGTCAGTTATGAAGGATGTCTTCATACTAGGGCACAGTTCAACCTTTCCTTTCACTTATTCCGTTTTGGCATCTGCTTGTGTCATTTTTTATCACAATTTTTGCTGCAGCAGCCTGGCATTTGGAGTGGTGTTGTTGCGGTCATCTCATATCCGAGCCCTGTCTCATGGCAGCCCAACGTGGTGCCGCAAGCCACTAGCCACCAGTCAAGCTGCCAAACATTCATCATATTGGATGCTTTAAAAATAACTGCTGTGATTTCATGTTTTTCTAATATCTTGGGGATGTTTGGTTTTCACCAAAGCCTAACTAATTGTTGGTATAGCTTATATTAGACAGTTCTATTTGCAGTAACGGGTTCTATTTCTATCATTTATTCTGCATCAGCTTAACTTAATTATTTTACAGCATGACAAAACAGAACTGAACAGTCTTCTCTCCCTCATTACTGTAGTTTTTAGAAAAATGTTCTTCAACAGAGCTGTGTTGCAACGTGCCAAGGATATTTTGCAAGCTAGCTAAGGTATCTGACACCTGAAAAAGCAGCTCTCTCAGGCCACGAAACAGCAAATGGATCATTTCATTGTGCAGCAGGTTGGGTAGAAAGACTTGTCTCACAAATTTGTACTTGCGCGTGCAGCATAAAGTTAAATATGCGCGCTCAGGATGCTGCTGTGATCCAGCCAAAATTATGTGACTCCTACCATTGTTATTGGTGAAATACTTTAGCAGAAGTCTATTTTTAAGACCACTTGTTCAATTGTGCATAAAAAGTGTCATATATCACTTTGGATGTGCATCAGCAGTATTAAATTAATATATCAGACAACTAAAAACCAGTCATCCCTAGAAGTTATAATTCATAGATTAACCATTAATCTTTCCAAATGTTTTTGTCTTCAGTTTAGGTTAAACTGGTTTTAGAGATACACAAGCCTTTTTTTTTTTTCTTTTTTTTTTGCTGTTGTAGAAAAACATTAAAGTGGCTTCAAAACCTTTGACTTTGCTGTCCTTACTATAAAATGTTTAATAACACTCACAACACTAACACTGAATTTCCTAGATATTTAATTCTTGGTTTTATATATAATTATATAACTTTGTTTGTTTGTTTTTCTTTACCTAGTCTTGTCAATAGGTGGCCTCAGTTTATTTTTTTACTTTAGAATTCCCTTTTTCTTTTAAATTGAAATTCTATATCTTCATTCCTTATCACCTTTTCATTGTTACTATTATTATTTCAAATTAAAGCCACTTGGAGAATCACTGACAGACAAAATTCCATTAGAACACATCACTCTTTAAAAATAGAAATATTTTGTAAAAAAGCTTTGACATAATTTTGTCAAAATTTTATTTCAAATAACTGAAACCAAGTTTTCCCAACAAAGTGAAACAGATTATCTTTTAATCTTTTGTGGAATATTTCACAAATTTTTGCATTTTATGGCAATTTTGCATGAATCCCACTTTTGAAAATCCTTTCAGCCTTAGGTTGCAAGGGAGGTGGTGGCCATGGGCCTCCTCTTAGCAGGAAGAGCATGGGTGAAGGTGGGTATGGGAGACCTGGCTTCATCCTGTGTTGACCCAGCAGCCGTGGGGGGTGTGTTCAACATTGGAGGTTGTGTTCAACATTGGAGGTGGCAGCAAGGGGACAACAGGGCATTTTGGCCTCTGCCCAGACCTCTTTGTGCCACTAAGGCGCACAATAAGATTGCTGCAGGCAAACTAGCTTTAGAGGGAAAGCTGTGATCGATTGGCTTACTGACTGCTGAGGTGATAATGGCACTGCCTGCCATTTACCTGCACGGCGCTCGCCCAGGCTGTGCAACCGCTGGCTACAACGGTCACTAACAACCCCACGCGGTCCGCACCTTCTATTTTCAAATATAGCCTTCAACTAATTTAACTATCTGGAAAGTTTGATGTGTCAGCGTTATCCTGTTAATTGGTTTGGGGATAAAGAACATATTTTTTCAGATGTTACATTAAAAACAAAAAACCCAAGCAGCATTAATTAATTTTAATTCATTTTCTCTTGCGATCAACTGAGATGACTGGCATGCAAACCCTCAGAGAAGTGGTGGTACACCACCACATAAAAAATGAACTATATCCCTGCTTAAGCACAAAATAGATGATAGCCTTGATTTCATCACCAGCATCCCAATAATTCAGCTCAAATACTTCCTTGGCTTTAGCTCAACTGTAAACTGCCTGCTGTGTATCACTGCAGTGATGTTAGAATTATTACGGTTTTGGGGAAGTGAATGATGCTTGGTGTGAGCGCTAAATTTCTTTCATGTGGGTCAGCGTGTGAGGCAGAGAAACCGGTTGGGAGGGGAAGGCTCCAACTTCAAAGGGAGGGCAGCACACAGAAGAGGTGATGAAACAAGCCCTAACTACGTGACATTCGTAGTTTCTTCACAAGAAAAGCCAGGCATGTGGAACTGTTGAATGGAGTCAGTTTCTCGGGAATCAGACGCCTACTTAAATCTCGCCCATCTTATTACTTAATCCCAATCAAAATAGACCATCCAATCATACCGCCCTCTAAAAATCAGATAACTGTACTCCAAACCATGGACTACCCTAAAGCTGATTAACAAATTAGTGAAATACTCACCCCCATCTCTTTGCAGGAGTTTTGCCATTGACTTTGGTGGGCCAGGACTTCTGTCAGTGAGTCCAAGCTGACTGGTGATGAAGTCTCTTGCCCGTTTTCCATCAGAGTTGAATTCGATTTCATATCATACTGTTCATGCTTTGTGCTCAAAAACCTTTGACTTCTTTTATTTAGACTGACAAGGGTCCCAGTGGCATGAGGGAAAGGCGAAAATAGTTGGGTCATCATTTGCTGAGTGTTGATAGCATATGCATCGCTACACAGCACTACAGCAAAGAAGCAGTCACTAGAGCTAGTATTATAATCATTAATTTAAACTTCAAATTTTGAACAGTATTTTGTGTCACTGACAGATGGATGGTCTTGTCAGCCTGGAGGATTTACCCTTTTTCCTTTATGAAAATTTGAGATCAGAGTTTCCCCTTGTGACAAATTGTAGAAAACAATTTTTAGAGACCTTCCAGCACTGTGATACTCCTCAGTATCTATACTCTGGGTTCAAATCTTGATGTAAGACTTGAATTTAAAGAGACAGGTTCCACTTTAATGTTTGCAGGCATTGGTCCAGAACAGTTCCATGGCAAACAACATACTTTGGGGCTTTTAGTTAGCTTCAGTATGGTATGAATTTAATCGTTGCACAGAAAAAATTATTTCATTCAGTACAAATTTTTGATCAGTTCCACTTAGGAAAATACACAAAATTGAGAGGATATTAAGTAATTGACCAAAGGCACATCTGAGCAACGCCAAGGCAGTGGGCTGGCTTGCTGTCTGGCTTATTAATTTTTTAACGCTGTAAACATGGTAGTAGAAAATCATAGCTTCAACATGGGATTACAGGCTTTTGCTGTCTAAACCCTTCTTCCTAGTCCCCAGCATGGAAAGTAAAATCTGTTACATCCTGCTGTTTTTTCTGTGGTTTCTGAAACAAAACTTTGAGAGAAAAACTCTGGTCTCAGAAGACCCTGTGGGAAATGAGAAACTTGCAAATGCTACTGTAGTTGTGTAATGTTGACAGTATGAGCTGAGTGATCCTTATACAGCTTGGAAGTACAAGAGCATCTCTGTAATACGCAACAATAAAAGTCTCCAGTATGTTAAAGGAACAAAACAGGAGAAGCAAACAGGGGCGACAGGCTCTGGTACCACCAGGACAACCTGAGCACCAAGGAGCTTTGTTAGAAACACATAAATGATAGATGGAACGCTAGCATCAAGCAGCAAATCAAGCAGAAAGATTGCATATTTCAAAGAATGAGCATGTGCAATATACAGCTGTGCTTTTTTACTTGATAGACATATGCATCTCTTGTAGGGAAGAGATTGGGGAGTCATGGAATCATGGTGATGTTGACAACTTTGGTTTTAGAGTTCTGTGTGCATACAGTGTAAAATCAACTGGGGATCTTCATGACAACATCTTGCAGGATTAGAGTATTAAAATACTGTCTAAATATATGTGCATCAAATGTAATTTCTTTCCAAAACTCACACCTCCTTTTTTCATCTCAGGACAGATGCTTTATTTGCAAGCAGCTGAGCCTGACAAGTGTCATGATGTGTTGGTTATACAACTATCAGGTTATACAACTATTAGGTTACACAGCTATTAGGTTACTACTCTTTATAGATCCCATACTTTCCCTTCTATAACAGGTCATCTTATCTAGACAATAAGGAGGCCATAAAGTAATTCAGTTTTCCATTTTTAGAGAGTCATAATGTATAGTCTTGAAGGTTGAGTATTTGGAAACAACTACAGCTGACTCTAAAAGTAAGATTTGTAGTTGCTTATTGGATTTAGAACTTGATGTGAGAAGATATTGCGTGACCTGATCCTACCTTTATCGTCACTACCAGAGTACTTAAGGCAACTTGCCTCAGGGATCCTCTTTGGTTCCTATACTGGTTAAACTTCCTGGATCCCTGAATTCTGGTGGTGCTCCATAGTACGTGGGAAAAAAAACTCGATTTCCCTTCTCTCTCCATGAAAAGAATTTTTCAGTTTATTTACAAAACTCTCTGGAATGAGAAGGAGCCATTTGTGGTTGCTGTGGCTGATTTCTGTTGTGCTGAAGATGCTAGGAGACTGCATAAAACCCTGCACCCCGGTGAGATTTTTCAGCCTGTTGATGCTCTTTCTAACCAAATTCAGGGGAAATGTGTTCTGGCAGCCAGTATACTTAATTTTCAGGATCACTTTGCCAGACGTGTGTTTAATAATGATGAGGCATTCTCCAGTGAGATCTTGGCCATTTGGGCTGAGGGCCTCCTTGCTCGTAGACACCACTACAAAATGGTTACAGATACTCCCTGAGCCTGTGGGACAGCTCCATACTCATGTTTCTGTTGCTCTTTAAAACTGTTGACACTTGGTGAGCAAAATAGGTTGGTTTCTTTTTCCTCAGATGGGAAGTGCTTCTTGAGGAGGAAAATATTCTGTCAAGCCAGGCAGATGTTTGAGGAAATTTTTTTCAGTCCTTACGGGATCTTTTGCCTTCAAAACACAGGAGGACACTTGAGGATCTTCTTTGTTATGTGTTTTGTGCCATAGAAGGCAGCAATGCTCTGAAGTAAAACTGAAGTCAGGCAAATCTCTGGAGGAGTTACCATCCTCTTAGAAAGAAATCTTAAAGTGTTTGTGAAGCACAAATCACAAAGAGAAACAGAAGATGTTAAGCCTTTAACAGCTGACTTGTAGACTGATTTTTCATCTTTGCTCCTTTTGCGGCTGCCTGTCCTTTCAAGGCCACCTCAGACTCCTGTAGATCCAGGGGAGGCTGGATGGAGAGTCCACATTCCTCAGCTATCACCACTGGCTCCATTGCATCCCAGAAAACTCATGGCCAATCCAATGTAGCAATTGCGGTGTATGGGTCTATCTTCCCCACAGAGGCCAGCTGCTGCCCCATCAAGTCTCTTGCCTCCCTGTGGATGATTTAAGGCAAAGCGATTAAGCAGAGCTTAGCCTGCAAGACTGAGCTCAGGTTTCACACTGGCCCAGGCTGACTATCTATTTAGCAGTGATAACACAAACTTATCAAACACGTGTACCTGCTCTCCCAGTGCTGTCCCACCACTCCTGGGCTTTCTCCTTACTCCGCACTGCATGTTGGCTACACGTTGGTTCAGTGTTTTTGCCCCACCGTTGTCCGTTCCGCTTCTAATGCATTTCCACGCAGAGAAACACTGTCCAAGAAAGCATCTGAGGAAATACGTTGTGGTTTGCAAACTGAATTCCTTAATGACTTTCTCATTAGAAGAGCTCACTGCCAAATGCTGTTTGTGTTTGCCTAAAGGATGGTCTGCATGATTAAGAGTAGCTCTGCTTTACATGAAGTATTGTTTTCAGGCCGCTGCCACAGGCAGCTGCTTCTCGCTAGGCAAGAGAGAGAGAAATGAACGCCAGTGAACGCGTGGAGTGATCAAGCGACGTGAAAACCCATTGGATATCCCATCCCAAATCCCCCTCACCACAAGGGCTAATGCCCGCATGGGTGCCGCGTGGCGGGTAAAGCCAAGAAAGGTCCTGGGTCTTGCGGTGAGGGCAGCCCAAGCTGGTAGATTGAATTCCAGAGCAGCTCTGCTGTGAAAATATTTCCTGTGAGAACGCGCAAGCCCAAGAAACCAGGATTAGCAGTAGCTCTCTAGCAAGGATGGATTTCATTTGTCTAGCACATCCATTTCAAGAGCGAGCCTCGAAATGTCCATCTTGTCATTGAAGATTGGTGATGAGACAGTGCATCTCAGCTGCAGCAAACGGGCAAAGAATATTCTTCTACCCCGAGCTTTTCCCCTGGCTGTCAGAACACATGCCCACCTGGATTGCTCCTGCATTTTCTTATTTTCTTTTTTTGATTCCATAAATTTGAATCTATACGTAAAGTACAACTGATAGAAAAAATTAATTGCAAAGGTTTTAGAATTTATTTGCTGCATGCCATCAAAATCTTCTGTTGTTTCATTATTGAAAGTTCAGATTCAAATTCAGCTCCTTGTCCCTAACTTTCTATTTTTAGCAGAGAGACCACAACTCATTGTTTCCAGAGCAGGGCTTTGGAAAATATTCTGAGAAAGGAAAATCCCCAGTAATTTCATTGGCTGATGAGGCTTAAAACTAATATCTGGACAAACAGCTTGCACAAAAAAAGCCTCCAAGCCAAAAAGGACTTAAAGCCAGGCAGGGGAAGAGAATCAAGATTAACTTAGTGTCTTCTCTGATCTCCAATACTTAGGTTTTATAAAAATAAAAATGGAGGGATGGATTCTGGACCTAAAGCCGGTCACGAGCCTGCACATACGTACTTTGTACCTGACAAATCAGCAGGCCTGGCTGATGTTTGTGTAAGAGATGAGGAAGAACTTGTCTATGGGTCTCTGTGCTCCCACCACTTGCTTTGCCCATTGCTGTGCTGTATTTTCCATCCTTGAGAGTCTAGGATTTCACTGTGCTCAAAGAGTGTTCAAATACAAGAGAGCAGACTGCTGCATGGCTGGTAGGATCACCTCTAATGACAGACACTGCTCCTAACAGCCCATGCATAGAATACTTCATCCTCATCAAAGTCAGTTCTGAAGGTTGTGGAGAATTTTTTATATTTCATTTTATTTGTCTTTATGATGGAGCAGGTTGCACCAAAGACCAACTGGTTACAAGCGAGAGCATTTCTTGACCTATTCGCAATGCTAAAGCCCAGACCTCCTGGTTCTGCAGCCAGTGCCTAACCCATGAGGCCACAGCACCTGCCCCTCTGCCAAGAGACTGGACCTCTCTCTGTCCCGCTTACCACATCTAAAACTTGTGGCTAACCAACAGGAGCGGTCTGAACTCTCCTAGTGCTTTGTCATATGTAGACTTCAAAGTGTTTCTTAAAGTGGCTATGCATTACTTACCCATTTCTACTGCCGACCTAAGTATAGAAATTTTTAGCAATGCCTAGACCAGGTGTACCGTGGCCAGATTTCACCAGATGGGGTTTATGTTCCCAGCTTGTTGCAGCACATCACTTAAACTCTGAGCTCACAGTGTCTGATATGGGGAAAAAAAGGGGTAAAACTTCTGTTTGCTTCCTCATGGTTATGGTGTGTAGCTGCTGAAGTGCTTGAGATCTGCAGGCACTAACACCTTATTGCAATGAGAGAGGAATAGTAAGGGTCAGTTCTGTACCCAGCAGTGATAAGCTTCCTCCCTGTGGCAGAAAGATGTTTCAGAGCCTCAGTTTGCCCCATTTCCTTCTGGAATCCCTTCAATCCCACTTGGCCTCCTCAGGAGGGGAGGGACTGGCCCCTACATTGCAGGGATCAGGCAAGCACCTGGATCTGAACCGGAGAGAGAGGAGGCTGAGAGGTAACGAGAATGAGATCTTCAGCTGGAACTTGGAGATGCCTTATTTCAAACATGCTGTCTCATTTCCTAGTCACAAATATTTTTCCTCCACTATTTGTTTTCTCCCAGGTTCAATGACAAAGACCAGTGCTGTGCTTTCAAACGGTACCAATTTCTGGAGCACTCGGTTGTCCCTGCTTTGCTTCTTGCCTGAGCCAGAATAAGGGTCTACCTAGCATTCAGAGCAAGCACAATGAGAGACAGTTTTATTACACAGATACAGGGCTCAAAGAAATGCCAGGCACAATAGGAGACAATCAAAAAAGAATCCCTTTAACAGCTTTTAAGAGAAAAAAAAGTCTTTCTTCATTTAAAATGTCAATTCTGACTTTTCAACAAGATGTTGCTCTATGCATTTCCAAGAACAGGAGCTTGTTTTGCTTCACACATTGAGTTATAACATGGCATGAAATCAACCTTTAAATGGAGCCTGACTTACATATTTTAACTTCTTCCTTGCTCCGTAATACTAACAATACGATTCTCCATTTGGAATTACAGTCTTTCTCTTTTTGCCATGTAATTTGTATGAGATGTATGTGGGATGCATGAAAGGAGGTGGAAATCATGAAGATGGCTAGGAGTACACTTTATTTTATACTTAATACTTCTGGAATTAAAGGGGAAATGGAAATTGGCCATGTAACGGATCTTAGCTACAGAGAATTATCATCTTTCGGTAATAAAGTATTGCCTGTCTCAAGGGCTCACACACACAGCTTGACCTCAGAGCAGTTGCACATAATGTTTTCTCTGTCAAGAGAATCTCTTTGTAATAATGTGTCACAGGTGCTCACACATAATATGTTTCCCATCAAAAGTGATCATCCATATTTTATACAGCAGCTTTGATGACAAATATTTTGTACTTCAGCTGCTTTTTCTTCCCTCTGTCAGACTTAATGAAGAAACGTCACGGCTAGTTTTTAAATAATGTCAGCTTCTTAGATCACGTTACTGTGTCCACCTTTGAAAGTAGCTTCATGCAAGAGCCACAAGACCGGGGAGATCGAGACAAGGACATTTTCATTTACTTAACCTTAAAAAGAAAGCCAATTTTTCAGGCTCTTAATTTCAAAATCAATATACTCTGTATCTTTGGAATCTTCTCAGGAAAAAATAGGCTATACTTATTGAGTACTCAATATTTTGAGAGTCAAGTGAAAGCAAGTCTGATAACTGAATTGAGGTTGCAGTTTCTCACTATGCAGAATGATGTTTATTCTCATAGTAGTGGTGTGTCCTGGTGGTAAAAACACTTTCCTCCAGGTTGTTCTACAAAGTGAGTGCCTCAGGGGGTACAGATAATGAGGTTCTTATATTCTCATTGAAATTGTCCGCAGCAGGGCCAAAGTTTGCTCTTCTCCTATGTGTTCAGCCCTACTGAGAGAAACAACCCTCATTCCTCATTCTATTAATGAAAGAGGAAAAGTGAACTTGAACTCCCTTTGCAGTTTCTCAGATTGCGGGACTGGTCATTGAAGCCTCAGAGCATAGAGGAATGCTTTTCCCATTCATGGGGCATGACTTTTCTGCCAAAACTATACGTGAACAAAGTACTTCGTGAACTTCCCTGCCACCAAGCAAACTCCCCTAAGCTAGCAGAGAGTGGTGGCTTTCAACCTGTAAGCCATGGATTCATATGGGCTTCTGGTCTGCCTCCAAGGGATCCACAGAAGGGAGCTGACAAAAGCAAGTTCATTGTGTATGCAAGCTATTTAGCCGTGTCTGCAGATAAATATAAAATCAAAACACTAAAATAGGCAAAGTATGGCATGTGCATGTTTATAAAATTATCACTGGCCTGAGAAGAAGGCAGAACAGGAAGCCAACAGTATTTACAAATAGGATTTACAAACGTAAATGAGGACTGGGTTTCTCTTACATATGAAATATAACCAGATGTCTCAGGTTGAGAGATGAAAGCTTACACTTAGAAAAATACCTGGGTTTTTCATACAAGACAAGGCCAAAAAAGAAGGGACACAGGGTCTGGAGCTATTTGATGCTTAATTATTTTTCAGATCCAACACCTATTTAAGAATGCAACCAAGAAGGAATTAAAAGTAGGTAACAACTTCTAAATTACAGGACGATGCAAAACATTATTCTCTACCACTGAGAAGTAATACACTGATTAATGCCTGCTACTGAAAAGATAGTCTGCAATAACATCCTCTTTTCTGCTAGCCCCAAGCCCCTAAAGAAAAACTGAATAGTGTTAAGCAGTGAGTGTAATAAGTTTTCCTTTCCTTGTCTGAAGAATTAGAACAATTCAATTGAAAGGCAAATATAATCCTACCTATGCTCCATGCTGGGACTGGAGCAGGGTAAATCCCACAGTTAAGTCTGAACATCAGGTTGTAATTGTCAGAGATTAAAAACATGCCAGAAAGAACATTCCAGGGAAAGAAGGAGGGTGAGAAGGATGGCTCTCCTGCGTCTTTTTATTAAGGCAAACTAGCAGCAGATCTTACAGGGGCATACTCCTGCACAGCAGAACTCAATCAAATGGCATTTAGTCAATGAAGGAAATTATACACTGGGTTGATTTTTAATCATCCAGCTAGGAAAAGCAAAGATAAGTGAACATGTATTTATCTGCTGAGCCAAATGCATACAAGGCAGAAAAGCCACTGAAAATAACTAAAAGAAAAATAACTATTCTCTAGGATGCTGCTGTTCCATAAAATCTATTTCAAATATAATTTGCTGTTAGCTTTTTCTGCAAGATGTGAGCACATCAGCTGGGCTTCTCATTTTTATGCAGATGAAATAATCACTGAAATGAAACGTCAGGTCATAAGAGACACAAGAAAAAATGAAGCAATCTTTAAGAGCTGTCAGAGAGGTGGATGGTCCACCCTTCCAAGTACAGAAGAACCATTATTTCACAGCCTTGACTAATATCTTGTTCTCTCACCGTTTTGTTTTGGTTTGTTTTTTGTTGTTTTTTTTTTTTTAATTCTTGTCTTCTCAGTGCATCCTAACGTGAGCCAGGGTTGCCAAGGAGGGTGTGCTACATGTTCTGACTACAACGGATGCCTGTCATGTAAGCCCAGGCTCTTTTTTGTTCTGGAGAGGATTGGCATGAAACAGATCGGAGTATGTCTTTCCTCGTGTCCAAGCGGATACTATGGGACACGGTACCCCGACATTAATAAGTGTGCAAGTAAGTGCTGGGGAAAGGGGAATCACAAGGATTTGTTTGTTCTCTCTTGAATGCTGTGTCCCTTTAGGAGTCAAGTCAACAGAGAAGCAGACGGACAGGCCGTGTCTTTATTTGTTCACTTCTTTTATAGTAGTGCAGTAGATACTAACCCGAGCAAGAAGTTAAAGCGAAAGATCACAAAACGGCCTAAAGCTCAGGGATCCCAGCTCTGCGTGAATGACCTGCCTAGGACCCAGGTGATGGTCTCCTCCTCTACACCCCCATGCGAAAGGGAAGTGCTGGTGGGTGCCAGGCATTGCCCTCCAGCAGCAAGAGGGAGCGGTGGCAGCTCCGAAGAGCGGGGGCCGAGGGATGCCAAATCTCAGTGGCTGGAGCCATTTAACCCACTGTCCTTACCCGCCTGACCCCTGTGACAAGGAGAGAAGATGGCAGGTGGCATTCTTTGGAGATGCGGTTTGCCCTGGTCTCTTTATAGCTTGTTTTACTCTCAGTGTAGTCCTCTAAATGCCTGTAGCAGCTGGCCAAGTTTCAGCCTGATTTGGGGGAAGTTACCGATTCATGTTGCCTCCCAGATGGGAGACAGAGAACCCAACTCTATTTACCGCTCGGGCAACATTTTGACCCCACTATGTATTTTGAAGCATAAATGAACTGGAAAAGATCACAATGTCCTCTCCACTCCTCTTTTTGTTGTTGAATTCACTGTTTTTAATCCCGCAGGTGATATAAAAACATAAGAGCGACGGCCAAGCAACCCTCCCAGTTTTTACCTGGTAATAAAAGTTATTTAATGAACGGACCCCAGAGTAAAGTCTTACAGAGTAACTTGACACTGTAAAGTATTTGCTCACTTCTTAGCAGTGTGTGGCCTTGCATCTCAGACATGAGCTGTGCCATACACAAGTTTTTATGTATTTCTTTTAAAAATATCTGAGAACTGGGAAATATACCACTGATGCTAATTTGGGTAGTCATATAGAGAACACATGAAATACTACAGGACATCTGATTGAACATCAGGGAGTCATTTAAAAAAAGAAAAAGATGTTGATGCAGAACAGTCTTAAGCAGATTCTGAATTCTGGCATATTTTTATTTCTCCTGGATGAATGGAGATAGATGGTGTGGAACTGGCCCAGTACCTGTGCCCTGTGGGGTTAGTTAGTACCTATGCTGTGTCAGTGTAGGGCAGAAGCAGTATATTGTTATTCTGATGTGCTGTGCTCTGTCTTCCATTTGCATAGGTCTGCAAGAAGACAAGCAGTGTGAGGCCGTTCAGCATCAGGCCTTCCTTATTTAATCCTCACTCATGCCAAGGTCACTTGTGGCTGGCCTCACTGTGTGTATAGGCCACGAAGAAGATCTAAATATAAATTGTTTCCTTTGAAGATTGCTTAACTTTGCTAGAACTGTGTGATTCTCGTATATGTGAGAGAGCCCATGGTGTTTCATGGCAAAGAGCAACAACATTGCTGTTTACTGTTTGCATTTCAGAATGTAAAGCTGACTGTGATACCTGCTTCACCAGAAACTTCTGCACAAAGTGTAAAAGTGGGTTTTACTTATACAGTGGAAAGTGCCTTGAAAAGTGCCCTGACGGGCTGGAAGCCAACAATCACACGATGGAGTGCACTAGCATCGGTAAGTCCGCTCCCCCGTGTCCTGCCTGGTTTTCTCACAGGGGATGGGGGATCTAAGGAGGGCATGAGTTGCAAGATCAGTTACACCACCAGGGAAGTGCAACTTAAAATGGCAATGTTCTGCATGACAAGATGTATTCCCAAGCACAACAAACTCAAGGTATTTCCCAAGCCTGCTATTTCACAAGAGGCACAAGCTCAGTTGTGCCCCACAAACACAGCCTTGACGCTAAGGGCAATTCTGCCTCAGGAAATACGGCCTGTTTGGTCTGCCCTGAGGTAGAATGACATCCATCTCTTACTTGCTCTGTTACAGTGTTATGCATCACTGCTAACATCAAAGGTTCAAAAATCCTGAGCCAGACCCCACATGTAGTTGAAAGATTAAAATACTAACTGCTTTGCTTTAGCTCCCTTCTACTACCTGAGCCTTCAAAGCACGCGTGCATCAACATTTTGAAGCTAACCTTCACAAAGGTGAAGGCTAGAAACTAAAACATTAAGGAAAAAAAAAACCACAAAACCCCAAAAGACCCAAAATGGTATATGTGCATAATCACCTGACTCCAGAATTTGAGGATTAAAATAAAACACCAAATGGTGTGGCACTGTCACTGAAGGAATGAGATAGGCGACACTGGTCCTGTGACTCACTGGCTGCGGAGAAGAGACCTGCTTTTGTATCTCTTCAGCCTCTGACTCACAAGCTCCGATTATTCACACCAGAGCAATTTTGGAGGTCACCACACCTAACTGTCTGCTCCATCCCTCTGCCACCCCTCTGGCTGAAAGCAGAACGAGTGATATATTTGCCTCCGGGATGCTGTAGCTGACATCCCCTGCCATGGGCATGCCGAAGCTGCGGCAAGGTTCAGCTTATTTTAGTACGCTGGCTGTGAATTGTGGTGGCTGAGGGCTGCGAACTGCGGTGGAAGCGGTAACCTCTTCAGCCACCAGCAACCAGGGAGCACTTAGGCGCAGTCTGGCCATGATGGAAATCTCCTCCCCCACAGTATCATGCACATAGCTCTCCCTGGCATTGCGTGTTTTGGAGGGGAAATAATGCAGGAATAAAAATAATGTACAGTAGTTTGGCATTTTCCTGCTCAAATATATATTAGTTCAGGTGGTAGTGATGGTTTTTACAGTTTTGTTTTCAAGCAAAGGCTTTCATCTATGAAATAAATTCAAGGGATCATTTTTGTTTCTTGATGGCTGTTTCCAAGTGCTGTAGACTTAGCTGCTTTAACAATGAGTCAGTCTCAACTAGGAAAGCCATTTAAAGCTGCGGACGAAAAACAGAACCTTTTTGCCCACGTGAAGGCCAGTTATTTTAATAGGAGAGCTCCAGTGTAATATGAAAAACAAAATGACCCACATGACAATTCACTGGAGGAAGGCTCAGAGATTGCCTGCGGTCAGTTATATTTTTAGGTTTTGAAAAATTTGGAAGTAAATTCTGGAGCTGGAAAAATGTTGACTTAGAAATTCGTCCTTATAGAGGGGCTGGAATTCTTTCCTTCTTCAGCGGTGGTTTATAGTCTTAAGCACGCATGTGAACAAAAAGTAAATATAAATGTTTACTATCTTTTATCAAGAGAAGGATACTGAGGAAATGGCACAAAAGAAGGATAGTTATTAAAAGCATGTTGTTAAGCTTCCAAGGTTACTCCCATTTTTGTCTACACTGTCTGGACAAGTGTCCAGCTGTACACCTTTTGAGTTCCCAATAGTATGGGACTATTGGGAATAGTATGGCACATTCAGATCACTGTGGTTTATAAACTGTAACCCACACTTTTCTGAAAAACTTCCACCCCCCCAACCCAAATTCACCTCTGCTTTGCCTACTTACGGCTTGAATATGCTACAGATGATGGCTCTTTCACTATTTAAGTTGAATACCAAGCAGCAGATCACCAAAGATACTCGATTCTTAATGTAATGCCTTTCGATATCAGTTGGTCCTTTATAACTCTATTGATTTCCAAATTCAATACCTTTGAGACCAGCTGCAGCAGCATGACCCAATGACTTCACTCTCCTCTCACATAGGCATGACCAAATTTTAATTCCACTGAAGCTACAAGGATTTATACCTCCACAAAACCACAGCAACCTCAGAACAAGCCCCAGTAACTGATTTCATTGAGACCAATTGTGGTGGTGTTGCCTCGTTTCATGAATGGAATTACAAAAGAGTACAAAATAGTAACTGACATAATTATTTGGCATTATTTTGTGCAGTATATCCTCAGCAGTTCAATTTCTGTCAATTCCCTGCTGAAAATCCTGATTAATTCCATTAATTTTTGCCACCTTTTGGCTGCTGCAGAATAAAATTAATGTACCATATTTATCGTGTATACAAAAAGATATTGGCCAGGCTCAGCTTGTCCTATGTTTATTGCAGTGCACTGTGAAGCTAGTGAGTGGAGTCCATGGAGCCCTTGCACAAAGAAAGGAAAAACATGTGGTTTCAAAAGAGGAAATGAAGTAAGGGTCAGAGAGATCGTACAGCATCCGTCAGCAAGGGGCAATCCTTGCCCAGCTACAAGCGAGAGCAGAAAATGTATTGTACAAAGAAAGAGATGTCAGAAGGAAGGAAAAGGTACAACATTATCATCGTCATAATATGAGATTGGTATTGTGCTTGTTTAATAACTCACATCTGAATTGCCAGGCCTCGACTGCAGGCTTCAACAAAGATCCCATTGATGTGGTGTTCTTCGGGCTGGAGAGAGCTGTGCCCTTGCCTGAAGTAAATAAAGTACTAACGCTGCTCAAAAAATGCGCTTTGTGTGATCTAGAGAGGACAGGGTGGGCTGGATGGGAAGGCACATCCTCCCTCCGTTCTGCTGAAAGAGCTGCCAAGATGAGGGCTTGCATGTGGAGCTCAGAACAAAGAGATCCATTGTAAAACATGTCATGGTGGGAGTTGTTTTTTGGGTACCAGGCAGCCAAGTTTCATGCTTCAACCATGGGATTCCTCCAAACCGATTCCTATTTCATGCTTCCCTACAGGTAAGACCATAACTCTTGCAGTTGCAGCGCTGTGGCCTCTCTCCCACCCTGAACTCTTTCTACCAGCTCTGGCTGAACAACATGGCCTGATTCTACCATCTGCACCAGGGTGATGGAGTCCCAGCATGGGAGAAAGACCACAGCACTGTGCAGCAGCCAGGGGAAACTCCACTTGGTTCTACCCAGTAAGCAAGAGTGCCAGCAGAACTGCCCCTCCATGCGAGCCAGCTTGTTGGACTTATTCCCCATCATGGCACCTAGTGAATGGCATCCCACATGTTAAGAATGGGAGATGCTTAAGAAGTCTATGAAATAATAATTTATAAAAATTCTACCCAGCAGAGAGTGTTGTTCCCTTGCTCCTTTTTCTCCCCTTCTTGCAGCAGGGAAGTTACTTGCTCTGTCCCCACTGCAGCCTCTCTGGTTGGCACAGGAGTGTCGATGGAATATTTCCTTTTCCCCCTCCCTCCCATTTTCCCCATCCTTCCCATTTCCCCATGCCTTCTATTTCCCCCTTTCCTCCCAACTCAAAAGCAAGGTTTCACCCCTTTTGAGGATGAGTGGAACAGGTGGAGCAGCTGCCTCTGTGTGAACATCTGTGAGCCATCATGAGCTGCTGGTACCAAGTAGTAACTTACTGTTTCACTGTTACATAGCTGCTAGGGTTGCTGCAGGTTACTTATAGAAATGTTAAAGGGGTTTGGAGCTTGTAATCCTTTTGAAAGTTGGCTTGTTCCCTGGGGATATACCTCATCAGAAGGGAAATAATGTTAGAAGGAGGATCTTATGAACCAGAGAGCTACAGGTGCCTCCCCCTCACCCACGAACTGGCTAGATGTACTGATTTATGGGAACCTATGAGGTAGATGTCACCTCCTCCTCCTTGTGTCAGGCAGTGCCTTGAAGAGGTAGAGAGGTGTATCTGCCTCAGGGGAGCAGCCAAGGCAAGCTATTTAAGGATTCTCTTATGCTTAGAATCTATGTATGTCCAAAATGTCCATGCTTGCTTCTGCTCCTGCACAATGGCACAACTTGAAACACAGCCTCTCATTAGCCCACTGTAACTGGGGGAAGAGTCCTTTTTTTTTCTACCAAAGCTAATTTTGCCAGAGCTGAAAATATAGGACTGAACTGTAATTTTGGAACTGAGAAACTGGGTTTTTCTGGGATGATAATGATGCTGTGTATTTGCTTATGGCAATTTGGCAATCTCTTCAGACTGGACAAGACATTTCTCTTTGAGAAGTGCCTGCTGTTCCTGGGTAGTAAATACTTTAGAAGAAACTACTCACGTATTTTACTGTCAATTCTTATTTCATGGGATCTGAGCCAAACCATACTTGAAAAATACTGCACACCACAAGAATTCGTTCACCATCATGAATCTTTCTTTTTTTTTCCTGCAATGTGCATAAAGGTGGGGTTTTTTCCTTCCTTTTGAGCAAGTCACAGACTATATTCTAGCCTGTTTTACACTCAGTAGACAATTCCTTCAAAATCAATGCAGGCAGATGGAACCTGTGTTCCAACTCTACCCGTGCCCTTGGGATTTGTATGTCTATGTCTGAGAGCCATTTTTTTTTTTTTTAATGTTCTGAAATCCACCATTACTTACTCCTCAGTATCCACAAAAGTCTGTCCCATTCACTTTTATACACCTTCACAGGAAGACGAATTTAAATTTTTTTTTAAAAAAGATAATTCTTAATAAAACTGGGGAAATTCACACATGAAACATTAGGTTAAAATAGCTTTAAGGGATGGATTATGGTGACAAGACAGGAAACTGAGAATTAAGCTAAAAGTTTTCCTTCTGTTGGAACTGGAATGGGGAAATTAAGCTTTCGAATGTAATCTCCAGGCAACTTATCTTCCCTACTGCCACTGTCCCTTATTACACAGAGAGAAACTTCTTTTTCCCTTTGAACAACAGAATAATTGCACGAGAAACCAAGCCAGGCTCTGTTCTTCTGACTAGCTGTGTCCAGTCAGTGCGTGCAGAAGGAGGTAACAACAAAAACACTTTGGGAAAGGGAAGGGAAAGTAAATATGCTTGTATTTACGGTTCAGAAATATTGAAAATGTATTGTACGTCTCCCCATTGCCGCTCAGGCGTTGCTTTGGAGTTTAGCTTTCACAGCATCGGCTTTTGAAAGTCTAGCAGCAGATGCAGCAGTTACCAGCAGTGCTGCTAATCTTTTCTCCGCGGCCATGAGGAGAGGGTTAGCTCAGTCAGCCTCTGCCATTTCCATGTTGAATAGATATCTGTGGCCGAGGGAGTTAGGGCAAAGACCACATGATGACGGGGTATGCTCGTCACAGATGCCTCAATGACTTTGCTCGAGAAGTTGAGGTCAGAGACAGGATGTTAGTCAGTTAGGTCGCTGCTATCACACAGAAGCAAGGACATGTTTCTGGAACGGCTACGCAAAACAAGATAAAATGGATGAAGAGGGGTTTTTTTTGTTTCCATCTGCTGTTGTGTCATTAAAGCTGGTGAGATCTATTACAAATCTTTTTTTCCCTCACTGGCTATAAAATGAAGTTTTACTGGGAGAAGGTGCTAGTATTTTCAGAATGCATGCAAACAAATGGGAATAATGAGGATACAAATAGCCCCACTAACCTAAAAGGTTCTTTTTACTCATTTTAGCACTAAATTAGTTGATCCCAGTGTGTTCTGATGTGGTAATTCCCATGTGTTTCACATACAGGCTCCCTTTATAGTTCATTCCCATGCAAACCTCACTGTAATTTATTTCATAATTCTCCTCTTTTAATCCCATGATGGTGAGTTCTTTTTAGTCTGCATGACTATATGATTTTAAGTTCCAGTTTTTTCTTCCTTTCTTTCCCTCACACTTTTTGTTTTGTTCCCCCAGTGCAGTGCACTGTTACTTTTACCTTCCCACACTTACCTTCTTGGCTCCTACTTTTCACTGACAGACATACGTTGAGAGTCACGTGTTTCCTGTAGCCATGACCATTAATGGCAAATGGCAAATAGATGTATTGGAAAAGCATAACTTGCAGAGCTCTTAAAACACTTCAAATTATCCATCAATATTATTTCTTTGCCTTAATAAATGTGCTCTGGCCAAACACAAGTCCCTGCGGACTGCTGTCCACAAATGTGTGAGATGATTGACTTTTACTGTCCAAAAGACAAATATCAGAATTGCATACAAAAGTATCTGTGGGGAAGGAATTGCATGTTTTCATGCATGAGTAATTCTGCCAAGAAGAGAACATTCACCATGTGACTTTCTGTTGAGTCCCAACTAAACCCCCCAGAGAGCAGACAGTTTAAGTGCTTTCAGAGAACATGTTCTGATCAGTTTGAAGAGACTAAAAACACTCACCAAAAGACTAAGTGCATAGTTATGAACAAGGAAGACATCTTAGAAAGCTGGGTATTATGCAAGCCAATAGATAGGCTACATTGGTTACACAGTTGTATTGTTGTAAACAAATAAATAATACATTTCAATTGTTGCTTGTTCATATATTGATTCATTTGCATGCTGGTGGCATTTAGATGTTCAAAGGAGAGAGCCAATGTTAACTGCATCCAGTTCTGTGCAAACACAGACTAAAAAAAGTTCCTGTTCCTGACAGGCAAAAATTCAAGCATTAGACATGAAGACGTGGTGAGATGAACGTAGAATAGCCTATTTCTTTTTCACTGTGGAGTGTAGGCATTGTCACCTTTTACAGTATGAAAGCAGGATACTGTTATGAAAGAAAGAGGGGCAATTTTAGTCAAAATTCACAAGACTGCAACCCCCTGGAGGCAAGGTAGCTTGTCAGTTAATGGTTTGTGCTGTAAGGAGAATACAGGTATTATGCTGTGACTTTTTTTTAGTGCACGGCAAGAATAAGAGAGAAAGCAGTGTCTTTGAGATGAGGAGATGAATTCTAGATGCAGACTGGCAAACAGAAGGGAACAGGATTTGTTGAGTAGTTTTAATGAGGAAGTGTATATATTTTGGGGAAATAAAGTAAAATAAATTCTTCTATCCTGCATTGCATACATGTGAATATAAAAATCCAGATTTTATTTGAATAGCTTAGAGAACTGAGACTCAGGTCATCTCTGTTGTTAATTTGAACTCCACCCCTTATTGCTATATGTCCGCATAATGCTTCAAACATATTAGCCAGATCATGTCTGAAAATGTCTCCAGTTGGCTATGGTGTGAGGAAGGAATCCTATCAGGCATCCATCAGATTTCCAAAACCACCACTCAGCTAAAAATCCCAAGCCATTCATCAAGAATTTAGCTGAAAACAATGTAACTTAATACTAACAAACTTACTTAAAATATTAGGCAATAAACTAATTTCACTCACATAAACTCATTGAGTTACCCACCCTAATGTACACGGTCTGATGCTGTATGGATCCATGTAACAACGGAGCACAGAGGGCTCTGGAGTCTAAACTAAGTTGCCCCTTTAGTATTTCTCACAAAGAAAAGTTTCTGCAGTTGATCTGCAGTTGAGATGCACTAATTTCATTAACAGTCAGTTATGCTGTCCCAGGCAAAACAGAGAAAGAAAAAGAGAGCCCCTACTAAAATAAAAGATGTGTAAGTTGCATTACATTTTAAAATGTACGTGGATGTACAGTCGTGAAGGAAGCCATTTGAAATCAGTGGGAGTTTCACCATTTCTTTGTACAGGTTTTGAATCATAGCACGTAAAATCAGGGTCTTCACAACCCACAGAAACTCCTGTGTAGCCACTTACGACTTGCCTAAATATGTGCCACATCAATGTGTTTATTCATGTGGTAATATCCATTTTTCCCAAAAAATTCTGGACTGCCAGGTCTCTGGAACAATTGCTTGTGCATTTTGTTAAGCTCTGTTGTCACACTGGACAATCTGAATTTGACGTGGATGCAGTTTTCACAGAGAAGGTTTTGGTATCTGAGAATTCAGACCAGGAATGACAAGCTGGGACTCCACTGAGCTTATGTAGGCTTGGCAAGAGCATGATGGGATTCACTGCACTTAAGCTGGACAGCTGAAAATTAGTTGGTTTTGTCAAAGCAAGGGTCATGTTAACGGTGGGGTTAATACTGCACCTGGGGAGGGCGATCTGTGACACTGTAAGATGGATTCTAAGATGGGCAAAATAATTTGCCTCCTGAAAGTGCCTGTTTTTTCCAATGACTGCTAAGGACAGCCTAGTATGAGTGATCTGGACTTTTACCTGTTAACTTTTAAATTAAAGGGCACATTTTCTCCATCTGCACAGTAATGACTTCGCAACACTGCACAATCTGAACAAAGGTTCACCAAGGCTGACTCTCTAAGCAAGATGAGCATGTTTTAGGGGATCCATGGGTCAGCCACAGTAAAACAAAAAGTAGAGTTGAAAAAGACTCATTCCTAATACTAATTTCATCTAGTGTTGGCAAAATCAGGGTTAGAGCAGCATTTTGTTGTGTTCGTTGATAAACATCTAGTAATGGCTGTACACCTGCCTATTCAAAGGTGAATTGCCCTTTACAGGACAAGCCATGAATAGTCGGTCCCTATACACTCCACACACCAAAGATAAAAGTCTCTTCCCAGGACAATGGAGGCCCACACCAGTCCAATAATTCCTCAGTGTACTATTTTTAAACAAATATTTCTGTTTTTTTTTTTAAAAAAAGGAATTGGGGGACATTCTGGATATTTTTGGTACTGAGTATTTTTACTTAATTACATTTAAGTCCTAAGCATTGCTACATGGGAAAGTAAGATATTCCAATCACAGCTCATCCCAAAAGTCACATCCTCTCCCTCATGTATAGCTCAGTGGCATTTAAAACAAGAGGGCTGGAGCATGTGAGCCGGGGAGACATCACAGTGCACAGTTCGCTCGTGTAACTGTGAGAGATGGGGTGTCCTGTGTGAAGGTCACTCGTGTGGTTATGGTTAATGACCTTACTCCATGGCAGGTCACAGGACTTCTGAAGCCTCAAAATGAACACAAAGCTAATTACTGCATCCCTGTGTTTACATACTGCATACGCCAATGGGTCATAACTCTGTCCTCTGCGAGCTTGAGTTACTATAATTGAGGAGTCTGTCTTGTGAAGAGTTTGGTTGTTTATTTTCTGTTTGGTGCTGCCAAGAGGACCTCTCATTTCCTTTCCTTGCAGGGGTTTTGACTCTTTAACTTTAACACATTTCCAGCCTCCAAGAGTGAGGCTGTTGAGACTGGGAATCCGCTAGTTGCAACATGAAGTGAAATGGTGTCCTGGGGATACCTTGAGCAAGGCAGGGCAGGGACAGCACAGGGCTGCCCACCGCTGCGGGCCAGCAGACAGGGGTGTGATCTAGAAAAGCGATCTGGGTGAGAAAGGTTGAGAGGGGAAAAACGGGACCGATATGAGTCAGAGCCATTTGTGAACCCAAAATAGCTAGTAGTAGAGGAAGTACTGGCTCTACGATTCAAGGGCTAAAAAGTTTGGAAAAAGGCCATTTTTAAACTTTAATCATAGCATTTTTGAAATTTAATCACAGGCAGTTTTGAAAGTCTTATTAGGTTACTACCAGCAAACTGAGACCTTCAAATCTGAACTAATTAACAGTACTATTGTTTTTTGCTACAAGTATGTTTATTTTGTTTGTGTTAGTGTGAACATTAAATTCTTATCATACCTCCCAGTTCTGACAGACATGTATCAACCGTGCAAGCAGGTAATACATACACGCTGTGTGCCTCTGCCCATATGGTACTATACATGTATGCACGCAACGTGTACATGTGCACCGTGCCACAGTTGTATTCTCTGAATAATATGCATCTCGATGAACAGTAAGGCTGAAAATGGCTACGGCTATACACCAACCTGTCAGGCCCTCACGTATCAAGATTGGTTTTAGCCTTGCAGGGTGCTGGGCCGACGCTGTCTCTGTGCTCCTTGAGAGATGTTCTCCTCTCCTGTTGCCAGCTCCTCTCTTGCCACCTTCCACCTCCTCCCTGTCCTGGGGGGCCTGGGAGCAGAGGGGAGGTTGCTCAGCTGCCCTGAGGTCCTCTGGAGCATGCTATAAAAAATGTGCTGGACAGGCTGCTGCTGGTAAACAGCATCAACCTTGTATTAACAGGAATGGTGTCAAAGCTGAGAAAGCAGCGTGTGGTCAATTGCTCCCATAAGGGAAGTGAATCAGAAAAAAGCTGATTGCATTCTTCTGTTAAAATGTGAACGATGTGAGAGCTGTTCTCCTCAGATCACTAAACCAAATAAGGGATAGAAATCATCTCTTTTTCTCTTTCTGATCTTCCCTTCTGGTGCCTCCTTGTGCTCCAGAATTGATTGGCTGGCTGACTATCTTGTAGATGCCTGAGCTCTGT
Source organism: Nipponia nippon (assembly GCF_047370975.1). Lineage (NCBI taxonomy): Eukaryota > Metazoa > Chordata > Aves > Pelecaniformes > Threskiornithidae > Nipponia > Nipponia nippon. The sequence continues at coordinate 67,403,672 of NW_028262358.1, read as the reverse complement.
AGGAAAAACAGGAGGGAATACAAACTTCTCACAAACCCCTCTTCCTGCCCCTTCCAAAGTGCCCATCAGGTATTCGTTCAGCACCAAATTTCCAGCACCTGCCTAAAAATCTTCCCTCTTGAATAAAAATGTTTGGGATTGAGAGGAGCAGCTCCAGCTTTAGAAGGTAAAATCCGCAGCTATGTCTATACTGCTAAAGAAAAGCAGGCAAAGGTCTGCTCCTTGGCCACAAGGCCAAGGGCCACCTTCTGGCTTGCATCCAAACTAGCTGGGGCTATTCCATCTGTAGCAGACTTGACTGGGGAAGAGGGACGGCTGTTGCAGGTCAAACAGAGTCCTAACCCAAACTACCAGTTATGCTGTGCAGACACGCAGGGGTCTGCCTGGTCTCTGGCCTTTTTCCCTAGTACAGCTGTATTTTATTTATTCATGGCACCTTCACCTTCAGTGACTTCACATTGTTGAGTTTCAGGGAGAGACAAATAGGAAACCGTGCCTTCTCTCCCCTCTCAGCGCAGGGCAGAGACCATGTGCAAAAGAGCAGAGTATCGTTTTCTCTTACCCCACGTCATTTCCTTGCTCTGCCTGCACGTCCTCACATACTCGTCTTTCTTTCCACACTGGTCTTTCTATCACTTCTTGCAGTCGATGCTTCCAAAGTCCTTGCCCTAACTTCTAGTGCTTTAAGGAGCTCTTTCTGAGGGAGGGACATGTTTGTCACAGCTGGAAGAGGAAACGAGCCTCTTCCAGGCTGCATGCCACAGCAAGACATCTTGACAACTTCTTTCTCTTGATTCTCCAGAAGACCACAGCAAGCTGTTTTCTCACCTTTGGGCAATATTAACACAAAGTAAAGGCAAAGGGAAGTGGCTGCTGACAGCAGGGCTCCCCCAGCCCTTGCCACCTGGAGATCTAAACCCCTCACTATTTTGCCCTGTGTGCCCCGGAAAGAAGAACAAATGCAAGAGAGGAGTTTGCTAGTACATCTATCAAATTTAGTCCAAGAATGCAAAACATTTGGGGTATGTGAGCTACAGAGTAAATCAGGCAGTGGATGTTTCAAGTCTAATGGTGACACAAGCAGCACTGTTTAATCAGCTAAATCCCGGGCTGTGGAACACTTCCATGTATAGCAATGCTGTTATAACACTGCCAGTCATGGACAGCAATGGCACTCATTCACTATTGTATTATAGCTGCCCTTCTTTTAAAGGGCCCGATCCAAGACCCACTGAAATCCCATTGACTTCAGAGTACTTTGGATCTAGCCGTAAAGAAGGGATTTTCAGCATTCCTTTGTAACAAAGTGAAAACAAAGAAGCACTTTTTGGCTGCTGTTTCTCCTCATCTTACTGGATGTTTGTCTGTTCTTCCCCACCCAGGCAGCTCTGTTTGCTTTTCCCCACCCAGGTCTCTGCATCTCCAGTCTCCTCGTCTCTTCTCAGCTCACTCTTCCTGCCAGCTCTGACACCTGATGTAGCCTTTGGTCTGCTTAGGCTGCCACCTCCCAGCTCTCTTCCCACCTCATAACTTTGAAAAAGAAAACACTCACTGCCATAGCTTTCCTTTATAAAGGTCCAAGGGAGCTTCAGAGCATTCCCAATGAGACGATAACATCCAATGTTATTATCAGAGATAGTAAAGATCAGGAGAGAGGTTGTGGGAATCTCCATCATGGGAGATTTTTAAGGAGGTTAGACAAACATCCATCAGAGACAGTTTAAGTATAGTAGTTCAGCCTCATTGCCTAGTAAGGGACCAGATAACGCTTTGATAAGCATTTCTAAAATTGCTACAAAATTTCCACAAAATTTTTTCTTGCCTGTTGCCTTCTGTAAGACTTCCACAGAAAGACAGTGTACTGCACATTTACAGAGCACAAATCCAAGTATCTCTGTCCATTGATATCGATATAAGGCCTCCTGCTGTCTTTACCAAGCTCAGACTTTTATTTGGGCCTGAGTCAAGGAACTGAAACCAACTTTCCTTTCATTTTGTCCAGTTCAGTCATTTGTGTTGCTGAGATATCTGTTCGTGTTCCTCTTTGCATTCATCAGCTTTGAATCATTGTTATAGGAAGAGTATAGGGCTGGATATTCTTACAGAAAATTTCAGTGAACCTGTTACACTAATTCACCAGAGATATAAGCTAGCAACTCTCTGCCAATGAAGTTATACATACTTTAAGAGCAGATGAAGATGTGGCCCATGAGGGTAAAACTGCCGTATGCTTAGGCCTGAAAAGAATAAGCTAATTTTAAGGACTGATGCAAACAAATATTGTTTTTCAGTAATTTTTATTGAAGCAATTTTGCAGTGGCAAGAAATTAAAGAAAAAAATAGACATTTATCAGTTAAAGATGCAGTGGCCATGTAAAGTTCAGAAAAAGCATTTCCTAAACTTTCTATTTTTAGTTTCTTGAAATCCAAAATGATAGCAAAAGAATTAACCAGCAGTCCATGAGTGACACATATACAGGTGATATTTAAGCTAGAATTTAACGGTCAACTGTGGGGATTTTTCTATTGTTTTTTGGTTTACAAGCAAAATGACCCAGTAATGAAATTTCTCAATTCTAATCTAATCCTCCCCAATATCCACGGCAAACAGTAGCCCCAGTAGAAAGATTTACGGCTACAGTTATGTCTCTGCTTTGTTCTTAAGCATGTATTTACTTCTGCCCATTTGCTTTCCGAAATTCTCTCTCTCATTTGTCATCTGAAGAACTCTGTTTAAAAGGAAAACAGGCTTCAGACATGAAACACAGCTACATTCCTGAAACATGAGATGAACAACCTTTAATTCACGCAACCTTTCATTTACAGTAATGTTTAATGGATGAGCCAGTTTCATTATGGACAGTGCCTCTCCCTGTTATTAGCCTGCAGAAAGGTCTAAAACTCTTAAGCATTTAAAGGAACGCTGTTTCAGGCTCTGTACTCTCTCCTTCCCTCCCTCCCCCGCTCCCCATCACCCTTTCTGACCGCCCTTGTTCTAAGTGCATAATCTAAACGCTGTACTCTGCAAATTGCATTTATTGTTGGCTTCGAGCTTCGAAGGACCCTTCTGAACACTTTTTATACAAATCCTAACAAGGTCAGAGTTGGAAAAATCTCAGCTGGTGGACTTGGATCCCATGAGCTAGTGACCATTTATAATTAATATTAATGAATGGCAGACGACAGATGTTTATTGCTTAAGTAGAAATGTGCATTGCTAAACCAAAAGGATTTAGTTTAAATCCAGATGAACTGACTTTATTTCTTGTACGGATGTGGGTGGTGGGAGGGAATGCCAGTGGGTGATCCAGCCCCTGCTACCTTTAAGCATGAGCAAGGAAATGGTACTCTGTAAAGAAGGATCCTGAGCTCTCTGTTTGATTGAAGCACGATGTTTGGTGCTTCAAAACATTAACTGAAGTAAGGAGGAGTCTCTCTGTCCACTTCAGTGGCTCTGACTTGCACCAGTAGTTGTTTTCATCCATAGATCCCAAAGCACTTACCAAAATTAAGGAACTGTCATCTCCATTTTACAGTTGTGGAACATGAGGAAGTCATATGAAGACTGTATTATAAAGAAAAAAAAGGTTCATCACTGAGATGAAGGATCACATTCCCAGCTGCAGTCTATTTTATGTTGCTGTACTTTTTTCCTAGTGGTCTTAAATCAAACTAAAGCTACGATAGATAAATCTCTTAAGTTTAAATGTGACACAAAGGAAGATGCAATATGGAGATGGAAGAGTCTTTGTGAATCCCTCTGAATACTACAGGGCATATTCACATTTAAGGTTGATGGAACCTCTGTTTTCTAACTGAAAGCAACTCACTTTCTCCGAGAACATAAATTAACTTCCCGGACATAGAGACATCTTGGGTAACATTTTCAAAAGCACATGAACAATTTTAAGTACCTTCTTAGAGTTTATGGCTGAGGTTGGGGTAAGGGTCTATTTGCTCTGGATTCTTTGGACAAAGCATCCTGCTCCTTTTAGTATCTTACTACAGTATGTATGCACTAACTGTTTGCTGTTTTCTTGCCCCAGAGATTTCTGCACTTCTGTATGACAGTCTATAAAGTATTTCTGAGCATGTCATACCAGACCCTTGCAAAATATTATTGGTTTTACAGGGTTGGTCTCAGGTGTTACAGAATAGTGCCTAAGAAGTTGCCAGAAAAAGCAGGTGATGCTCAGATTTGTAGAGATAGTGAGTAGTTTCTCTTTTTGACTAACATGAAAGTTCTTGGAGCAGGCAGGAAAGTGATTAGTTACTCAGTTTTAAAGAGAAGCATGAACATATTAGTTGACTAGTGTACAGTGGGCTGCTTCATCTGGAGGCAGGAGGCAGCTGCAAAGAGAGACTGCACAGTCCCAGTTTTCAGAGGCTAGAGAAGGTCCTGACTTGCAATACATTGTAGTACAGAAAATATCACTCACTGAACTTTTGCTTCGGGTTCCCTAGAACCTTTTTGCAGCCCTATAATTTGGCTCCTGTAACCAGCCCCGCCATATGAGCCACACATACCCCACAGGAACACCTGGAAATGTAAAGCCTAGGATTGCGACCAATTTACCAGCATTGCTGTAGCACTCTTAAGACACCAGCCAAGCACGAAGCAGAAAAATAAAACATTCCTATAGCAAGTTTTGCTGAGCTGCCGTTGTATACTGCTGATAGGAATGGTGCTAGACAGGACAGAGGCCAGATCTCCTGGTTGGGTTGCAGACTTTCCTTAGCACTTGGTGGTGCCCTCGGCCATGAGGCTGCTTTCTTATCTCAGTGGGGGCTGGATGTCCTCTAACCTTTGGGCCATCCAACCTTGTTCGTATCCGGTCTAAATGGTGTGGCGGTCAGTTTGTGAAGTATACTAAGTGAAGCAGACTCCAGTGATGCACCGTCACATGGCATACTCATTCTTCACATTCCACTTCAAGCTACTCATAAAGTCGGCTGCTCACTTCAGTGTGCAAAGCCTGTGTTACTACAAACAGCTCTAAATGCACAGTTCATTCCCAGAGGGATTTAAAAAGAATAAACTTATCACATTCTTGGAAAGAAAAAAAGAAGACAAGACAGCCTGGATAAAATTTACATGGACAATTTCGATCTGTGATTCATTTTAAATTGAAGACTTACGGGCAATGTTAAAATATTTGCATTCAAGTTTTTTTCATGCACATCCTCCATGACCCCTACTTAGAAAACTTTTTTTAATATTTTATAGGCCTGAATTTTCCAAAGGAATGGAAAATACCAGATTACCAAAGTCATCACATTTCCCAGAAACTTGCTGATTTCAATGAAGCCAGTGGAAAGTAGGCAGGTTTTGAAACAACTTTGCCTTTGTGTTAGGTTTCTGCCTAGTATCCTGCCAGCTTGTCCATTGGGTTGGCCCTTGGAAACCCACCTGGCAGGCTGACAAGGACTCCAGAGCCTGAAAACCTGAGATCCCTTTGACAGCATCTTAGTCACCCGAGCTCCCAGAACTTCCTAGGACTAAGCCCTGAATCACTTCGGCATAAAAATTTCCTGAGCCTTTTTCAGGGGCAGTCCAAGAGTCTTGGTCATCCCAATCCCCTTCTCCGCAAGCTGCTCTCTACCTGGTGAACCGCCAGGTATCCTCTGAGTAGGTGAGAAAAACTCTTCAGAAACATATGGAGATGGCCAAAGTGATGTGTCATGTCACACTTTTTGAAAGGGGACCTTTGGAGTCCCTGATCTGTATGAAACTTAGAAACCTGACCTGTCATTTTAATCAGGATGAAAATGTATTTGGAAATATCGGCACTACCCAGAGAGAGGAAGATCAATGCTTTGGCCAGCTGAAATAGTACACACACATTGGAGACACAAAACAGAAAGAAACATCCGTTTTTCAACACCTTGTTTTGAGAAGTATCCTTGAAAGCAAATTCTCCCTTCATGTACACCAGAGGACAACCTTGGTGACCTCCATGTGTTTGAGCAAGTACAAGAGAGGGCAGAATCGGGCCTCTGGTGAATTTAAGTAATAGCACCCTGGCTCTGGGCTGATGGTTTTGCTGAGTAGATCCGTCAGGGGCTGCCACCCCCCTGCGTGTCAGCTACTGCCGACTGGCTGATCCATCCGTCAGGCTGGCCTGGGTTACCTGTGGGACACGCACGGGCTCCCGTCTACCTGTCAGCACAGGTGTCACCCCAGGCGGGAACGCAAACAAACTGAGCTTAGAGCGGAGGGGACAAGTGAACCGTGCAGAGCGGGGCCAGAGGTGCATCCTGTTGACTCCTCATCTTCCTTCACCTTCCTGGCACATCGGGAAACTTAAGGAGATGTAAGGAGGGGGCTCCAGGGGGAGCGTGTAGCTGCACCTATACCAGCAAATGAAACGGTGGAAGATGCCCAGGTTCCCTGGCCCTGGCGTCTAGCACCGAGGCAGAACTGCTGGCCTCGCCCAAGCATTAGTTGGCACTCACAAATCCCCTCCAGGATCCATATTCAATCATCAGTATAGCCCAGCTCCAAGCCGTGGTCGTTTAGGGAAAAAGGCATTCTTACGGATGCATTCAAACATTGGGGTCATAGGAGTATCTTCTGAATTGGCAGGTTACATTAATGCAATTGGTTTAAGTAAAGCCAAGGAAAACGGCTTCTCGCATTTATTCCTCCCTTCAGAGCACTCCGAGTACAAATTTGAGTGCTAAAGAAACAAGTTTCTTTGGGTATTTTCTCCTTTTTACTATTGTACTAGAAAGAGTTCAAATGTCTGCTGAGGCGCTAGCATCTGTCTCTTATCATGTATAACTTTTCTTGATTATTTCTAGAGAGGCAGACTAAACATGCAGCTCTGACATAATGCAGCATCACATTTTTATTTCTGGTTTGCTCAAAAGCCTGCACCAGATGAACTAAGTCTCTAAAAAGGACTATATTTATGACCCCAATCTGGGCTAATGGGAGGGCTTAGATTATTGGTGCCTAAAAGGAGAACAAACTATTATCAATTTCTGCCAATATCCTGATGCTCTAACAACAGGGTAAGGTTTTTTGGTACCAATCGCTGCTATTGCCAATCTTTGTATTGGCATCTGATTCCGTTATTCTTAAAAGAGGCATGTACAGTGGACTTGGACACCCACCTACCTTTTTGCAACTCTTAGGAGAGCTGTAAAAATTAAATCCCACTCAGAAGCCATTATTAAAAATCTCAAAGCAAGCTCAGCAAGAAAACGCCACTTTCCTAAATACCAGCATGGTGTGTGTCACTTCCCGTCCTAAGCAATGCGGAGTGGTTTTCTGCTCTCCTAAATAGACTTTGCTTTCTTCTCTTTGGAAGCTGTGTTCGAAGTTTATAAGCTGCAGGATCTTATAAGATGAAAACTGTTATGTAATTATAAAATTGCTGTTGTTAGCACAACATTAGTCCTGATTAAAACAAGGCTGCTAACAAATTCCCTTAGTCCCAACAGACAAGTGCAAAGGAAATAAATCCCCACAGGCTCTGGTTTGAAGAGACAGCAGTAAATGTCTCCACAAACAGTAAACAGAACTCATCATAGAAATCCTCCTCCTCTGGCTGCTTCTTTGACTGGAGGATATTCTTGTATTTTCAGGCACTGGCAATGTCTTTTCTATGGCACAGGAAAGGCAGATCCAACCCATTTCTATTGCAAAGAGGTCATCACAAGATAGTTAAGCCAGGGACTTTCCATAAGCCTTACTTATGAGCTCATGAGTGTAGGAGTGTCATTTCCCAAGCAGCCCATGGAAGAAATGATCCCTTCCTACTTCCCATACACCTAATGGGATACCACTTGCTCTTTATCTGCTACAGCAGCAAAGCCTGACCTCTCCTGCCTCAGCAGAGCTGACCTGCTCAGCCTCCTCTTTCCTCTCTGCTTGCTTTATGCAAATGGCTGTTGTGCAGGCCTGATCTATTCCTGCGTTTAGACACAATGTTCTCATTCCCCCAGACGTGCCTCCCTCAGCATTGCCCTTTTATTGCAAGGACAGGCTAGAACACACGACATAAATAAAAACATTTTCCAAGTGAATGCAATTTAGTAGTCCAGATCCTATTTTCAGAGGCAAATGAAGATCAAGGACCCCAAATCTCATGGAAAGACTACTGTAGGTCTCAGGCTCCAACATCACCTAGAGTCTGCACCTAGAGATGTATTTCCATTTTCAAGAGGAGAAAGGCACATAAGTTAGTCACTAAGTCCCCTAATGCAGTTGCTCAACCATAAGTGTCAATATCTTTTGAGGTATCTTGGGTTATCTAAGATCACCCCATAGGACTGTGGATATGGCACATGTCTTTAAGACCTGTATCCACCTGGACTGGTATGTGGAAGTCAGGTAGGCTGTTCTCATGCATCTCAACAGCAGGAGAACCTATGTTTGGCCAAATTAATTGCTACTTGAATGCCTTTGGACCTTAGCTCCTTTAAAATTTTTACCCAGAATCACTTCAGCAGTTGGTGCACCTTCAAGAGAAAGAAATGCACTGAGCGAGTGTAGTACCTAGGTAATTCTGAAGTTGTTGACCCTCACCATTCTGGTCACCTGAAAATCTAGCCATTATAAAATGGGGCCACTATAACTAGGAAAACAATGATTGCTGATAAGAGCGTTATGCTGTTTAAACTTCAGAAGGACGTACCAGATGAATCAGCCACGAATGGCTTGTGAATGAAAGGAATGTCCTTTGTATCACTGGGCAGTTGGGCATTGGGAGGCTTGTTATCTTGGCAAGCAGCGTGAGTACATGCTACAGCCTGTGTTCCAGAAAAACATGTGTCACTTTTCTTGAAAATGAGAGTGATCTACTCATTTGCATAATACGACATGACTGTATTGTAGACAGAGCTGTAGTAAGTGGTTTGAGAGCCTGGGGCATGCTTGTCTTACTGGTATCTTTGCTCGGCACGGCTTCTTCTGGGTTGTCATGCTGCTGTTGTCCAGGTTGCGTTATAAGGAAAGGGTGACAGACTTATAGTCTAAGAGGGCTAAAAAAAGTCTCTGAGAAGGGTGTGGGTAGCCGGGAAGGAGGGCAACACAGAGTGGTGGCACTTAGCACCCAAGTTTTGTCCCTGTACCTCGTGGGGTACGGAGGTGTTGGAGCACTGGTGCTGGAGCACCGGTGCTGACAGTGCTCCAGTAGCTGGGAAAGTGCAGAGAGGTCAGCCGAGGCTGTGAGGGGTGTGAAAGAACACTGTGGCACGTTACAGCTGTGGCTTGTGGTCTTTTATTATAGCTCTTCAGCTTATTTTGTGGTCCGTGGTGACATGCACAGTAGAAGAGCCAGGACCCTCCCAGATAGGGGCCTGTTATGTCAGTGCCTGCAACCCCACCAGGCGCAGTTCAGTGACTCCTCTTGCCCTTTCTGCTCTCCCAGGGTAAATTTCTTTGTGGGAGTGATTTCTCCAAAAGAAATACAATCATCCCAAATGCCTGACGCCAGATTCTCATCCCTCTGGGGTTTCCATGAGACCTTCCCTGTGACACCCCGCCCCCCCCACCCCAAGCGAAGGAGTTTGCACAACCAGATTTTATGCTTTCCTATGGTGGTTTGGGGTTTCAGTGCCCATGGAAGGGAGAAGTGAACAAATATGCTGCTCTGAGTGTCCTGTAGTAATTACAGCTGAATATAATAGGGTGGGACTAAGTGATAATGCCTACAGTAGATGAAATCCGGAACCTGCGGTAGTTAATCCACGTCAGCTGTGATTTTTTTCAGTAAGTAACTCTCCCTCACATGGTACTCTTAAGTACCGAGTTCTCCTAAGTCATCACCAACCCTTCATCCCTTTACTCCATAAAATACGGCTATAGGTCTAGTGAAAACACCACATCTGATGCAATAACGCAAAGACTTCTCTGAAATACTCTGGCTTGCATACTGAAAGATTTATTCAGACATGGATTGCATAAATAGAGACGCAGGGATTTCTTCGACCAGGGGCTATAAATTAGATTTACGAGAACTCAGCAGCTTTAAGCTGATTTGACATGTAATTATATTGTTCTCTGAATTAGTTTCATGTCTGCGTTTAATTTGAACTACTGCACTTCTCAGAATTATAGCACGTCTGTAGATTTTCTTCAATATACAAAGTTGGTATTATTAAAAGTAGTAAAGTACCCTCTATCTACAAGAAAATTCACTGGGCAGTGCCTACAGACTAACTCCTCCCGTACATGTGGCTGTATGAAGTTTCAGTTCTGGAATAAAATCTATTTTAATGCCAAATAATTACTTCACAGGACCATTAGAATCCCGTGAATCCACATCTTCATGAGCAACACTTTCTTTTGGAAAATATTTTACTATCTCCTATTTAAAAAGACTTACCCTCTTTTTTCTTTTCTTTTTTTTTTTTTTTTTTTTAGTTTTGAAAGGTTTTATTGCATCCATAAGAAGACAAAAACGGTAGTAGCGTTAGCGCATCACTGTAAGAGAATTCTGTAACCCACTAGGAGAAAGCGCGATGTTCCCATGGCGTGGCACAACACGCTGCCTTTTTGGTTTTTACCTCCTCTTCCCGGCATACTAAAAAAAGTTCATCGCGTACGCCGCATAAAGCAAAGGCAGACGCTAGAGCAGCAGGCACAAGGCGGAGGAAGGGGCCTGGACGGGACACACTCGTCCCTAACCCCTCCAAACCCCACAGGCGGGGGGCAGAGAGGGGGAAGCCTCCCCCCGCGGGGACCCGCTTCCCCCCCCCCGGCCGCCGGGGGCCTCCCGCGCGCCGCCGGGCCCGGCGCGGCACCGCGGCGCCCCCCTGCGGGCGGCACCGGCACCGCGCCCCCCCCCGCGCCCGCGGCGTAGCGCAGACACGGGCGCTGACAGACGCACGGACGGACGGACGCGGCACACGTCGCGTGCTCAAAGGCAGGGGGATCTTCTAACCACACCATCCTTCGCAAGGGAGGTGGAAATTTGGGGAGAATCTTTTTCTTCTAAGTTACATCACTTACTGCATCGTTTATGCCTTTGATGAGCTTCCGTTTTAATGCTGCTCTTGCCTTTCCTTCTTCAAATGCAAAGTAGTTCAGAGATGAACTTGTAAACATAATGGCCCATGTCATTTTTTGCGCTTTTCATTTCACAGATAGCCAAATGCCCAGATTTCCAACGAATTTCCAAACTCCTGGCGTCCAGTTCAATGTGCTGTTACGAAGTGGGCTTCAGCAAGTAGTAGTAAGAGGACAAAATATTCAGGAACAAGTCTCTGGGAAGAAGAGAGCAGGGATATGAACAGGGAGAGAGATGCATGCAAGAATGTGGCTCCAGCTACACCCCAATGCTAGCGGATAACTGCGGGTAGAATCTTCCCCTGTGTCTGAACTGAACCAAGGACTGACTGGAAATAACATACTGTCATATAAAAACTCACACTTTTTAAAATAGTGGTGAAAGGAGCTAAACAGCCAGCAAAGATGACCCTTTCTGTGCTTTATTTCATTACCAGAACAGCACAGGTCTAGAGGGCAGATCTTTTCACAAATGGCAACAGCATGGAGATGATGGCATTAAACTGTGTATAAATATTGCACTGAGGACTCCAAACTAGTTATCCTCAGAGCAGAAGAGAATTAGGACTGAGTTTTAAGTACTTTCCAGAGATCAGTTTTGCTTGTCCTTTATAATGACACTAGTCTGATTAAAACAGAAACAGTGAAGCCATGCCTAGATAAGTCTCTAGCTAGACAGAGATAGTGTATTCTTAGTATATTCACACACATACATATAAATACATACATCCTGATCCATGACTGAACGGGAAACCATTAAATGTCATTCCAGCATACTTAAAGAATTGTGGCTAGGAAGTCACAGCTGAAGGATTTTGGCTAATCACCAAGTGAACAATGTCAAACACTGAATGTCTGGACAGTTTCCATTCGAATAACATTTCATCTTGGGCCAACTGTATTTACAAACCACTGGAACGAAATTCCATACTGTCATTATCCATTAGTAAGAGAGAGCATTACAGCTGGGTAAGATGCACGCTCACTTCTGCATGGCACTCTCCCAGCCCTCCCGGCGGCCGTAGCTCTCGCTCATCCTCGCATGCCCGTTCTGCAGGTCTCCCCTGCTCACCTCTGCGCGTCTTAGATGGCATTGCCAAATTCAGATTCAGAGAGGGATTCTGCAGGTATGTGGGCATAGAGTGGGGTGATCTCTGACTGGTTGCCTAAAATTTGAGGAGCCATTTTACATTTAAAGCTTTACTGCATGTTTCAGAAACAACAGATGAGAAAGGCAGATCTGTATCTAAACATCTGTATCTTAACATCTGTATCTAAACCTTCCCTTGCTCTTCAATCTCAGGCAGTGATAGTAAGGAATGGAGAAGCCGTAAAATAAGCCCATAGAGCTACACAACAAGAACAGGACACAGCACATGCTCACACCTTGGTTTTACTCCTTGCTTTCTGCCTTCTCATCACCTCCTCTGAATCTCGCTCCCTTTATCTGACCTGCTTCTCCTTGGATGGTCATCTGTTCTCAGAACAAAGCCCCCGCCCCTGCACCAACTCCCCCACGGTGTCCTACTCCCACAGAGCCCATCGAGGCACCAAAAACTCCCAGCTCTGGTTTTGAGTCTGGAATGGGCACAGTTCCCTGCATTCAAGCACCCTCAAAAGCAAGAGCTGTTGCCAGGTTTGTGTAAACCCCCTAACGTTGGTGTAGGAAAGCCTGGATTATCTCTGCTGATATTTAAAAGCAAAAAGTATTTTTGCTGTGACAAAAAGGGATAGATTATTTTCAGTAGTATCACTACCAGGACATCATAAAACAGAGTTTGGCCAGATGCTTTTCAATACTTGTCCAGAAATTTCTCCATGTAAGGAGGCATACATGTCAGTATGACATTGTATCATGAAAGTCTGAAGCAAGGTTGCTTTTGAAGACACCATTGGGATTCATCTAACCACAGGTGAATTTCAGCTGCATAGCTCAGTAGATGAACCAGTTCCACACAGAAGAAAATCTAATCTGTTTTAGGCTTGTGTGTACATACAAGTTTGATTCAATGTCATGCCTGCATTGGTTTGTAAAGCAAACAGAAGGGATAGAATCATAGAATCACAGAATGGTTTGGGTTGGAAGGGACCTTTGAAGATCAGCTAGTCCACCCCCCACCCCCCCGCCATGGGCAGGGACACCTTTCACTAGAACAGGTTGCTTAAAGCCCCATCCAGCCTGACCTTGAACACTTCCAGGGATGGGGCATCCGCAACTTCTCTGGGCAACCTGTTCCAGTGCCTCACCACATTCAGCATAAAGAATTTCTTCCTTATGTCCAAGCATAAATGCATTATACAGTATCATCTCCACAGCCAATACACAAAAGTTTTAATATTCCTAAGGGGATGGGAAGCTTTATTGGAGAAGTCTGTAGCAGTAACAAAATCCTCAACGTCTTACCTTACCTTATTGTATTTAAAGCAATAAATTACTTGAATACCTAATTTTGTAACAATGGTCTAAAGCTTGACTTTAGACTTGGAACACCATTATTTTAGTCTGAAGAGGGTCACGTAGCTGTGCTGGAGTTGACACTTTGTCGTGGGATTCATGTTGCGATACCAAGAATCCCCTGGGATGTGGGTGTGGTGGGGGTTAAGGGAGGGGAGAGGGATTTTTAAAAGACAAATATGCTGAGCATTGGCAGTGAAGGGGAGTAACATGATGGCTAATTTCCTCTCACCATACGCTCCGGGTCCCACCCCAAGATAAATTTAGACCAGTCGATAGTTAATGCTACCTGGCTTCAGCCATAGATGTCCTCAAACCAGCTGCGTTTTGGTGGAGTACATGGAGCTGTGCCCCTGGCTGTGGGAGACAGGCTATGAGTGTGTGAGACATTTATACCAGCTCTAAAGCACCGGGGCTCCCCAGGGAGTTCTCGGCCCTTTGCTTAGAGTCAGACTGATGGGAGGTGCTAGTCCAGTGGCCGAATTTAGTAGTTTGATGAAGAGTTGGACACTTCCAAACACTAGTACTAGTGTCCAGCTTCTAACAGGAGGTGCTAATCCACGGCCAGTTTTACAGGCTATGGCAAAGTGAAGCAGGCAGAAACTGCAACAGCCTGAGCAAATCTTCTAATGTGCCATCATTTTTTTTTCAGGGAAAAAAAATAGGGAGGAGAAAAGAAAAAAGTCCAACAAAGATGAAAGCAAGGAGTCAAGACAGGAAAGCAAAGGGCGAGCAGCCCGAAGACAAAACCGAGAACAGAGGGAAAACAACAACAAAACGCAGCCGAAGAAAAGAAAAGCCCCAAATAAAGAACAGAACCTGGCACCCGTCGACACTGCACATTAACAGCCCTCCATGATTGTTTAAGTCTTATGATGCTGCTATCTCTACCAGATCGCCCTGACAGGTGCTCCAACTGTTCAGGCCGCAAATGGACAATGCTACCAGTTATTATTAAACTTTAAACAACATTCCAAATACTTCCTATATTCTCCAAGCAACCATAGTTTATTAAAGAGATTGACATGAGCCAAGACAAAAAAAAGTTTAAAAATGGGATACTTTAAAACTGTTATATTATATGCTTCCAGGCATCTGTAAAAGGCAATTAAGAAATTTTGTATATATAAATAATAGGGTATAAAATATAGCAATATAATAATGAAAGACATTCAGATGAACAATGTTCTTTTTCTTTGTAAAATATTTTTCAAGTTATTGTTTAAGTATGAGGCAAGAGATATGTCTAAATCTAAGACGCAAATCGTATCCCTTCATATATTGTACATAAATATTAAGAGAAGGAGGAAAACGTTTCTGAAGAGCCAGTAGGAACCCAAGGTTTTATAACCTCTGGTGGAGCAGGATGGGATTGCCCTGTGGTTCCCTGGTCCGTGCTCCAGACACGGGTGAGAAACACCAGGGGAAAGCCAGCAGGGCTTCACAAGCTGAGGGAAAAGAAGCAGAAGCATCTCCAGCTTTGAAGACTGAATCACTGAGGCAGAAGGCAACGAAGCTGAGTTTGAATAGCGCTCTTATCTGTGGGACAACACAATGTTTTCTGGTTTAAACAGTGGTACCGTGTGTGCTGTTTTATGCTTTTTATACCTATGTGTAACTTAAGTCTACATTTCAAATCTTCTGGTGAATGACCAATCGTATTTGTAGGAGACAACGTTGAGTTAATAAAAACCAGAAAAATAGATCATGTAAGTATGTGTTTTTCACAGTGATGGTGTCGCCTTTTCTACTGGGGGAGACAATAATTTCATAGCTTCACAGACAGAAGAGGACACAACCTACATCCACAACGTGCATCTAGTGAAAGGCTATCCATGACGATAAATCTATTGAAGGATAGAAATTACAAACTTCTGTCCAATTTGACTTAAATTCTTGTTCTAGTTCTTCTATCTGACACAGCAGAGGTGAAAATCTCCACTGTTCAGAGGACAAACCAAACCCCTTGGTACCATTCTGGCTATATTAGTGGCTAGAGCAATCCACAAGTGAAGCACAGGCTATGCTGTACGCTGACTCTTTGCTCAGAAATGGATTTACCCTTTACAGAAACACGTTGAGGAACCAACATACTTCATAGTATGTGTTTTGCTGCCGTGCTTTCCCCAAGGCCAGTTGTCACAGGGCTAACAGCCTGCCCAGTGTCACGTGTGGACTAGAAAACATGGCAGGTGAGCCTTCCCGGCCAGTTCCCATCCCTACTCACTACTTCTGTTTCCCACAATGAGTTTGACCTTAAAAAAGACTCTGCCCAACACTGAAGCCTGTCTCTCAGGCTGAGGAATCCTGAGCGACAGGCTTCAGTGACTTTTGGAGGAAGATCCTAATCATCCAGACAGGGATGCAGGATAGTTTCCTACATTTTGCTTTGTAAGAAAGAGCTTTGTCTCTTAATGATGTGTGTATAGATGTAGTAGTCTAATAACACGGGTGTTTAAGGCTCCCACAGCTTGCCTTCAACTTTCATGAGACTTCTTAGTCAAAACTTCCTGTAACCAGTCCCCAATTATATGCATATATTATATTTTTGCTGGTGAGAAGACCTCAATGCTAAAGAATAAATTTTAGAGAGATGAATATCATGTGCATGTAACACTCATCACATGCAATGAAGTCTGAACAGGTGAGAGAGAAAAGCAGGGTACGCTGAATGCCTGTGAGGGGCACCTAACAGTGGGAAACTGGAGTGGGGGTGGCTATCCTGGGCTCCCAGCTCCATCACATAACTTGTCTCCTCCAGAGTGAGCTGGTCTCAGTCTCCCAGTACCGATCCTGGCAGCAGCAGTCATCTTCCCCCACCAGCATCTTCCCACCTTCTTGGCAGCAGCAAGTGAGGAGAAATTGGTCTCAGAGAAGTGGAGGGTGCAGGGATTGTGCTTAGCACTGAGGCTCTGGGTGATGCTGAAAGGAGGCAGAGGGTGGAAAGAGGAAACCCTGCTGCTGCCAGACTCAGAGGCTGGCACCAAAAAATGAGGTGGAAGCAGCAGTTCTGGGCTGAGGGGTTGGTATCACCACAGAAAGCAGCATTCGGTGCTTCAAACCCTCTCCTGCAGCTGTATCCACCCATCTGTCTGGGGTGCTGGTGGGCAGACGGGGATGTTCAGCTGCTCAGGAAAAATTCACTGCTCCATTTACTTCCTCCAGGGGCAGGTTGTTGGCCAGATGTAGTATCCCTAGTTGGATTCAGCAAACTAGACCACCAGCTGAATCACATGGATAACTGAATCCAGAGGAGCTTTGTCTACAACTCTTAAAACTAACCGGTAGGATTGTGCCTTTTCCCTGCCTTAATTAAAAATAGGAGTTAAATGGCCAGGGGTTTTCAGATGGGAGACAGCTCTTGATAAATGCACAAGCAAAAACTATAAAGATGAACAAGGGTGTTCAGAGGGGAATTAAAAAGAGGAAAAAGCAGAACAAGGAGCTAAATCCAGAAAGTCCCTGACCTCAGTTTTTCTCTACTGCAACATTTGGAGGAGTCAAAGGAATGCCATTTATCTGGCAAAGAGAGACAGAAGACTGGAAAAGCAGTATCAAGTAGTTCAAGAGCTACGGATTGAAGGAAAAACAAGAGGGTGAAAGGAAAAGAAGAGAATTTAGGATACAAATGTGAGCTTTGTTATACACCGCCACGTAAACCTTTATTACAAACTCCAGTGTGCCTCTCCCTGCTTACGCAAGTGGCAGTGACAAGAGAGACGGTTTGTCTTACCGAGAGCAGGACTTGGAATACTATCACCTTTCAGCAAGGGATAAAAATGTAAAAGGAATTTGGCTTGTGGCAGTAATAATTCATAGCAATAGTACCTGAAAAACCATGATACAACCTTTCCTGGAAATGACCAAGGAAGTTGCCGTCATGTTGTTCCCTCCCACACAGGATAATGTTTGATAATATTTCCTGTAGCCATGGTGAAGCACTAAAAAGTACATCCAACTCATCTGGGCAACTAAAATTTTCTCCAGTCCTGTTACTGAGTGTAGACTACCCTGATGGCAGGTGAACTACTCCGCTGGGACTCCCAAGAAACTGAAGAAGAATATGGACCTTTGTACGTCAAATACATATTGCAGTGACGCTTTTTGCCCACCCAATAATAAATATGTAAAATTGGGAGTCAATGATCTTACATGCTAACTGAGTAAGATCTAATGGGGACTCATACAACCTTACTGGAGAAGTTCTGATAAAGTACTGCAAGTAGCTGTCACTACATTTGTGTGAAACTTCTTTCCTGACAATTGCTTCCCAGTTAAAAAATACCTCAAAACCTTAAGAGTCAATTTTACATAATTTCCAGAGGATTATCAACAGAGTAATATTATGAACAATTTTTCTTAAAATGGGAGCTAAATTGAATGAGTGTTAATTGTCTGCCAAATTCATAGTGTGTTAATTATTAAAGAACAGGTCTGGAGTGAAATACTAAATATCAGTTATAGTCAGTAGATAAACACAAATGAGGTGTTGCTTCGGACAGTTAAGCTGCTCAGGGAATTATAATCAGTAACAAAGAGGCAAAGAAATGCAAAAAAGCAACTGTTATGGCCCAGGCTTCAGATCTGTCTGACCAAGCTGTAGCTTGTTCTCTCACCTGGCTCCGTGTTAGTGAAGACCTGAACAAGGGAATCCAGTGTTTAGGTATCATAAACAGTTTATGTTCTGAACTGCTGAACCCTTAATTGAAATTGTCCCAGCAGCTTTATTCTGAGCCACTAGAGCAGAGCTGTCAGGCTGATCAATGCACTAAATAAATGACAGGTTCTGCTACACCCTGTAGCAAAGTGGCAGCAGAAGGACCCATCAGCAGAATGGGACCATCACCAGTCATCCCCCACAATGAAGGTCTTGTGTCATACCCTCTACCAACTGCCTCTGGATACTTGTGGCTGATACGCTGATGGGAAAGCAGCACATGAATATTGGTATTAATTCAGAAGTATTCCTCTATAGCCCTCATGAGTCACTGTCGTTTATTTTTTGTTTCTGTGGTTTTAGGCTCTGAAACTTATTGAAGGCTTAACTTTATGATGCAGCATGAATGTACCATGACTCTTACACTTAATTGCTATGCATTGTTATTTTCAGAGACAGCACTGGGTTTCGTTCGCATGGCTCACATGAAGTTGCAAGAATTCAAACAAAAAAATCTGCACAGCATGACATAACAGTTGATCATGGGAGCCACTCTTCACAGTGACATTCTGCAAGCCTCAGCTGAAGCTGCAGTTTCAGGCTTGCCTAAGTCCAACAGGGAGGGCTTGGGCAGTACTGTCACATTTTCAGGCTCAGATCTGCTACTTCATTGCTGTTACTTAGCACAAAGTGTACACGGTAAAGACCTTGCACTCTTACGCGGCAAGTGTACTCTGCAGTTACACATCCTCAAATAATTCTCCCATATGGCCTCGTTAATGGGGGATTAGATTTTTCCTGCTATTTTGTAATAAATTGGCATAATTTAAAGAGAAGTTAAGTCAACATGTTTGTTCGCCATTATAATAACCCGTGTGTTCCTTACATCTTCCTCTCCTAACTTAGCATTGACATTCCTAGTGGATTTAGGCTTGCTCTTTCAGATCCAGAATGCTAATTGCATTTGCCTTTGAGAAACAGGAGTACCCACTGGTTGGTTTGGCACAGAAATTTCTGTTTTTTCATGGGTGGATGAAATTTTTCTTGATACTGTTCTCTAGAGCATTTCAGAGTACTAATAATGTCCATATCGATCCCTCACACACAAGACAGTCATTCAATTTCTTAAAAAACAACTCTCTGCACTCCTGCAGAAAGCTGGCTGGAAGTGCATCTTGCCTGAAGAACATTTGTTAAACATTTTTTTAGATATAAAGCTGTCCGAGAATGATCATGCATATGTCAGCAAGAGAACGGACCTTTAAGGATCTTTGAAATTGGCCATGTGGTGCTGCTTGTTAGAATTTACTAAGTAGTTCCTAGGAGTAGTCTTAAGACATATTACAGCACCTTGTGGCTCTGTTTCCATCTCAACCTTAACTCATCCAATCTGGGTTGTTCATGGAAAGGTGAATTACAGGTACAGTATTTTCCACCTTCTCTCAATGCACAGGAAGGTCCGCACTTTCACTGTGCATACATCTAAATTACTCTGTCCTGCTTAGCTCACATAGATGCTGTAGATGGATTTGGTTTTGAGTCATTAACCGTTCTCCTTTCTGGATGGCTTTTCTTCAGTTAGGTACACATATCTTCTGAATTTCCTGTCTCCAGCTGAACTTTTGAAGCTCTGGTCATTGTGGTCACACATAAAAGGAAACCGTGGTCTCACATTCACCTCTATTCTTGCTTCTGCCTCCTGTCCTCTCCACTTTCCATCTAAGTGTCCTTTCCTCCCCCTCTCTTCTTCACTACCTCCGTTCCTCTCCTTCTTCTAATCCACCTTGGGTATTCTCACCGACAAATCTAACTGCTACCTGAGTGGCAAACTGAGTGCATTTGACTTCTGAGTCTCCTCATCTTCATACCTCTCCCTTCCTTATCTTACTTCAGTTGTTTCTTCTTATGAAGGCTATGAAGTAAAGTGAAACGAAACTGCCTCGCTACCAGACATGCTTGTAATCATGGAGCCTCTGTCTGGGGAAAGGAGGGTAGGGTGAGCAGCCTCTCTTGGATAAAATTGCAGCACAACTTTTTCTGTAATCAGTACTGTGGGGGCAGAAGAAAATCTGCAGGTACCACAAAAATAGGATGCAATATAACAGGGACAGGAGGAAAAAGAGTTATCAGCTGGTCTGCCACCTTTAAAAGGATGATGTGAACAAAATTAAACTAGCAACAGCAACTGCTTTTTCTTGTATAAAGGGAATAAAGCACTAGGATAAATGATCCCAGAATGAAACCAATAGGTTTCAATTTATTTAGATCTTGATGTGCCTATAGGAGGAAACCAGAGATGAGCAAATTAATGACGGATGGCTGGCTGCAGAGAAGCGAGAAGCTGAAAAACATACTGTCACCATTATTTAATCTATGCATGAAATAATCTCTACTTATTCATAGTCTACTCCAGTGCACCTATGGCTAACCAGGTTAATAAAGTTCTACAGATGTTCGTACAGCCATTATCCAAGGGGAGCCAGTACAGCAATCAATACCTTGCACTAGTGAAACAGGTATTTTCCCAGTGCATGAGATTAAGGAACTGCTTTTGTGATTTTGTTTTTTTTTTTTTGTGACTGAAAAACAGGAGGGCAGTTCCCCTTTCTACTTTATGCTATAGTGCAAAATACCTGGTTTCACAAATGGTTTGATCCTCACTAGATTATCAATGTACCGTATAACTATACATCAGTCCATAAAATAGGCTTCTATGAAAAAGGAAGATGTGGATAAGATTTCTTAGGCAAGTCAACATAACCTGCTCAAGGGTATGTTCCTTTTTTATAAGTCATGACATATTGTTTTATTCTGCTGTCAAAATTAAACAATGGTAGAAACTTTGAAAAACATCCTTCAGCAAAAGCATAATTCAAAATTATAAAGGAAGTTGTTTTTCATGCTGATGTTTTGTTCATAAAAGAAATCTCCAGTGAGTAAATGACAACAAAATCTGTCATATAGCTACTCTAATAATTCTGTTCTCTGGAAACAGGATTTACAGTTTCAGACAGCAGGAGGGGACTAAAAATGGGTAAATTATCTCCACATGACACTGACAGATATCAGTGTACCCCAGCTAGTTATTGGAAAAGTAATGTCCAAAATAATAAATAAACCCAAGGTCATCCTTTTATCACCCCTTTCTCCCCACTGTTAACCCTCAATTAGCTGACAGAAGAGCATCTGGTTTTGCAAGCCAGAGACCTAACAGCTGGGCAAGGAGCTGTCACTCACGCTGTTTTTAAACCAGATTTCTTGAACAGTCGCCGAAGTACACAAAAAATTCTGTCACTTTTGGTGATGATGCCTCCATGTCAGATGCTTATGTCTTGCTGTCACGCTATTCACTAACAGTATCTGAGATATTACTGCTCTTCCAGTGTCTCCTTTCCATTGAAGAGTGACTTTGACTATTCCCAGAGTGTTATGAGCTTCTCTTTTTTTCCAGATTCTAGTTATTTCTTTCTGAAACACATTTCTACCCACCAGCCCCTGCCTTCTGTTCAGTAGATGGCCATATGTAGGATAACTAACCCAGTTCTGCTGAGAACAAGATCGTGTGATCTGGATGTCTCCTGTGCATGTGTATGTGCAGTGGGGTCAGAGATGGAGGACTGGAAGAGACTAGATTTTAGATCAAACCCCTCTAAAAGAGGGAGGACATTAGATGAGCCACCATTATAGTTTTAAACACCTTGAAAGCCTGGGAGGCAGCATTCACACATCTTAGTCTCTTGTAGTCATCCCTGAAATTAATCCCAAGAGCACAGCCTGACCTCTTGGGCTACAGGTTTGGCCCATTTCTACATGTTTGCAATATACCGTGTTATTTCCCTATCACTCTCCTCACCACTAATGCTCAGCTCACTTCCTAATGGGATTTGTAATAAATGAACAGTCTTCCTGAATGTTGTTTACGTTATTGTTAATGAATAGTGAGGGCTGAGCCACTCGCTGTTCTCCACCCTGACAAATCCTCTTCGGAGTATCTTTTGGTGATAGCTCTCCAGATCATCTTAAGTACAAGTACATATTCTACTCTGTATGAGCCCTTTTACCTTACCAGTGTTATCTGAGCTCCAGCAGCGCATCAAGTGATGTAATTAGCATCTCTCATCTGTGGTTTCTTTTCACATCCTGTTTCCTACGACCTTGCATACGCTGCGTCTGATACACTACTGAAGTCTAGACATATTGTGCTTGCTGCTTAGAGGGAAGGAGAAAAGAGAACCAAGGGTTCTCATGGTAGTGGAAATCTTGCTTGAGAGATCAATTTCTTGGTTTGGTTTGGTTTGCTTTTTTATACAAGGGAGAAATGTCAACATAAGAGAATTTCTTAAGCACATGCACCCTGAGACTTACATTTTCAAAATTAATTCCAGGGGAAAGAAAAGAAAGGTAATTAAAAGTAAGTATTCGAAAGTCAGCTGGGCACCTTAAGCTGAGATTCTGGTACACCATTAGGGGGCCATCTCAATATAAGATCTTAAGAATGAAGCTTTTAGAAAGACTTAGAAGTTGTATTCAGCCAAGAAACACTTGCTCAGGGATAAGTAAGAATTCTTTGCAATTTTCTCATGACTCCTGCAGAATCCTAGGAGCAATTTCATACATTAGGAAATGCAGGCCCACTGCACTTTAGTGACTGTCAGTGGGTGGTTAAAAAGCACAATGTCTGCATTGTACCTAAGCTGTAATTAAAGAGGTATCAACTATTTTTCAATATAGAAAGCTTTGTCTTCTGACCACAAGAATAAATAAGTCATCGTTCAGGAATGCTGGATAGTCATAATTTCAGGCCTATAAATCACACTTAGTGTATTTTGTAACCAGCTTTTACTGAAATGTTACTTCATAAAAAATCACACTAGCAGCACCACGCATTGTATTATTTATTACTATGAGTGGGAGCTGCAGAAGCATCCGCATCATCCTTCAGCTATCTCCCCCTGGGGGAGAGCAATAACTGCCATGTTTTGAGAAATAGTTGACAGTATCATGAGGAATTTCAATATTAATTTGAAAAGTGGACATTCTTGGCTTGCTATAAGGTAACAGACAATGCAAAGCATCTAGACAAAGTAGCTAATTTTTTAGAGGATGCACTGACACCACTGCGTATTTTCTTAAACAGCTTTTAACTTGATTTTTTAATACAGTGACACAGATATGTAGTCAAGGTGTCTTTGCATATAATTTTTCGTGTAAGCAATAACAGTGACTTATAATTCCATATAAAGCTGTCAGCGCAAGCGTGTTCCCTTGCACGAGCTCTGCTGAAGCCAGTCTGAAGCTCACAAAATCTCTTTGCCCAGCTAAGCACAAGAATGAGTCTCTCAGAAGGCTGCAAAGGCTGAGAAGGTTCCCATGGGCTGCTGTGAAGCAGCAAGATGAAATTCAAAGGGGAGAATGCAGAGCACTACACGAAGGCAGGAATATACAAATTCACAGAGTAATAAGAAAAGGCCCCTTAGGCAGCAGGGGTAATTCACAGCTGAATGCAAACAGTGTCATGATATCACAAAGAAAGCAAACATCATACTGGGACACACACGCAGGCATATAGCCTGTAATACAGATGAAGCAATTTTTCTGTTCTACTCAGTACTGCTAGAAGTCTCAGCTGAAGTACAGTGTCCCCGTAAGGTACCACAGTTCAAGAAAGAGGTAGTCTACCTAGAAATAGTTCAGGCAAAAGTACTGAGGATGGTCAAAGCTCCAGAAAAATGAGCTCCAGAAAAATGTTCCCACACCTACTTGTATCTATGAAGCAGGTAATAGACATACAGCAACACTGCCAAGGATGAGAGGGATATAGCCACAAATGGGAATCAGCTGAAGGAAACAGAACTAAGGAATTCTTTATATGTATAAATTTCCCCTTTTCTGGATATAATAAACAAATAACACTCACTGAGGGCAGATAGCAAAAAAAAAAAAAAAAAAAAGCAGCACATGGCAAACACACAGAAATCTAGGTAGATAAAACTAAAATATCACTTCCATCCTATCTGTAGCCAGTTCATAATTTTACCTTTTCTCAGGATATGCAGTGCTTGCATTCCTAGCTCCCGTATTCATACATTTAGACAATAATAACGCCTTACCTATTCTTTTCCAAACAAAATTTACCCTCCTTGCTTCCCAGTGACTCAAACGAACTCTGAAGCTTCCAAGTTCAGAAGACAAATACAAACCATAAACTTTATAATCTCCTTTCTAGAGAAGGAACAGAACTTGTGCTGTCATGCTAGCCACCTGGCAGCTAGCTGTCCCAGCAACTTTTCAGCTTGCTGGCCAGTCTCACCCTGATTTGGAAAAAAAAAAATCCAAGAAAATTAAGTTTGTACAAGGTAGGCATTTGACAGACAGATCCTGGGCTGCCAGTCAGCAGGTACAGACTTCTAGACCTGTCTGCAAGGGTGCTGTGCGGAGCATGCAGCAGAGGCAGGGTCACCAGGGGGAAAAGGGAAGGGCTGGGGCTGGAAGACACAAATCCAAAGGAAAACCGGCTTCCTTATTTTTGCTGCTCATTGACTGACTTGTTTTACTTTCTAAACTTAAAATTTTTAATTCATCTTTATGATTTTGGGGGGAGGAAGGGTGCAGGCAAACAACTTATGATTTCTTAAATCCTCAGTAGAATAGCACTATTTCCATACAGAAGATGTGCCACCGGATCAGTGGTACCTGTTAGCAGCCAGGATTGCAGCTTTACATCGTACCTGAAGGACGATGCTTGGAAGAGCAGAGCCCCCTCTACCATTACACGAGCCTACCCCCACGTTCAGCAATAGGAAAGCAATCTCTGGAGGACCCTGTTAATGGCCAAGGCATTACCTTGTGCCACACATGCTGCCACCTTGTCTAGCTCAGGGAAAGCTTCTCCAGTGTGGACTTGTGCCCAGAAGACAGCTAAACGCTGCAGGTCGCTCCAGCTGGCATAAGTGTGAGGGAAGAGACGAGAGAGGGAGCACATTCACATCACCGCTCTACCAGCTCCTCTGGGCACCCACCTCTGTGTGCAATCCCCCCGGTGCCACTCGGCAGAGGAGCTGATGGGGTATGGCAATGCAGAGCCACCCCAGTAGTCCCCCTTTAGGAAGACAGACGAGATTTTAAGAACTGTTGATTCTGCCATCTTAAGATATGTATATATACATTATATTTAAAATTAATGAAAATGAAGGACTATCCTGGATTTCTTGAAAGCCTTGGAGCTAGATTAGAAATCCTTCCTTCCCTGTCACATATGGCACTTCCCAATATCAAGATGGTTTCTGCCCCCGCAGTGTACCCTGAAACCAAGGTCCCTACAGGGATCCTCAGAAAGCAGAGCAAAGAGCTGCCTAACACAGTCAGAATTAAAAAGCAAATTTTGGGACTGAATCCCCAGCTGGGTGCATCAATGCCTACATCCACCCACGCAGGTGTGTCATTTCATGCATATGTTGTGGTCTGGAAGTCAAAGAAACACATGCAAAGGGAGAGACCTCTACTCCAAATACCAAGATCCAGGACAGTGACATTTCACCAGACTAGTAGACAGCTGGGTTCACAGCTGAGTGTCCCAGTTTGGAGCGGAGATGGGAGCAGAGCATCACTCCTACCGTGCGGCTGTCCCAGTTTAGGCCATGCACGCTAAAGCAATTAGGATCACATGGCCAGGAAGTAAAGGGACATCTACTAAAAAAACCCCATCTGTTTCAAGATCTCTTGGACACGTGGGTGGCCTCAGCACCTCAGCAGCATTACATATGCTTACCGGCAAAACATGGGTGTGCAGGGCAGAAAGTGATGTGGCTGAAGAACTGAACTGGGCACAAGTAAGGAGCAGTTTTGAGGAAGGCAGTGGTTAAACGAGCCACTTCAGGAGGCAAAAAAGAGCCTAGTTACTGGTTTCAAGGCTGTGTTGTTCACAACTCACTGTGAAGGCTTATAGATGTTGGCAATGTACAGTGTTAATCTGAGGCAGTGGAGCTGCGGGATGGACGTGTTTATGCACTTGAGCAATCACTGACTTTTAACAGCACTCTTGAAAAGATTACAATTTCTCTAACACAACAAACTTCCCGGTAATACATCCTCTGCCAAAAGACATTTCCTTACATCATAACTGAAAGATATGAATCACAGGAGACAGCCAGTGTCCCAGATCAATACTTATCAGCTCTTCGGCTGGAGGAAGTATTGAGGAAAAATGAAACTACATGAATAACAGATGGGATAGAAAATTTGGTGATAATATGCTGGTAAAACATATTTTACCTGGCATTTCTTTACTACTTGCTCTGGATCATGTTTTTCCCTCAAAGTTTCTCTTACAAAAACAAAAAAGAAACCTATTTATCTTGCTTCTGTTTTGATCCTACCCATACAGGGTATTCCATACTCTTTGCTTAATTAGTTTCAGCCTTAAACCTGGAGATAGGAAGTGAGTGAGTCATGTTAACATTGTTCTCTGTATTTTCGGACTCACTGCAGTTTTGTATTTCAAAATTTGAAGTTGTTTTTGCACCATCAGCCATCTTAGATAATGTAGCAAATTCCTTAGCTGCAGCATTCTCACTCATTTGTTTTCTATAGAAGCTTAGGTGATACTGAACACCTACCAAGGGACTTCTTACTAACTTTTACTATTTGTCACTGTGTCCAGATGATCTGAACAATGTCTTCTTTTTAAATTCAATGATGCATTAATAACACACGTGAAACATAAGATTTATGAAGATCTTGGCCTTAACACCTGACAATAATAAGGATGTGGACAAGTACCTACATACACACACACCTGTGTATTCTTAATTGTAATTTAGAGGGCCTGCTTTGTGGTAGAAACCTTGAAAGATCACCTTTGTCTTTTTTTACTCTATTTTCCATGATTCTATTTAGACACAATGACCAAGACCAAGACTCCCAGCTGCACCCAAAGGAAAGTGAAGTACAACCCTGAATAAGGGCATGAGAAGTGATTTCAGCCTATTTTTATTAGCTCAAAAAAAAATCTGTGACCACTGTTTAGCAGTCAGAGGGCTCCTGTATAGTTTTCTGGTTTCCAGTAACTAACAGAGCATAAGTGACCTCCCAGGGTATTTGAAGTAGATCCCAGTGAGACTTTGTCTTTCCTGGCAATGTCCTGCTTGGCAGGTGGGTAATGAGAGAAGTGTTAGTGACTCAGCTGGCCCACGGGGTGATGTCTCCATAACCAACAGAGAGCCAGGCGAAGCAATCCTTATGTGGGAAAAATCTGAACCACTGATTCAGGGGTTGCTAATTGGGGTTCTGAGACTCAGAGGGGCCTAACACTATCATTTTCTTCATTCTTGTGTTGTGGACTCATAATAATAGCTTAATTATGGTTTTAATTTTGGAAATACAAATTATTGTTCTTCAATGCACAGGCCAGACAGATAATGACTTCTTTGTTGCAAGTCTGGCAGAACACAATGCTTCTTGCTTATAACAGCAACTGGATAATTTATTTGCATACAGGAGGTATTTTGTTCCACTGGATACCCTTTAGCCTTTACTTCTCTATTGTTCAGAAATAACACAATATATTACAATTACAATTATATTACAATAAGCCTTCAATTACTGGGTAAACCAATTTAATCAAACAAGAGCATGGCTCATACATAGCTGTAATTACCTGTAAAGTTATGTGTCCTGGCAGTTAACAATACTGTCTTTCACTGCATCATGAGAAACGGCATCTCCTAATTTAAATATGCTCAACTATCAGCAAGACTTCCATTGTTAAAGAATATTATCGTAATTATTCTATTATGGTGTTATTCCACCTTACTACCCACAGACGGACACTGGAAAGATGAAAACTTTGGTGTCCCTTGTATATGTTGTACAGTCCCCTCACTGCCATCATAGAGCAGAAATTTTTATGTATAGCTCATTATGTATGAAAAAAGATCACAAGTGTAAGCTCATGTGATGCAATTCCTCAGCAACTGCCGTCAGGGCAAAAAAACCTTGGCAGCCTCGACCGATGCAGCAGCTATCATCAGCCCTATTAGCAACAGCCTCTCTTTTGCTCACAGCTGCCCTGAAGACCTTTGGCTTCTACCAGGCATGCAAGCACTCAGGTACGGGCAAGCATAACTGCCAGCAAGAAATGACAGTCCCAGGAGCAGGAGTCGGTGACTCACCAGGGCACAACCCGTTGGCCAAGTCGGCCTCTGTGCGTGACCTGTCTGTTCCAGCGCTGAAGGAAAGGATGAGGTTCAGTCTGAGATGAACATGCCTAATTTTCACTGTCTCTGTGGAGGTGCCTGGACAGGTTAAGTGTCTGAAGTCCTGTTACTGACAAGGGAGAATTGATGAACACAGCCAGTGGAGCCTGAAGGGTGATTCAGTTGTCCAAAGGCAGGTGCCCAGGGCCATTTTACATTCCTTATCAGATCCCATCTGGCTTCCAGACAGCACTCCGGAAAGGGCACAGGTCTCCTGTAAGGCCTGTGTCATATCTGCAATGATGCATTGTTCTCACATACCCTCTGTAATGGTATTAGATGTCACAGCAACTGTTTTCCACCTTTGGTGTCTGCTTTAGGGTAAGCTGAATTGATTCAGAGACTCTTCCAACTGTACTGCCCAGGAGCTCAGTGCAGCTGCCTGAACACCACATCTGAGATGCCATCTGAGATGATCTGGGACACCCTGCCTGGAGTCCAGCTACCGCTGCAGGGGGACACGGGCCAAAAGGCCCTGTGCCGTATCTGCCAGCCCCAAGTGGGTGCCTCAGAAACCCTACAGCATCTCAAAAGGCACAAGACATCTGTACACGGGCACCTGAATCCTACCTACATCTCCACAGACTTAAATGGGTGGCTAGACATGTGGTGTATCTATAGACACCTATGCATAAAGGCTGAAGTGTGTTGAAGACTCATTGAATCTCACCCAGTGAGCTTTGACCTACTTCCTTCTAGTTTAAAAGTTTATACAAAGACAGTTCTGGGCACTCAACGGAGAGTATCAGCTCTTAAGCTGTCATAACTGGATTGTGTGTCTAAACAGTCTAAATCAAGTTAACAATTTTAAATGAGTTTAAAATACGAGTCTTCCCTTCTCTACCCTTCTCAGTCTACTGTCATCCCAGTTGCCTCTCCAATATGAGCTTTCACATGTTCCAGAGAGATCTTGACTGTTACCACATCTTATCTGGGTGACCAGGTAAAGGATGTTCCTTTAGAAATTCTTGCCCTAGGTAAAGCTGGCTCTCTCACGCCCTTATTTTAGCTACAAGAACTTTCTATCCCATTGCTGGAGATAATCAAAAAACAATGTCACAGAATCTGAAGAAGATTCAGCAGCTCTTCAACTAATTGAAGAGGAATGATGATAGATACCACGCACCCCACTGAAGAATGAAGCCTGATTATATCAGGTAAAACTCCAGAATAAGTAATTATACCACTGCCAAACTTTTCAGCAGAAATATCCATTTTCTGCACTTATCCAGCAATCCCAAACTGTCCACCACACCTGTCCAGATACCCCAAGTCCCCAGTACTCCTCTTCAGAGCTGGCAAAGCTTTCTGCTTCTCCTCCAGGGTTCTGTAATTTATCCCTCCTGATGTCATTTTACAGCAAACTAGAAACTGAAGGGGGAGTAATGAGGTATAATAAGCTAGATAATGCAAAGAATT
The DNA here is from genome assembly GCF_047370975.1 of Nipponia nippon. Taxonomy (NCBI): domain Eukaryota; kingdom Metazoa; phylum Chordata; class Aves; order Pelecaniformes; family Threskiornithidae; genus Nipponia; species Nipponia nippon. The sequence continues at coordinate 67,373,868 of NW_028262358.1, read as the reverse complement.
ACTCCATCAACACAATTAGTTGACATCACATCAAGCTGAACCAAAACCACTAGTGCTAATTTACCTGCACCTACAGAGAATGTCTGCTTTGCTGGGCCTGAGCATCACAGAAACCTTGCCACAGAACACAAAGCATGAAGCATCCACAACTGTATACAAGAGCACACATTTCTTAAAAATGCATGGATACCTTCCATGCTATGGAAACGCAAATGAAAGTGCAGGTCCATTCATCATCTTCTCTCAAACCAACCGCACTATGTCTCCTATAAAATGTACTGCTTAATCTTTGAAATCTATAGCCTTGTGGAGTCTGTAGTATGAATCAGAAGTAAGTTAACTCATTCATCCATATCTGATCACTTCTTCTGTCCTTACTGCTAGCTCTTAAGACATTACAGTCTGATTCAACTTTGTTTCACTATCCAATTGTGTTGGAGTCTTGGATGAAATCATAGGAATTAATCTGTGGCAGGTGTAACCCAGTGTCAGTTCATTGGAACTCAAGGAGTTATATGTTCTTACAACAGCAATTAATTTAATCCATGCTCAGTGGAACAACATAGTCGCAGCATACTGCTCAAAATGAATAATGGGGGCAGCTCTGAGCCCCCAGGTAAACAGATGTCATAAATTCAGCCCTCGTATAAATCCAGGAATTTATACTGAGGATGGATGCAACCTAGTCATCTTGCCATTCACATGCTCTGTAGTTTAAAGGCTACAATTATTCATTGCTGATGTGAATAGCTGAAAGCCTACTAAACTCCATGGGGAACTGCACTGAGCTATCCTAGCTGTCAGTGTGTCCTTATGGCATGATCCAATACACAGCTAAAGTCAGCAGTGTCGAATGGTGACACAAAATGGAGACATGCAAAATGAGATTTTTCAGAGCTCGTTTCGAAGTTAATGGAAATCGTGTAGCCACTTACTTTACCTGAATTTAAAGAAGCCTGTCACAACTCCCTTGGAGAGAGGACAATGGCAGTGGAAGAAGTGATCATTGTACATCTGAATGAATTAACTGAAATTGGTGAAACTAATTCCAGAGTAAAGTACTATCCAGCAAGAACAAGGGCCAGAGCTGAGCCCAAAGTAACATCCTATTCAAAACCAGGAAGGGTGGTGAACTGAGACTCCTTTGTTTCTAATATGAATGCCTCATGGCTTTTATCAGCACTGCTGGAAGTCAAGAAACAAGAACACCTTATTCCATTGCCCTTTCCCTCAGCTTTCAGTGCTCCATGTAATTTAAACACTTCTAAAAATGCAGCTTGTGTAAGAACTTAGAATAAAATAACAAAATGTCTGATCTATTTACCTTACCCTTCAAAAGAATGCCCATTCTTATATATTAGTGATCCATTAATGCATCAGAAGCTTTTCAGGATTATTAAAACGGACCTAAACCCACAAAAAACTCCCAGCTAACATTACAGATGCACCAAGAGACCCAATTCACACAACAAGAAGCCCTGGAATAGCACTCTTTATCTCACTTAAATTCCAGCAAGACCAGTAATTATGAACTGATGCATACAAAGGCTGAGGCTCAGGTGTAGCAATCCCCAGGGTAGCATCACCACAAACAGAACAAATGAATTTCATCTTGAGATCCTATCAACCTAACTAAAGAGAAAACAATGCAGTAAAGAAAATCCAAGAAGATATAAACTCAAGCATGTATAATAGACAATAAATGGTAAGTAACCACAGTTTAGAAACAACTGCTTTCCTCAGAGGGTCCCCTGATGACACTTAGGAACCTGGAGAGGATTGTGGTGCCAGCACTCTCCCACCTTCAAAGGACTGTATCTAATGAATCGTCACAAGGCCCCTGTGAGACAGGTAAGTATTATAATCCATCCCACAGGTAGATAAGTTGACTACTGGTTTGGTAAAGCTTATGCCAGAGCAGAGATTAGAAAGCTGTACTTCCTGAACTTGGGATCCCAAAGGTACTGTAATCCTTCTGTGAACTTTCCTTCCCTGTCTTCCACTTTCTTTTGCCTGCCCTCTTCTTTTGGGTCCAGAGAAGGAATATAGTATTGCTGCAGCTAATTTTTGTCGTTCAGTGAAATCCACAGAACTGATATGCACACAGTCAGAACAATTAGGACTACCAGAGCAAACACGATGAGCAGGAAATGTCCGAAGTTAAGGCATGAAGCGTACAGAAGGAAAGGGTATTGCACTCTAGACTGCAGAAAATGCATCCCTTCCCTTGAGATTACAAGTCATTTATCTTCTACTGGACTACCTAGGTCTTCGTGATAAATGGTGCTAGCAGGGCAGCCTGCTCATGCCATTTTTAAAGTACTTTGCCAGAGAACTCAACCAGGATGTAGATTTGTCCCTCTCTTCTCCTTGGGGAAGATCTACACAAGGTTTAATTGCACTCTCATGTTTTCAAACCTTTTCTTGTGCCCTTCTATAGGAGAAGGCACAAAACCGTTCATATGTGCCCTGGGCCAATTCAAGCACATTGCAAGGCAGCAGGCAGTTAAACACACACAGATATTCACTTGGGCAGTCTATCCTGCTAGATCTAAAGAAACAACTTGCAAGCATAAATGTAAGGTTGTGTGTAAGTAAGTACTGCTTTGGGGGCTGTGTGGGTAATCAGAATTATTAACTTTTGACTTTATTCTTTTTAACATTCAAATGGTTATTTTGCAAGCTATGCTGAACACCCCTTTATCACTGCTCATGGATGCTATTTCCCTTCACTGAATTTGTTAATTAAACTCTAAGATATAACAGGCACTGCAGCATTACTGATAAACGCATGCCTCAAATCCTCAATGAACTCTTGTCAGCTCAGAGTTCATGCCACTAAGAAATGCACTTTTCTGTGCTATGATGTCATACTGTCTGAGAACACTTTATAAAATAGATGCAAAAGCAAGTGATACTGCATTATTTCCATCTGCAACATCACCTTTGCGTTAACTGTCCCATCCTGTGTGGCTCTTAGAGGTGATAGTCATTAAAATTGCAATTACAATATTGAAGGTGATGCGATTATTTGAAGCATTAATTGACATTAACTTCCTTCTAAGATTTTGTCATAACAACTCCATCTTCCTTTAATTCTCTATGGAGAAAAGGCTGGTGAAGCCATAGAAAGAAACTCCTTCTCACAGACATTTATTTAGTCTACACTATCGGCATTTGAAGATTCAAATAACGTTAAGAAGCGTTTCTCCACAGCAATACTACATCAATTGCAAAGCTGAAAAGTGCATTACAAGTCTGACCTAATCCTGCATTCTTTGTAATATCAGCCATCATAGGCATCTCACTGGGAGACGTGAATGTACAAAGAAAAAGAGACTAGACTTCAAACGGGAACATTTACCCCAGTTATTTTCTTAACATCATGGTTTTAGTCCTTACTCAAGAAACAAAGCGATGCTGTCACACTACACGGCTACCTGTTGTAGAGCAGATGAACGCTTCTGGGTGGCATAGCTACTTACGCTCACTTTTCTGTACCATAGCTCTATATACGTTGAGAAAACATTTTCTCTTGCTGGTCTTCAGTACTACAAAAATTCATCTGTTCCCTGTGCCCAGAAACTGAAACTTGCTTTTGGGGGGACTCCTGTTCCGCCATGGAGATTGTAATGGAGGATGGTGCTACGTGCCTGAGACTCTCCTCCTCGTTCACCGCCTTGGTGCAATGCTGGGGGACTACAGGCCACGCAGCATGGCCCCATTCCCCACTCCCTTCCCTCCTGAGATCTGTTTCGTCCCACTCTTCCTCTCCACTACTGGGGCAGAAAGGGCACACCACCCGAGAGCACTACCCTGCCAAACTCTGGGGAGAAGGCTGGGGGAAGCAAAGGCACAGCAAGGTTAGGCTGTGCAGAACAGAGCCCTGCACACTCACTTCTTCTCCAGAATGTTTCATGCTACTGTGGAAACTGGTGACACTGTGAGAAAATGTTATGAGAGCTTCAGATGATACTGCCCACCATAATGAAAGGGTCTCTCACCCAGAAAGCCACAAAGTCTAAGCACAGGAGAGACCAAGGGAATGCAAAAAGCACAAACCACCAAACAGCAAAGTAGTCTCTGAAAACTGGGCGCTTTTTTTTTTTTTTTTGCTAAAAAGTGCTAAGAAAATTTTGGCTCCTATATGAAACAGGAGAAATAAGATTTAACTGTGGAACTGTGTCCATAAATCTTGCTCGTGTGACCCTTTCACACAAGTAAAGCCTAGAGGACAGAGTCATCCTGAGACATTTTAATTTTGAATTGAAAACTTTCAAACTAAAATGTCATTATCATAATTGGGAAGTGGAAATAGCTCCATTTAAGTTGTTGAACTGTTCATCCAAATGGAACAGCATAAAATGCTCTTGGTTCTTTTATAAAATAGTAACAAAACCATCTCACTTGTTAATCAAAACTCTGGAGTGCTTGTTAGCTAGTGTCTTATCTGTTAGAAGACTTTTACGTCCTAAGGTTGCAGTGTTACCAGGTCCTAACAAGAGCTCAGGCAAGGAAGCTTTCTCAAACCATGTCAGCCTTTACAGGAATCAGCAGGACAATTTTTCTCAGATGCTAAAATTCACTCTGATCTTATTATAATTTGGGGGGGAAAATATGTTAATGGCGTTCATTTTGGCTGTCCTTTGCTTTTTTGTCCTATTATTTTCTTTATTTGTTTTCCTATTCTACCTATTTTTATTCCTTTTGTTTTCTTTTCTAATTGCTATAGGAGATGCTGGGTTTATTGTGCCATTGTAGCATTCAAAAATAGTACCTGCAAAAATAATAACGTGTGCAAAAGTAGCTGTTTGCATGGCAACTGTATGATACAGGCATAACTAAAATTACAAGCCTAAATTTCCATTTGCTCTGGCTCGGTAAGGACTTTTACACCTATCGAGAGCTCACCAGCAGGTAGCTCAGAGGGTCTGATACAAGCAGCTTGAAGACTTTGCTAACTTTCCAATAAAGCGTGGGTGTTTTCAAGCGTTTCAATACAGAGTTCCTCTTTTTAAATACAGCCCCGAGTTAGCGGCCTAACTAGCGTGCAGTTTCCCAGAAAACATGAGCACAGAACCCCCAGCAAGTTTTGCCACTGACTGCAATAGGACCCAGGTTTTGGTACAAGAAGAAGCAGCAGCTTCAGTTGTCAGGAATAGCTTTGCAGGCATTTCCTCCGTAAGCCAGGAGCCTGGTCAGTGCAACAGCTGCATCGGGAGAGACAGCAGCACCTATGCTCTATCAAAATTTTTTTTAAGAGCTCAGCTTCCCGACAGTTACCATATACCATCTAGTGATACAAAAGGAAATTGCAATTTCTAACTCATTATTCTTTAAATGAAAGACGGAGATGGCAACAACATATTTTTGGTATTTTGCTTTCCTTCCACTAAATAAAATGTAGTCCTGAGTGTGCTACCTCCTCTCTGCGATTAACAGTTTTTCCATATATCAAGAATCTTGTGACTTCAGCTAGTTTTCAAGATTTAATTTCTGAAGATGTATGAATATACAACAATTTTAGCTTCACTGAAGCTGAAACAATATCTGCCTTATAGCTACAGAACTGCATTTTATATGTAGTTATAAGTTATTGTAAGGCCTACAGATGTAAAACTCGGGGGCCAAATTTAAAAGAAACCCAAAATCTAACCTTGCAATTTTTGTAAACTTCATTATTTTGAAGATCTCTTTTTTTTTTTTTTTTTTTTAAATATGAGGTTAATATTCCCTGTTGATGGGGAGGAAGTCAAAGAGAAAGAGATCCTAGTGGTCTTGAGACTAAGGTACAAGATTCGCTATTGGGAAAAGTAGGCTTTAATCCTGGAAACTCTCTGCCTGGAAAACAAAGATACAAACACACTGTATTGTAAGGCAGTAACTGTTTTGTGTTGGGTTTTTTCTGTTTGTCTGCATCACCATATGGATGACTTCAATTCAACAGCAACATACACTGTGATGTGATTCTGACAGCTGGGATAATGGAAAAAGTCAATGTTTACTTATTGGCAGAAGAAAATTTTACCTTGCCTGCCAACTGGGGCAATAAAATAAATTTGGTTTGTATGCTGTGTGGAATTTTTTACTGCCACTAAACGAAAGCAAAACAATCAGGATGTCTCCCTGGGAGTTCACAGACAGAATGGGTACAGATCCAGCGAAAGGAACAGATTGAGAAAACTGAGAAAGAGAACTCGCCCTCAGCAGCTCTTCTCCCACTTCTCCTCCTCAGCATCGTTCAACTTTCTGTTTTTAAAGCAAAATGGGATTGTTCTTATGACTAACCAACACAATCCTTCCAAAACTGTTAAGTAACAGTTTATTTGGCAGAGGTTGCTACATATCTAGATTATGTAAGCAAAATACAGAAATTATATGAGGTACTGTAGCTGGCTTTTCAGACGCCAATTCAGGCCTTAACACTTTGTTCTGCATCTACAAATAGTGACTAGAAATCAGTTTAGCTACAGTGCAGCAGGACTGTGAGCGTAGATTGCTGGATACACATGAACCTCAACAGTTTCCAGCTAGACAAAACGAAAAACCAATTGCACCACTAGCCAAGCCCAGGCGTTGGACTCCCGTCGATCAACTTACCTTTAGTACATCACCGGAGCACCTGCAACTGCCTTTCAAGGGCGTCGAAGCGAACGTCATTTTGTCTCACTGACACCGTTTTGGGAACTGCTCTTACACTATTTGCCTGGCTGTAGGGAGCCAGGGCTGCCAGCTGCCAGGGCCGGAGAATGAGGGAGACAGCGGGATGTTGGCAGCGCACTGCCAGAGGAGACCCTGGCTAGCCCAGCTGGCTGTCAGGCTGCTCTGCGCTGTTAGCATGCTTAAAACATTTGTAGCACAAGGGACGAGCTTGTGTCACAGACTGTAAAAACTATATACATCATTTAAAAAAAAGAAATAATTCTGGAAAAATTGTGTACCTTAGTCTTCAACGACGGTACAAAATTCATCACTGTAATGAACATGTTATCGTAAGATGGGGATCCCATGTTCTACAACAGCTTAGAGGAAGGGAATTGCAGTGAGTGATAAGCAGCAGAGGTCCATGGAACAAATGTGTCACTGAAACAAAATCAGGATTTGTGCTTAATCTATTTACACTTTGGAACTCAACCCTCAGCCCCTCCTCTGGCTGTCAGCACAGAAGAGCCAAGGGTACACCTCCACTTGAGCGGCACGTTGCTGACTTTACACCTTCTGTGTTCGGTACCGGGGGTTTGTTGAAGGTGCGGGAGCGCGGAAGGGGGACGATACCACACGTCATCCACTCCCATACTGCTAGCGTAACTTGCAGCATTCTGAGGGTCTCCGCACCAACTCCCCAAACTGCTTTGACATAAACAGAGTCAAAACCACAGCAGAAGGAAACTGGTTTTCTCCCCTCTCTCCTTAACTGCGCCAAGTGCAGCAAGGATTGAGCTCTTGGTGAATATAAGACATTGGCATATCTAAAGGTTTGTATAGTAGCACATACATTTGAAGAAGCAGAAAAAATGCTTTATAAATAGAAACGCTGAAATATGGATTAATAGTTCTCCATTGTCAAAGCATCAGCAAAGTATTAATGGTGGGACTGCAGACACTTAACAGGGGAAGTGGGGCCTTTTAAGGATTAGTCTGGTGAATCTTTACTTTTCAATCCACTGTATTCATTAATAATTCAGTGGCAAGCGTCAAGACATAAATTCCAGATTGATGACATTGTAGACAGCAGTAAAAACAAACAAGGAATAACATAGGAGAGAACAGGACTGTGAAGCAAGCAGAGGTAGAAAAGATATAAATGAGGTGGTTTCGATTACAACAGACAGGTATAAACTAAGACGCATGAAGGAAGACATCATTGGAATAGACAGGATGCGTCCATGCCAAAAACAGAAACACTAAAGAAGATATGTAAATAACACCCATTCTGACTGAAATAAGAGCTGGTAGTAAGGATTGATAATAGTGTAGGTAACATTTTAGATGGTATAATCTTACTAGAACTTAAGCAGATAATTTCTGATCCCCTTATTCCAATCTATTCAACTAGGTACCTTTGTGCTCCTTATTTCTTTAGTCCAGTAAGGTGCAATATATTTAATTCTTTGGTTACTAGCTTTGGCACTATCTGATATTCCCTTTAACTGCCATGCTTGCTGCATAACTCAGGGAGTGTAAAATAAAATCTTGCATTCACTAGTGCATTTTCTCAGTCGACCTGCAGCTGCAGTGAACAGCCACAGACCTATCCAAGCACAGCCATGGACTTCTTTTTCACCAAGTACGTTTTTCCAAGGTGCTGTTTCTCTTACAAAGCTGCATGCATTGAGAGTGGCTTTGCTTGAACTCTTTAGATCCCTTTAGAGCCCAGGCCTGCTTTACCTTTTTTAGATCAGATTCTAACCAAAACCGACAGGAATTTGCCCTCAATAGCTTCCACAGGATCAAGGTCTGGTTCAGTGAAGGATTAAGCCTATTGTTGCTGAACACAGACTGCCAGTAAGGCACCTTTCCTTTTCTCTCATCTCTGTTCTTTGACTCATTTTCACACAGACCTCTTTAAATAGCAGCGTGGGTTGCCACGAAAACGTTTGTCCTTGGATGCAATCATGTCACGTTTGTTAAAACCAGTGCTAATTGTGGGTAGGCTCTTCTAGACTTTTAGAAAAACTTGGTGGCTTAACCAAATGCATTTGTTTTAGTATTTGTGATTACACCTAGAATTTAGCATTTTTAGATTTTTGACCTCTTATGTTCTCCGATGCTTGTGATTTCTGGGTGTTAAAAGTACCAAAAAGAGCGGCCAACAGTACCTCTAGGGCTCTCAAGCCCTTGGCTAGACAGTTTGCACCTTTAGTCACATCGAAACATCGAGTTTTGCATTTACGTTCAACGAGTACCTGGACGCACAGCCCCTGTTCCCCCATCTGAATGAGTACCATTCCGGCTTCCATGACGTGCGGATTGTTGTTTCACACCCTGGTTTATTCAAGAACATGGCAGACCCTTCCACTGTTTCTGACAACAGCAGACGACACGAGTCCCCTCCCTGCAGCCCGTCTCAAAGGGAGTAGCTCAAGCTTCGGGACCGTACAGTGCCCTGCAGCCACCCGAGCACGGCCGGACAGCGCGCAGCGGCACAAGCCGCTGGCCTGGTGAAGCTGGAGCCGCAGCTCTGCCGGACTGCAAAGCCGCTGCCATGTCCAGGCCAGGGAGCTGCAGGACGTGCCCCTGGCGAGGCCAGCACAGCCCGCCGCGCCTCCTGCGCCATCCGCTCCCTGGCCTCATCCGCGGGGACCGGCGCGATCGCCATCCGCCTTCGGGTTAATGGAGCAGGAGCTGCGCCACTTTTCTTTTCCCGTGCTGCCACCGGCCGGGGTCACCGATGCCGCGACTCTTTGATGACGAAGCCCAAAGAAGCCGCCTGTCTACTTTCGAGGCAAAGTTCACGGAAATCAATACGCGGAGGCTCCCGCCGCTCCCAGACCTTTGCTCCTTGAGGGAGGGGGCTTCAACCCGGGCAGGGGAGGGGAAGGGAAGGGAAGGGAAGGGAAGGGAAGGGAAGGGAAGGGAAGGGAAGGGAAGGGAAGGGAAGGCCGGGCCGGGCCGGGCCGGCCGCCCCCGCCCACCCCGCTGGCCTCACCACAAGCGGCCCGAAGGGGCCACGGCCCCCCAGGCACCGCCCGCCCCCCGCTACCCCGGGAACCGCCGGACCGCGGGCGGCTCAGACTCCGCCGCCATGGCGCCGCCGCGGGGACGGACCGAGGCGAGGCGAGGCGAGGCGAGGCGGCGTCACGCAGTGGCGTCACGCGCGCGCGCGGCCCTCCTCCCCGCGTTGAGCTCACTCCACCCCCTCCCGCTGTCCCTCCCCCTCCGCGGCGTCACAGTGGCGCGTTCGGCCCCCCTCCGTCCCGCGCGTGACGTCGGCGCGTCCCGCTGTCCCGGCGGCGGGGCCGGAGGAGGCGGCAGGTGACGGCGGCGGGCTGAGCGGCGCGAGCCGGCCGGCCGGCGGGTGAGTGCCTGGCCGGGCGGGTCCCCGGCGCTGCCGCGGGCGCGGGGCGGGGGGGAGGAGGAGGAGGCCGCCACCAACGGTCGCTCCACCGGCGCCCCTCTTCCGCGGCCGCCCGCGGCCGGCGCTGCCCACCCCCCCCCCGCCGCCGGCGGCGGTGGCGCTCCCCGCGGCGGGGAGCGGGCGGGCTGGGGCGGGTGCCGAGGCCTTGCCGCGCGGGTGGGCACCGGCCCCGAACAAAAGGCCGGCGAGCGGCGCGGCGGGGGCCGGCGGCGCTGAGGGGGGGGCCGTGCCCCGTATTGTTTTGGCGGGGGTGGGGGGGGGGAAATCACCCGCCCCGCCCGCGGCGTCACGTGACGGGTGTCAGGGCCGCGGCGGCGCAGGGCGCTGCCGGCCGCCCCCGCTGCCCCGCCGGGGAGGCCCGACCCTGCCCCGCCGCGCCGGGGCGGCCGGCACCGGGCCCCGCTCGGCCCGCCGGTCCGTCCCGTAGGCCCCCGCCGGCTCCCCTTTGCCGGGCCGGGGCCCTCCTCCTGCCGGCGCTTCCGCGCCGGGGCTGGGCTCTGAGGGAGGCGGCATCCCTCTGCCTGCCTGCGCCCCGTGCGCCGGGTCGGGGCCCTGGTCGCCAGGTTTCGTTTTGTTCGGTAGTGAAATAGGTCAGGAGCGTCAGCTGCGGCGTCGTCACGCGTGGCAGAATCCCCTGCCCGCAGGAGCGCAGCGCTTTGGCTCTTGGACCGACGTGCAGCGCTTTAAATAATTCTGTGGTCACTCGCCTTTCAAAACGTCATTGCTGTAGCTGCCTTGCTTTCATGACCGTGCTGAGCTACGGGGGCCGAGGGTGGGAGTCGTGCAGACAGTCGTAGGAGCACAGCGCGGAGCGCGTAAAAAGAAGTCACTGGTGTTTTTAATGGAAGTGCTTTTGTTTCTTTGTGCGTGATGGTCTCGGCTCAAGTGTTGGGCTTGCATCCCTTCAGCATGCTAAAATGGGACGTGAAAATAGGTCCGGCTCTTGGTGCAGCACATATTGCCACCGCTGAAAAATTATTGCAAAATATTGAGTAAATACGAGTTTCTTCATACAAGCAAGATAATCAGAACGGTGGAATAGTTAAAACCAAATAAAAGTGTGGGGTTTTAAATCTTAGTATAACTCTTCTGTGATACAAACTAGAAATACCGTGGGTTTTGTTACTGGTAGTGTAGTATGCGAGTGTATATTGAATCATTACAAGGAGGAGTAGGGAGCAGAGCTTTAAAACCTTTTGCTTTTGTCAGATTTGTAATGCTAAAAATACAGTCCTGCTACTTGCTGCTGCCTCCAGACAGTGGGCTACTTAAAAATAGTTCTTAAAGCGTCTCTAAAAATGCACTACCAAAAATTATAGTTTGTAATAATATTGACAACAAAGTGAAATCTGAATATTGATTTGGTCATTTTGAGTAAATCTTAAATATTGAATGTTTGCGAGAACTTGCTTTATAGCCTTGTGTGGTTAATACTGTGGTTTCTTTGCAAGTGAATCAAAGTACCAGTTGTTTAAATTGCTATAATGCAGAAGTACTGAGTGAAAGAAAAGTTCTGTTCTTCTTGTTTCCTTCAAAATATACTGCATCAATTTAGATGTAATTGAATTGTTCTTTAGTTAGAGAGCTGGAACTGCAGTATTTTTAAAGGCTATTGAACCGTGGACTCCTGGAATTGGTGGGGGAAAAGTCTTTTTGTTGAAATTGATTTTTTTTTCCTTCTCTTCTGTGCATGTTAATCGAGTCTATATATATGAAGAGATGTTCCTGTACTTAGTTTCTGAAGCATTGATAACTTCAGATGAACCCGTTTCTGCTTTGTTTTCCATACAATATTATTTTATTTGAGTGAGAAACTAACATTTTGCTCTGTTAAATAAATTGAAATAGGATATATGCGCAATATTCAAATTCAGTGGCCCAACTGTAGCAGAGGAGAAGAACCTCATTTTGAATAAATACGTAGCGGTTCGATACTGAAATGGTTGACTGTTCTGCACTTGGCTATTCTTCTGTGATTCAGTTCCACATGTACATATATGGGTTGTTTTTTTATTAATGTGTGATAGCAATGGATAAGGAATGACGGGCAACCTGAAGCCTCATCACAATCAGCAGTTCCTGAAGATATTCTAAGTTTAAGGAACAGATACAGAAAAGTAGATAAGAACAGGAAACAGCGAGGGTATTTATCTGTTGTGCTATCCAGTGCCCAGGGACAGTTTAAAAAAATACCTGATAGGCTTAGTACCTTGAGCTGAAACTATATTGACAGTAGCAGACCTTCAGATAGGAGAGTGATTTTTCCTGTTTAAAAAACAAGCCCCTTCCTTCTTCCCACAGCGTTTGTCTTGTGTTGACTTGCAGGAAAGGGTGGAAATTCGAGGTTCTTTTTCCCCTCCTGCCCCCCCAATAATTGAGTTACGAGTTAGGGAGCTTGATGGAAAAATCCAAGTATTTCATGACAGAAGAGCATTTACTCTTTTGAAGTAATGCTGTAGCTGTTGAGTTTTCAATAGGGGGAGGGGGATAATGAATTTGTGGTGGCTACTTCAGTCTGTACAGAGTTGCAGAATTTGTGAGATCATCTGTCATTTGAAGTAGGACTCAATAGTCTCTGGCTGGTTTGGTCAGAAGCTGGTGTTAGTTGAATTTACCAATGGTTTATGCTTGTTTGTTTCTAAAAAGCTAAGCTTTTACTTACAGAAAAGACTTCTTAAGACTGTAGGTAACGCTTCATCAACATTTAGGAGCTGGCTTCTTAAATATGTAAGTTTCTGGGATTTTTTTTTATTGTTGCTGTTTTTCCAAAGAAATAGAAAAGTGGAAAAAACTGTGTTGGGTCTTAGAGTTGACTGGGAATCCAATGGGCACAGTTGACTGAACTAACAAGAAATTATTTTATTCCATCTTGGTCTAGTAAAAGCTTGAAATTTTTCTTAAGGAGAACCTGAAATAATTTTTGGGAGATCAGTCTGGTAGGAAGTCCACCACTTCAACATCTTAAAGTCACGTGGAAGAGGCAGATGTGACTTTTCCCAGCAAGCATCCTGAGAGACTTTCAAGGGGACAAAGAGAGCAGTTAAATGCTGGCTGAGCCTCAGTTTGGGAGGGCATGTTGCCCAATTTAAATTCTTGCTCCTGATCAGTGGGATTGTCCTTCATCTGTTGTATCTTGAATGAAAGCTTCAAAATCAGTGTGCGGTAGGGTGGATGGATGTAGCGAGCGTGCAGAAGGAAGGGATACTTGCAGGTTGCTGCAGATAGCGTAACTCCTCATACTACATGCTTTTCTAGCATAGAAGATTAATTGCTAAGTATACAACACAACTCTTACCTACTTGACTTTAAAGGAGGAATTATTGTCCAGGAAAGGCAGTGTGTGTGTGTGTGTGTGTGTGTGTGTAACCACAAGTGTCTTTTATCCCGTTCACTAAAATTTTCAAGACAGGCTTATTAAACGAATAACAATGTCATGAAATGTAGAGGTTACCTGAAGTCAGTTTGTGAACTAGTTCTTTTTAAGAGCCATGCAGCAATTAGAAAGTTGCCTTACCATAATCCTATAATTACGCCCTAAGTGGATTCTTGTAGGTATAATTACATACCTTGAATGTGTGTGCATTTTTATTTCCTAAGAAATCTGCCAGAACTTACCCAGCCTTTTTTTCCCCATCTCCACATAACATTTGGGTTTATGATCTGCTACCTCTTAATAGTGGATTGCGAGAGGTAGTGGATTGCAAGAGGTAGTAGATAAAAGGCTTCAAGTAATACCGGCAGAAGTAACAGAAAGCCAGCGCCTAAGATAAAGGACTGAACACCACACCCACAGCATCAAGCTTGTTGCATCTCTCCCTTTGATCACAGCAAACAGAGTATCTTGTCTGGGTGGATTAGTAGAGCCAAAATTTTCATGCGATTGCAGCTCTTGGTTTCAGATTGATGTGTGAAGAAAGGGGAAGCTGCTAGAACGATGAGGGGAAAAAAGGTGTGGATAGGCTTGATAATTTTTGCATTTTTCCTTACGAGCTCTTTCTAAAAATAGCTGCATGGAATGTTACATGGAGCTCAGCTATAAAGAAAATAACATAGTTGAGTAATGTGCCTTATACTGAAGTCATCTGAACATTTCACTCTGATGTTATTAATGACAAATGTTCGATCATTTGATGAAGGACCATAGCACAGAATACTAAACGCTCCATGTTCTTTCAGGGACTTATCACTCCTTGACTTTGCTCGACTCTGTACGTGTCTGATCTGCGCTGTATTTATACTGAAATGATTCTTTTCCTTGAGCAAACTGAAACATAAGACGTGAGATTCTCGGATCTGCTTTATATCATTCCTATATGTAATGTTTTGCAGCAACTGGAAATTGCAGTTCAAAATGGTTAAGAATCATCTTGAAAGCCACAGCCCAGAAGGAAAATAGAACTCTGTGGCTCATCAGTCTTTTTACAGAGGATTCCCAAATACTTTCTGTAACTAAGGGTGGCTCTTTTAGGTTAAGACCTTCCTGTTTAGGGTGTGAGAATGCGACAGTGAAATCTTGATGGTCTCCCTGCCCGCTCTGAGTTTGCACATTCCTGCTTTCCTACTGTAGAGTTATTTAGGTGTGTGTTAGACACTTACTGGTTTCCAGTGATTATTATATATTTGTGAAATGACTTAGCTCAGATTCTGGTTGGTGACGTACGCATTGTGACTGACATTACCTGCTAGCCTGGAGAGGGGTATATTACCTCAGAGATGTGGAGGCTAGGTTGCATCCTTGTCCTCTTTTTCAGAGACTGCATGCATTCATTCCATGAATGAACCTTGGAGCCCTTCAGCACTTTATAAAGAAATAAAGGAAGATCCTAATTAATCCTTTTTTTGTTTACCTTGTTAATTATCAAATCTAGGTCATAGAGTTTGTTTATAAGCTAGTATGAGGACATACATCTGGAGATTTATAAAGGAAAAAAAAAAGTGCTGAATGGTTCTGAAGTTCATGAAATGAATGCATGTGATCTCTGAAAAAAGAGGACAAGGATGCAAGGCTCTGAGCTACAGGCTGCTTGAAATATGGAGAGGACCTAGGGGAAAGGAGCTGTTTGCATGCACTGTTTTCTCCTCAAGCATCTGATACTAGCCCCTGTTAAGAGACAAGATACAAGCCTAGGTAGTCCTTTGGAATGATATGCTATGGATAGTCTTATAAACAGTTTTAGGAAGGCATTGTGACTTTTTAAATCTTCTGAATATAAGGAGTCAATTATTAGAGGTTAAATTTGCATAAACATAACATGCTCCTAACTTTGGTCTTGTTTCTCCTTTTGTGTACGTGGTCACTTTAACTATAATAAGTTAATAGCTCATTTCCATAAAGATAATTGCCTTTTATAATACTTGAGAAAAAGATAATTTGTTCAAGTTAGACATCAAAATAATTTACATCAAAACTGTGGGCCAAAATTGATTATTGCAAAAAATAACACAGAAGTCTGATGATATTATTATTGAAAATAGCCTGCATCAGGTAAATGAAAGAATGAAAGCATAGTAATTTCTTTTCTGTAACAGGACAATGGCATTGTATTTTACTTGCTCGTACCTCTGTACAACATTGTAATGGTGATGTTATTTGCTTTCCATTAGTTTGCAGAGAAGCTGAAACACTGTAGTGTACCACTGGGCAGGACAAGTAAGGAATGAGCCAGCCTTGGGAAAGAGGACCTGCCATCCTAGCTGGAGACATCTGAAGAGAGGACATTTTAGTCTTGTGGCATGCTTCAGTA
Source organism: Nipponia nippon (assembly GCF_047370975.1). Taxonomy (NCBI): domain Eukaryota; kingdom Metazoa; phylum Chordata; class Aves; order Pelecaniformes; family Threskiornithidae; genus Nipponia; species Nipponia nippon. The sequence goes on along the minus strand of NW_028262358.1, from coordinate 67,358,046 downwards.
GAAATTATTCAGAAAAAGTAAGCTGTTGTTTTGTTAATGGACTTATACATGTCAGCTCCTTGACAGACTGCTTAGTTGCAGTTAGAGTTTCACCTGGAGTTTGAAAAATTACTCGGTTTTGAGGTGGTTTTGTGGGAATTTACTTTTCTTCCAACAGAGTCCTAGAAGGCCTGGGGACTTTTCATATAGGTTTTATACATCACCTCTTCCATACTTTGTGTGTTGATGAAGGCGCTGTAGACTGTGCACCCTAAGCTTAAAAATTACATATATGTTTTAAAAAGTAAAAAAAAAAACAACAACAACAAAAAAAACCCCAGCAACAACAAAACACAAAAGGATAATAGAGAGGTGTGATCTGGCAAGATTGTAGACTAGCTCCTTCTCAGTTGGCTTTAGGCTGCATTTATGTTAAAATGCAGTGTTCAGATGCTTATTGTTCCCTTATTTATACCTGAATTGAGGATCTACATACTTTGAATAAAATTATTTTTAGAACTTGTCCTTGAGTTTGATTAATTTTTAGCCTCACTATTCAATAATGTAATTTTCCCTGTGGCCAGAAGTGACTTAAGGGAACCCAACCCTTCAACAAACAGAACTTTACAGTTTGATAACAGTTCTAATATGAAGCGTGTTTTGATTAAACCTTGTTATAAAAATATTACTTTTAATTTCAGGAAAATTATCCTGTGGTCAGTTTTGTTGTTGCAATGAAAGTGCTTCCACAGCCATAACCTAGCAGAGTAGCAGTCCTAGATGGTTTTCCTCCTTTCTGAAGGATTACCTCTTCAATAAAAATCTACATGTACATCCTCATACCAGCTTATAAATAAACTTTATGACCTAGATTTGATACTTAAAAAGATAAACAAAAAAGGATTAATTAGGATCTTCCTTTAAAAACAAAAAGTGAGACAGCATCAGTTTAGTTGATATGAATCTTCAAGTGCATAATTGTCCTGCATTCTGAGCACATGCAACTGCAGTTGCGCTTATCTTTTAAGAGTTTTATGTTGCTGGGTAGCACTTGCTTAGAGATAAGGCTTTACTCCTCCAGCTGTATTCATTTTACACGTAACATTTTCCTCTGAGTCATTAAAAATCACATGGGAATTTCAAGATAAGGCATTTACTCCTTTCTTTTCATATCCTGCATTATTGTCTTGATCAAAGAACCCTCAAATTAATGGGTGACCTATTGAGCACAGTTCAAATCTTAGCGTTTTTGTGCTTTCAGTGAACAGGTGAGAACTTTCACTCTGCTTTTAGTTTACTAATAAGATAGCTCATGGTATCAGAATTCGATTTGTCAAAATGCATTGCATTTTTTATCCCAGCATTGCATGTTAATCCTTTCCAAAATCTTAATTATGATAGTGACTTGTACGGAAGTTACTAATCTACAGGTTCTTTTAATCTTTTCTTTGACTCTGGAACGGATAACATTATAAAGTGTATTCAGGGAGAAGCAGCCTTTTGAAAAACTGTAGCATGGAAGTAAAAATCTCTGCTGCTGTGCCTTTTTGCACAGTAGTATCTCATTATGGAAGCACTTGAAAATTCAGATCCTTTACCTCAGCCATGGTTAGTGCAAATTAAGCAATACATGGATTTCTCTTTCAGCTCTTCTGTTGTGATAAACTGGTTGTGTTGTATTCGTGGGTATTCTGAAATGTCAATAGCTTTTCTTCCCCCCTTTTTCTAATAAGTTTCTCGTTATAAAACCCTAGTTTTGGTGTAAAATGCTGTTGCAAAATATAACCTCAAAAGCGTGAGGCTCCCAGAAAGCAACTTGTTCACAACATTGTTAGCATGGATCTCACAGATAGCGGTGTACTGTACAGTAAAAAGACAGTTACCAGGTAGGTAATGCTGTGTCTGTATCTGGCATGCCGATATAAGAACTACTATGCAGATTTGTCTTTAATCTCAGAGAAAGAAATTCAGATATGAAACCGAAACATAGGTGGATACAATTATGAGCTACTTCAGGAAAAAATATTTGAGCTGTAGAGCTTTTAAAAGAATGATTTGATAAAAAATGGATTAAAGAGGCCTTGGTCTTTCGAGAGGAAATTATAGTGGTAGAAGGGAACAGACAGCATACAGAAATAAATTTTTAAGTAAATAGCGCTCAATACATTATTGCAAAGATAAATACAGACACTGAAAAAAGATCTTCTTTTTTTTTTTTTTTTTTAATCCCAGCATGTATTCAGAAGATGTTTAAAGCAGTGGAGGCTTTTACAGTAACACTAGGCATTTTCTCTTGGGGTAACGCATTCTGCTAGAAACGTGTATAACACTAGAAAAGGCCATCCAGGGAGGCTGTGGTATCTCCGTCCTTGCAGATTTCAGAAAAACTCAGTTAGACAAAGCCACGGCTGATCTGATCTAGTATTGGTGGTAGTGCCATGGGGAGCAAGAGACTGGATTACATGACCTCTAAAGGTCCCTTTTGGCCCACATGCCTGTGACAGTTTTGCATGAACTATTCCTAGCTGCTTGTACAACGAAGACTAGTTTCACCGAAAGGCTGTTTTACTGAATACTGGCCTCAAAGTTCCTTGGGAATTTAAATGAAAAAAGGTACCTTTTCAGGCCCCATCCCCCAAAGCCCATTCTTCTCCCTCATTTAATATCTAGTGTTTGGTTTTGATTGCTAATAAATAAGAACATAAAAGGAAAATTACCATGAAACAGATTGTGAAAGATTGCCATGGCAAAAATGTAGTTGAGGAGGCATTTGCATATTTAGGCTAGAATTTTTCAGCTACTGAAATCCTACACAATGCCAAAGTGACACAGTTTTGCATTCCCTGCTCTCTTACAGTTGCTTACAAAATCATCTTTAATGACAGAAATAAGACATGGCCAGGGCAGGCAGAGGCAATGACTTCACAAACCAGTCAAATCACGGTTGTGTGTCTTCTGTGATCTACTGCTCCTTCTGCTGGGCTGCAGCGATTCCTTTTGAGATGCACTTAGCTATATCAGGGACTTCACTTGATGTTTAGGAAAAAGGAATCCAGGTTGTCTTTGGAAGAAGCCACCTCAGTTTTCAAATCTGGTTCTTTCTGCAGCCCTGTCGTCGTTCTGAGCCCAGTCTGAGGGATGGCATACTGTGGTGCCTGGGGACTGAGAAACAGTGGGAGAATACTTCAGGCAGGTGCTGCTGCCAGGCATATTTTCTACTGCGGAAACCTAGTCTGAGGGTACTGTTCAGGCAGTCCCTTAATCAAATGGATGATCACCAGTACTGTGAAGAGAGATTGCTTTAAGTTTAATGTTTGCAGCTAGAAAGAAAGAAAAGAATCATAGCTGCTTTAAATTTCCTGAGGAGGCTCCAAAGTAACTGGCTGACTGGAGGTTCATTAATGAACACTACTTCAGAGAAAGAACAGAGGAAATACCAAAATTTGTTTTCTAACTTGGCATGATAACGTGCTGAAAATGAAGCAGATAAAGATTGGTGATTAGCAAAAGAAATTCTCCCAGTACTCTATTTAGTCTGTCAGCTCAGGAAACAGAATGTTAACCTGTCAGTTTCTTTGAGTTGAGCTTCATAAATGATAACTTACTTTAATTTAAGGTTAGCATCTCATTCTATGGATGTTGAGGTCAAAGGTGATGTCAGGTGCCAGTTTAGGTTGACACAATAAACTGATGTAAATCTGTCTTTGATCCTCTGCAGGATGGCTGGCTGTGGCGAAATAGATCATTCGATCAACATGCTTCCCACAAATAGGAAGACAAATGAGTCGTGTGCTAACGCAGCACCTTCCCTGACAGTCCCTGAATGTGCTATCTGTCTGCAAACATGTGTCCATCCAGTAAGTCTGCCTTGTAAACACGTCTTCTGCTATCTGTGTGTGAAGGGAGCTTCTTGGCTTGGGAAACGATGTGCACTCTGCCGGCAGGAGATTCCGGAGGATTTTCTTGACAAGCCAACCTTACTGTCACCCGAAGAACTCAAAGCAGCAAGCAGAGGCAATGGAGAATATGCTTGGTACTATGAAGGTAGAAATGGTTGGTGGCAGTATGATGAACGTACCAGCAGAGAGCTGGAAGATGCCTTTTCCAAGGGTAAAAAGAGCACTGAAATGCTGATCGCTGGGTTTTTATACGTAGCAGATCTTGAAAATATGGTTCAGTATAGGAGAAATGAGCACGGACGCCGCAGAAAAATAAAACGGGACATAATAGATATACCAAAGAAGGGAGTGGCTGGGCTGAGGTTGGACTGTGACACTAACACTGTCAACCTGGCAAGAGAGAGCTCTGCTGATGGTGCAGACAGCACGCCGACTCCGGGGGCTGCAGCTGTGCAGCCTCTAGCATCCATTTCTGCTAGGCCCCTGCTGTCGCTAGATGGTCAGCTGATGAGTCCTTCAACGCCATCACCTGACGCAAGCAATTCTCTAGAGAACTCTTTTGCCCACTTGCAAATAAATGGAGACAGTATCGCTGAAAGGAGTAACAGGGGAGAGGGAGAAGAAGACCACGAATCATCGCCTTCTGGTAGGGTGCCAGCCCCTGACACCTCTGTTGAGGAGACCGAATCGGATGCTAGCAGCGATAGCGAGGACGTGCCTGCCCACCTCCAGCAACGCTCGTCCTCTGTCCAGCAGAGACACTTGAATGCGAGTGCAAGCCAGTCAGGAGCGGATAGACCGGTGGCAGGGGGCGGGGTGGCGAACACAAGCGTAAGATCTAGAAGGCCAGATGGACAGTGCACAGTCACTGAGGTTTAAATCTAGAGCCATGCGATTAAAAACTCAGTCCTGCATCTGTAAATTTTTTGTCCACATTGGCATTGCACTCAAACCTAGCAGTGTGTTTGGTGGGAGGGTGGGGTGAAGGGGAGAAACAGATTTGGCCTGTTTAACTTAAGTCTCTTAACACATCTCAGCTGGAAGACTCTTAACTGTAGGAAACTGGGTTGTCCTGTTAATGGTTTGAAAGCTGCTTAGCAATACCCGGTTTTCTTGAAAATGTCTTGTGTTTATTTTGTAGCATTTTCCCCTTGGAGATACTCAGTCCCTTTTTGGCCAATGTATATCTATTGTACAACTTGAATTGTCTTCATTATCTGACTGTTGCATTAAGTGTCTTACTACTTTCTGCATGGATTGATGTACGAAAAGAACACTAAAGCAATGTGGGAGCAGGCAAGATGTTGGGTGTGAGCAGGATGCTTAATTTAATGTGAGAAAATAGATGTGAGTTTGGAGTTAAAATGTGTTTTTACTAGACAAGAGCAATCATTTACCTTCCTTCAATGGAAATGTAAAAATGCTGTTAACTTCTGTTGCGAATTCTTACCTATACACTCTTCACGGCATTTTCACTAGCTTTGCCATCTAGTCCTTGTAGTTTTGTTTTTGAGGTCTTTTTGATCTGTCTCGTTTTTGTTACGGAATTTATAATTTAATAAAACTACATTTTATCAGTAACAATCTTAGATATGTCTCCAGTTTAATTGAACTTCACTGGAGGAACTTTAAAGAAAATGATCATAAAACAGCTTCCTGTGTTTGCCAAAAGGGAGGACTGGCTGCGAGTGGTATCTTGAAGTTCTTGCATCCCCGACTGGCTGTCTCTCAAACACAACACTGTAGGAGTACGTCTTTCTACTGAAAAACCATGAGGTGCAGGCTTAAAGCTGACAGAGGCTTAACACTCACTTCTCATCTGAAGAGCTGATCAACTTGCTTCGCTGTTACGGCGGGCAGAAATACCACACGCAGCCTTACTTTAACAGCAGAAATGTTAAAAGAGCAAACTTGAGCCTGTAACAAAGAACACAGATGTTGGGGACTATATTGCTGTTTATCTGTTCTTCGTAGCAAAACTAGTGGCAGCCCAGAAAAGGTAGTTTTGTGCTTGTATTAGAAGTCTGTCTCCTACAAACTGACTGCTACACTGACTTCTGTGTATAAGAGAAGGTTAGAAGGCAGATCTTGAAAAGCACAGATTGTCTCTGGCAGCTGTTTGACATTTTTTCAAATTCAGAAACAGCATTAGTCTATTCTGGATTCAATCTTTAAAATAAAGCTAATTAAACTCAGATTCTTAGTACACATATCCCTGAATAGAAGGGACAGTAGCTGATATATCGGTACTGTGCATCTTCAGACAAAAGTTGCTGTAGGCAAATGACCGTTTGAGGGGAATTAAAAGGGCTGATTTTTAAAAATGGTAGATTTGAACTTCTAAAGTGTTCTCCTTACTGTAACGATAGCTGATGGGTCTAATCTTTGGCAAAGCTGTGCCAGCCCTCCTGTTTGTTTCCTCTGCCCACAGGTGAGATCAGTGGGTCAGTGAACAAAGGGAAGTGCAGAGGGGACCAGGATGGAGTAAGGAAGATTTCCTTCTTTCTCACCTGGGATGGATGCTCGATGACAGATTTTTACGATCACCTTCCAGTTCTCTAAGGAAATAAGCCAGTAACATGGACTTTAGAAGGAAAGAGGATGGAATGTTTTTTCTTCTATTTGTTAGTTGCCAGCTGTCTTATTTCTCTGTTTTGAGTTAGCACACAGCGGCTCTAATCAAAGTCTGAGTTTGTGCTGCAAAAACACTTCTGCTATGTGTACTTCCTGTGAGGGTATGTACTGTTGAAGAAAACAAGAAGCAAAATACAAGAACTTGACTCGCTATGTACTTAATTTCAGGATTTTCAGCCCAAACAGTCTACAGATAATTTTATCAGTGATTATCCTTGGGGGTTCTTGACCAAAGTAGAGAGGCAGACCTCTGTTCAGCCCAACACCCATGATACTGCTTTTGGCTCCTGCTGGCTGACTGCAGCTGTGAAGTACTAAAATTAGTTAAAGTGAGGCTGGTGAGAGCTTAATAGTCAGCCATCAGAGTGGCAAATGCGCTCCCCAGATCAAGCTAGGAAAAAGTAGTAACCAGTAATTCCCACCTTATATTTAAACCTTTACCTTCACTAGGAGGAGCCCCTAGGAAATAAAAAAGCTAGCACGCCATTTAATTAGGAGACTGGGAGTATCACTTTTGAGGTTTCTAATTTATTTTGTGCATTTAGTGCTTGTTTGTTCCCCTTCAGAAATGGCCTAAAAACAAAAACAGATGAAGCTTGTAGCCTTTTAAATTGTGAAGAAAATATAAATGCTTATCAGCTGCTAGTTACAGGTATGTGTCACTTTAAGATGATAAGCAAGTATTCTATGAAATAAAGCATTTAGGTTTGAAATCGGTAAAATGGGATTCCATTTCATCTCACTCAGTCTGGAGCTCTCGTGCTAGCATTCACGGTAATTTATTTAGGCTGGTTTTCATACTGAAGGGCTGTACTTGCTTTTAAAACAGAACAGAAACCAGAGAATATGGTATTAGGCTGCTCGCAAAATCCTTGACCAAAACAAACACCTGTAATTATCTTCAGAGCCTCCTGCAGCTATGTTTGGTATATTTGTGATTCCAACCGACCAGAGGACAAAATGAGTTTCTGTAACCTTTTCTGAAAGTGTCTTACTCAGTACTAGTTAATTATTCGTCCTGTTCTTGGAAGCCAACGTTGGCCTTTGATACAAATCAGAGAGGATGGCTGGGGAAACGCATGTGCCGAAATGAGAAGTAAGCAAACTACAAATCAAAATGGAAAGAGGTCCCCAATAGGTGCACATACTGAGTTTCACTTACTGGCAGCACAGGTCTAGTTCAAAACGTGCGAGTAAAACAGATTCTGCTTTTCTGCTACGATTTCCTCCCTTTGAAATTCCTATCACCCAGTGCACAGGACACACTAACGAGCCTAACAGCCTGGCACCTGAAAAATGAAAAAAAATTATTCAAGGGTCTTGCTCAGGTTCTAAGCAATTTTCACACCCGTTTTAAAAACATAATCACAGTATTAGTAATGGCAAATTTATTCTTGCTACTAGCAAAGACATAACCAGTTGCCCTTTAAAGCACAATTTTTTGACTCACGACAATGTGATATGCTATTGCTTCAAAAAGTGCTCTGAAGGCTCAGTGATGTTGGCAGTCTGGAATCCCTCACGAGCCTTGAGGAACTTCATGAAAAGCAGAACAGCTTCATTACTAAACAGTCAAGTACTGCCTGACTACATTAAAACATCTGTACTTCGGAAGTCATGGGTTTTAAGTCCTTCAGAGCATGGGAAAGAATCCAGCTGCACCAGGGACTAACAACTGAGCTACCGGATAAAGAGGGGTGTGGGGGGAAAGAGGGACAAACCAGATCACTACTCTCTCCCCATGTTCCCATTCCTGTCTCTTCTCTAAGCTGGAAGTAAAAACAACTTCATATTTGGGGAAGAGAGATTTGAAATTTTCCTCCAGCAGCAGCTTCAGGTGTGAAGGCAAACAGGCAGCATCCAACAGGGCAGAGTAAGTTCCTTATCATCCCTGAGGTGCCAGCACAAAACATCCCTTTCTTCAGCATTTCTTTTGGTTGCTTCAGGCTATACACACTCCCCACTGTGAAAGCCATATAGTAAAACATCCCCAGCAGAGCACAGCATCTGCTCGAAAGCTGCAGAATCTTAACAGGCAATCCAGGCCTAATTCCCATCATTAATCTGTCCCAAGATCCTCAAACGTATGTACAGTTACCTTGCTGCCTAAAACTCAGGAATCCTGCCACACTGCAGAAATCGTAACGTGGATTTCCATCCAAGGAATTGCCTCCTTTTCCGAAGGGAGCTTGTTCCATGTATCTAGACTTAGTTACGCCTGGTCAGAGCGAGAACGCGTGTCAGTGGCACATAGCCCAAAGTTTCCTCCTTACCATGCTCCCCTGGAGTACCTGGGTCCTGGGCTCAGATCTCAGCCCCTGCTGCATTTAGAGACAAGTGCATCCTAACCAACAGTACGGGAAACTCTCAGTCACAGATATGTCTGTGTATTGTTGCTCTCACAGATGTTTCATTTTAAGAATCATCTGCCAAAGCCGGGACTCGGTGTCAGTTTCTAATTCCTAAAGGGAAAACCCTCCCCACAGAGTTATCTAATTACTTGCACAGGCACCAGCATGAAGTGGAGACCAAGTTCCAGATCTTCTAGTCAGCCCATATATGCCCTACCAGTAAAAATATTCTGTAGTAAGACGTAAACACATCCACACGCAAGTCTTTCCAGAATGCTGAAGTACTCGGACCACCAGTCAGTCAAGGACATCCCATCTGGGGACATGATAGATCATGGCCTTCCAAGACCTCAACTAGATTCTATGTAAAGAATCAGGTCGGCAGCTTTGCACATGCTCAGCAGCACAGGTGCAGGCTATGGGAACGTGCAGATGTGTATGCAGGTAGTTGATTCCTTGAGCAGTGAGAAGACACCTAAATGCATCTAAAGACCTGAATCAGTGTCAGTGAATGAGGGCTTTAAGCTCCTCAGTAAGTTAAAGCTGCTGTAAAAATCACCATTAAAATTGAAGTATCCTTGGATACTTTCTCAGCAATTATACGAAGAACTGACTGAAGATGAAAAAATAAAAACTATGATCTCACCAGTTATCATCCCTTCAAAGCTGCTTAAAGACACTGGTCTCATGTTGGGGAACTCATCTTTTGCAGCTTTAGATGCACCTGTTCTGCAAATAAATAAACCTCATATCTTTCAAGCAATTCATTTCCATACCAGTTAGAAAAACAAAATTAACTCCAAAGAAAATAATCTTCAGCCTCGTTCCAAAAGAATTATAGTTCTATTCTCAGCACAGTATTTACCTTTACATACTAATTTCACTAATCTCCATTCAGTGAGTGATTAGGACAGTAAAGAATCTGCCGGGGATTTCTCCGTGGTTGCACACCAAATATGTCTGCCTGACACGAACGACAGGAATGTTAATGCCAGTTTAAATGAACAAGTCCTTAAATTATTCAGTTTAATGCCTGTTTCAGTGAAAGCTTTGTTTGCAAAAAGGTCAAGAACATTTCTAATGCATTGACCATCATTTATGTTTTGGTCTTCTAACCAATGCCTGCAAATTGGCAGGCCCACCCCATACAGTTCCAAAAATGTCCTTCTCTGTCCTTAGGGCAGCTTCCAGTGGTAGCTCTCTTCCTGCTGTGACCACCTTTTTCACAGCCCGAATCACGCTGGCTGGACCCTCTGTGTACTGACTCAGCCAGGCTCGGGCTTCTTCTAACGCTCCAGTTTCATCAGAAGACGACAATGTCTCCTCTGAGAGCCCAAGATGCAAAGCTTTCTCAGGGTCCACTCTGGCAGCCCCGCTCAGCAGCCGGAGGGCAGCCCCGCTGCCGACGATCTGCACCAGCCGGGCAGCTCCTCCCCAGCCTGGCACAAGACCCATGTGCTTATGGACAAATCGAATTTCACTCCCAGGCGTCATCAACCTGTCAATGAAGAACAAACACACAGAGGTCAATCCGTGCATTGACTTCCGTTGACGGGCGTTGCGCTTGCCTGCACTCAATTTTCTATTTTCTCCTCCTCTCTGCTTCCAAAGGCTGATACAACTTGACAGCATGCTGATTACAGACAGAGCTGGAGTACCTTAATTTTTACATCACCTGGTGCCTTAGCTACAGCTTTCGGCCCTTCTCAAAATGAGATACATAGGCTGCCACAAGTAAAGATGCTTAGTGCCCACACTGATACCTGTAGTCGGTTCTAAAAAGTGTTTGAAAACAGATTTGCAAAGATGGCGGGCACATTACACTTATTCCCAGGGCCAACACTGCCTTGCTAATTCATGCCCGAAACAACAGGGTTTGGGGTAAAACCCAAGCAAACTAGTGCACAAAATGTATTTCTCAAGGGGATGGATTGTGGTCTTAGTACTGCTCTGTGCTGGGGAGGTTCTGTCAACACCCTGGTGCTTCATTATAGCATAGTTGGGGTTTTTTTATTCCGTACTTTAGAGTGTCCATGAGTTTGATTTCTAACTGCTCACTACAGCAAGGGAAGTCAGGATGGATGCTCTACTTATGGCTCACAACGTGTAACAGAACTGCTTTCTATTCATGCCCTACAGTGTGTAACAGAATTGCTCCCCCCCAGAAGGTAGAGTCGCATTCCTCTTTTCAAAGATTTCACATCTTCGCTTCTTTTCTACAGTCTGTCACCTCCCTTATTGAAGAACTCACCCTAGGGCTGATTAAGCTATCTCCCCAGAGGAGCTCTGCTGCAGCGGATTGTACGGTCTCGCATAGTATTCACACTGAGACACACTAGGTAGTGGAAAAAGCCTCTAGAAATAGAAGCATATAGAAAAAGATGTATAGAGGCAAACCAGTACTTGCTCGCTCTTAAGATGATGTTCTGCAGTGTGGTAGCTTGCTGCTGCTTCTAAGATAAGGGATGTAAATTATATTTGTGAAGTAGATTAGTTTCTACTTCAACCACTAATGGGCTTTCTGAAGATAAATCATGTAATTCTAGGATCTACACACAAGTCTGTTTCCTAACAATGCAGTTTTCCATAATGAAAATACCAAAATGAACATCTTTAAAAGGGGAAAGACAAAGAAAACCTTAAAAAATGCAACTACTTCTAGGAACTCACAGTTCCCAAATCTGCTTAGTTATTGTTAATTGTAAGTTTGCTTGGTTGCTTTGTTCTTAACCAGAGCACCATCAGCATTCATGCCATACGATAAAGCACCAGGGCTGAAGAGCTTATGCTTTATCCCAGGCCCAGCACAATGCACAAAGGCAACAGCTGACGTGCCAGATTGCATGAAAGCCTTTTTGTAGAGATAGTGGAGGAAGGTTGTGGGACAAAAGGAGGAGAGCAGAGTACTGCAGGGGAGGAAATGCTTTTAGCTAACATTAGCAAGTGCTTCCAAAACCCAGCAAATCCCAGGGAGCTCAGGTCTCTCCTCTCCACAAGGAAGATTGTGCAAGTATTCCCAAACTCCTTCACTGGCTCAGCTTACTTTGCAACTTGCTGACACCCAGTGTCTCACTGGGAAAGCAATAATGAAAACATTATTAAGGGTTTAATTCTAGCTGTGCTGAGCGATGTGAAACATTAAAAAAAGAAGCGGTCATACCAGGCTATCATTTGATGCTAGACAGTCTGTAGGCAGTCTCCTACGACAGCCACTGCAGGTCAGTAAGACAATGTTGTGTTTGTTGAATCTGAGACTGTCCCAGGCCCCTGGGTTCAGGCCTTAAGGACAGGCCTGTCAGTGAATGTCCTGTGGGCAGCATACGGACTCACGTGGGAAGTTGGGTCAACACACTCTGAGGTTTGCATGGGAAGTCAACTTTTACATTAGAAGCACAGAAGATCCATCAGCACCAACAAGAAAAAAGTTGGAAACACTTAGTATGTGGGAAAGGCTCTGTTACCCTGCACAGTCTTCACCTCCCTCTGACAAAAATGGAACCAAACATGATGAAAGGAAAATAAACGATTGACAGCTAAATCCATAGAGAGACAGTGGGGCTGCAACTTCCAGGATCTCATTGGGATTCACCTCTCCCTACAATGCTCCTTTGAACAAGCTCCACAGAAAATACTGAGGTAAGTGGTGGTCATTAGAAGGTGTAAAAAGGTAACTGGATTGCCTTCAGGCTTAAGAAAGGTATCTATGGTTTTTCAGCCTTTTCAACTATCAATCCTCTCCTGAAGTCACACCATTTCTTACAGAAACCACCCGTCACACTCTCTGTTAGGTATACCACTCACTTCCAGTCCCCATGCCCAAGGAAGCAATGGAGACCTGAGCTCAGACCTGAAGAGGCGTATGCCGCTGCCAAGCTAGCCTGGGATCAGCTGCAGCTTCGCATGAATATTTCCCTTTTTATTTTATGAAAGGAATTGAGTCTACCTTCTGAGACATGACAGATCTGATCTCCCATTAGATGAATTTATGTAAGGAAAGTACATCAAGCGGTACTAAACACAAAGAGGCAGACATCAAAAAGCTGAAAAGACCGAAGTACCATTCTATTCCTGAGCTGTTTACACCTTATTCACCTCGTACTCGCCCTGCCTGAGACAGAATAGTAGATGAATACAAAATGAACCCTGATTTGACTCAGTATGCCTGTTCTTGTCTTCCAGGTCAAGAGAATTAAAATCTGGGTCTCCTGTATCCCAGGGGAAGGTTATACCACTAGGCTCCTGGACACATGCCTTCCCCACCCTAAAAAAAGAAGAAAATCTGTTGCATGACAATACTGAAAAAATATTTCTTAAATGTAATTAACATAACAAAGTAACTGAAGACCTTACAAGCAGAGCAACATCCTTCAGAAACGTGAAGGGTAGTAAAATCCTCACAGCTTAAATTGGAAATAAGAGGTTACGGTAATATAAGCACCAAAGTGCAGCTGAAACGTTCTTTAAGAACATTATATTTCCATGTTACAAGCACTACAACACCCCTAGGAAGAAAGCGCAGCCACCATGGGCCACATCCAATTTTGGGTTAGTCATCTAAAGCAAACAAGAGCTACAGCAAATGTTCCTGCTGTACATTTTAAAATGTTCTCAGATGCGCTAAATGTTACAAACCCTCCACCTTTGATCAAAGGAGTCCTTCACGCCATGACATCTCATTGCGCCCACGAACTACCAACTGTCACATCACATCACATCACATCACCAGCAATGCACGTGAGAAGAAAACCCTGTTTGCCATTAACAGTGCAAGCTAACAAATCCCATCCTTAAACAGGTACACTTGCTTCCTCAAAGGTGGCACTTGCTGTGAGCTAATAGCTATGCTTTCCTTTGCTAACGTATTTCCCAGCTACTTGAAGCTGAAGCATATACAACGAAAGCTGAAAATGCAAACAAAACCATGTTTTCTCAATTTTTCATACCTGCTTTTATAGCACTCCTGTTACCACACTGTTCCAACAGGTACAATCAGTTCCTTGGGCAGAATGAAGATTATATTAAGGTTTGTGCTGGCCCTTACCTCATCGCTTCCTGGACGTCGGGGTTTGAATTATAGTCAGCATTCTGACAAGGCGAAGGCACTAATGAAGTTTACTAGGGAGGGACAAATACCATCCTCTATTCTATGCATTTTAAAAGCTCCTACCACTACGCTTCTGAAACCCATGATGAAAAAAAGGATGCCTAAAACATTAAACGTGTTGTCAGCAACCTGGATTTTGTTCCCATCTCTGTTTGACTCCCAGTGTCACATAAGGACACAGCTCCTGACTTCCAATCTTCTCCTTTTAGCTGGCGTGAGACCGGCACACCGTGGAGGGAGGCAGCCAGCATCATGCAGTGCTGCAGCACCTGGTTCTCAGCTATGGTTCTACTGAGGGAGGGCAGCCAGAACTGCAGGAGGGGACTTTTATCTCCCCTTACAAATACTTTGGCCTCCTGCTCTCAAACTACCAATCAACTTAAATAATAAGCAAAGCTTATGCCTTGGGTCACAGGAAGTTCCCTCACCAAAATCTGCTAACTTCTATAAATTTTGATACCACTATCTACAAGGTGACTGAACCAACACCAAGTGGAAAATTCTACACAAAACAAAGTCAAAGGCCTTCGGATACAATTAAAAGACATCCATAATTTTAACATGCTATAGAGCAAGAGTTACAGAAATAGAAATAATAAGAAAATTTCAAATACAACTAGACTTTTTTCAAAACAGATGCAAGGCATCCAGACACATGAAAAGCAATGGTCATGGTCAGCCACACATGCGTTTTGGCCAACTGTCATTACTCAGTGAAGACAGCAAGAATATAGTATTGATATCAAAGGCTTTCAACCAACCATCCAAACCACACATGCAACTATTTTAAGCACAGGAAAAGAGACATTAAAGAAAAAAGAAAACCACCAGGAAAAGGATAACAGAAAGAAGGCTATCAAGGCCAAACTTTTGTTCTAACCAGCAAACAACAGTAGAACAAAGTTGATGTACAATCCAGTCATACATTTTCCCCAACATGTAGGTTTTTTTAATACACTCATCAATATATTAGCTTAATTAACTCTTGTTAAATTAAGTAACAGCCATGCTATGCTGACATGCGGCCAAAACAGTTTTTTAAAATACACACTGCTGGGCAGTGCAAGTTCAAGAATTTGTTAGAGGCCAGGTATGACATTGTCTGTGGATGGTGTTTATCATGCAAATGGAGCTTGTTTTGCCAGATGGGCATGAAAGTTTGATGACCTTGCTTGCAAGTGACAAAAGCTCAGGTGTAACTAGTTTAGGATTTTGTAACTTTCCTTGGCAAGTGCTACCAGGACCATCCACCGCAGCAGCAGCTCTCAAATGCATGCTGGACCTTAAGTGAGCAAGAAAGCCAGAATTTGTTGTCCACTTCTTCCCTGTTCTCCTACTACATCTTCTCAACACTCAAAATATAGTCCCTGTCCCATCACTTTACCCGCACGTTGCACCTCATAGTCTCACTCCATCTTCCTTGCACTTCTTCAGCATCCCAAGGGGCAGAGAAGATCCCAGTATTGGTGGTGGGTTCTTGCAGCAAGTGACTGTGACTCCGGCAGCAGCCAGAGAGTTACACAGGTCATATCTGTAATCTGATCTCCCTTCTCCTCTTGCTGATGCATGCAAAACCCATCAAAAAAATAAAAGTGCTGCTCTTACACACAAAGTGCTGCTGAACACATGCAGTAGATGGGATGTTTTTAGTCAACTAGGGTGTTACGGTAAGTTAAAACAAAGCAAGGGAGAGTTGTGATTGTTGAATTTATACCATCAGAGTAAGAAGTAAACTAGCTGTTCCTTTATCTGTACAACAAAATTGTGATTAAACAGAAGTTCTTTATTTCAGGTTGGTCCAGTGCACCACATCATAAATCAAGTAATATCTTCTAGGCAGCATACTACACCTCTGGCTTGGGGGGGGGGGGGGGGGGGGGGGAAGCTTTAAAGTGGACGGCTGAAACAATAACTGTTCAGATGAGGCAGAAGTGGGCAGCTGGATGCAAAAGCATTTCCATAAAAGAGAGAAGTCACCTTGAATCTTTCATTGTAGACAAAAGCATTGCCATAGGCATCTAGATTTCAGTACAACTATAGGATCTGAATAGCTGGGATCTCCTGTACTGATGTATTCCTGTACATCATGGCACATGAAAATCAAGGTCCATCTGTGCCTGAGGAGATGCAAGCATGTGAAAGGGTCTTCAGCCAACAGCAGGACAAAGCTCTTCCTACAGCCACAAAAGGGCTGAGCAAACCTACACTCAGTGGCTGCAGCACGTGCTGGGAGCACCTGCCCTGCCCAAAAACCCAAGTCCTGCTGGTCTCTTCTGATGCCTCCAGCCCCTTTGCTGCCAATGCAGACAACCAATTCTGGAGCTTCAGTTCCTTGGCTCAGGCAGGGATGCCAAGGGGTCTTGCCCTGGCAAGTGGCAGCCCTGCAAGCTGGACTGTAAGGAGCAATTAATTGGGACTCTGGGTGCTGTTAACCTGATGCTTGGGCATGGACCATCGCACAAGTAGTCAAACACTGCTGTAACTGCACACTATCTTCAATGGTTCATGTAGCACATACTGCGGTTTGGAAACCTCCAGGCTAGCTGCCTTCTCCCCATTTGCTTTAGCATGGCAGGTGGCCCTGCAAGTCTTAACATGTACCTAGTGCTCAATCCACCTCCGATAGCTGCGTTCCAAATAAAGTCAGAAAGATACACCAGAGATCATGTACCTTCCCATTTAATATATCTAAAACCTATCCTCCCCACCACGCACGGACAGATGTTAATGCACGTTTAAGAAACTACAGAACTTCCTTAGCATTAAGATACAAATTCTCGATGCCTCGTATATGAATGCTCCTTGGCAATTTGCTGCAAAACTCATCCCTACCTTCTCCAGAAATCTTGTAACAACAAAAGTGATTTCTGAGTATGGCCTTGAAAACAAGACCTGAATACAAACCACTGCCTTGACATCTTCACAAAGCCACACAAAGCCTGAAATTAAGAGTACTGACTAAAGTTAAGGCTGCAGTTCATGCCTGTGGAGACCCAACCTGGAAACCTAAATACTGATAGTTAATTACATGACAACATTGTGTTCTAATATTGACAACTTGTCTTGTGTAAGTATTTAGTCTCTCAAAATATTCTTAGGACGATAAATCTTACTGGAAAGGCTAGGAATACTTTCATCAGTATTTAATTGCAGAGCGTATGGGCTTTTATTTTTAATTAAAAAAAAAACCTAGTTCTAGCCTTGTTCAATATTCCAACACACAAGCCTTCCATGGTTATTACAGAAACTCACCTTAAAACAACAACTGCATTAACCAGTCATTTTTGCAATAAAAAATGAATTTTGAAGCAGCAAGGTACTGTGGGAAGGATATTCTGCAGAAGAAATATGCAGTACTCCACTAAAATAATTTAGCTAGTCAGCAATCCTGCTGATGAGCAATTTCCAGTCCTTACTTCAATTTTCATGACAGATGCTGTTAGAATTAGACCCTCAAGAATAAGACAGTCTCCTCCAAAAAGCAAGTTGGGACTAATTAATCTGTCTCTGCCTATCCAATGCAGTGTCTCGTCAGTCTCTTTATCACTACACCATCAAATAATTACCTAGGTACTCTGTAAAGGGATTATCTAGACAAAACAGCTAAAGATTTTTCTGAAATTCAGCTATCTTACTACACCCTCTATCACCAAAAAAACCCCAACCTAATTCTCTGAAAATATTAACAAGTGGATTCATCCTGAGAAGAGTTAGTCATAATTTCACTTATCTTTCAATCTCACTTGATTAATTGGATAGGCTTTAAAGGATCAAAAAGCCTTGATTATACATTTAATAAATAACTCCTTGCTAATTATATTTAGCAGATTTTCTAACTATAATAATGCAGTGAATATTGGCCAGCCATGACTTCTCTGCGCTTTCCCAGCACAGCTTGCTAGTATTAATTCCTTCTACTCCTCTCCTGTACCTTCTCTCTCATGGAGAGCTTCTCATGTTTCTGCCCTATGGAGAGAAAGAATAAGACCCTTAGACATCAGCAGCGATTGCTGCTTCAGGGCTCTGGCAACAGGAAGTAAGACTTCCAAAGTGAAAATACTGTAAAACTGATAAAACTAAGGATTTGTCCTACGTGCTTTTGGTGATAGTCTGTGCAGATGGGCATCACAAAAACAACCCCCTCAATCTTTGCTCTTTCTGAAAATCCTTTAGTCACAAATATTCACTTGACAGAAGCCTAAATGGTAACCACTAAAGAATATAAAAATGAAGACAAAATGGTTTAAGAGTTGGGGAAACTATGGCCCTTGTGCATATCTTAGATACAATTGCACAAAGTGGC